>NC_092109.1:4792483-5135120 GCF_045679555.1 Salvelinus alpinus
ACATTCTCTGTGTGTGTGTGCGTGTGTACGTGTGTGTGTTTATGTGAATGTGTGTGTAGCCATGTTAATCAAGCTATCAATCATGCCAATCAAGCTCCCTAGACTGCACATACAATCCTTATACATATGTTTCTGCAATACAATATTGAACAGTGTTGAACCAAAAATAATACAGTCTAGAATCTACAGTATCCAATGTCCTTTACGCCAGGGGATCCCATGCTTTATCCTTTTTAATTACCAAAGAGTGACTATAGACACGTATTGCTTGCATTAATAAAGACAATTTTTGAACAGCAATGCAGCTCCTACACTATATAAAAGTATGCGGACACCCCTGTGCCCAAGAAAGCGAAGGTAACCTGCCTAAAATGACTACCGCTTTGTAGCACTCATGTCGGTAGCCATGAAGTGCTTTGAAAGGCTGGTCATGGCTCACATCAACACCATCATCCCGGAAACCTTAGACCCACTCCAATTCGCATACCGCCCCAACAGATCCACAAATTACGCAATGTCAATCGCACTCCACACTGCCCTTTCCCACCTGAACAAATGGAACACCAACGTGAGAATGCTGTTCATTGACTACAGCTCAGCGTTCAACACCATAGTGCCCACAAAGCTAATCACTAAGCTAAGGACCCTGGGACTAAACACTTCCCTCTGCAAATTGATCCTGGACTTCCTGTCGGGCTGCCCCCAGGTGGTAAGGGTAGGCAACAACACATCTGACATGCTAATCCTCAACACTTGGGCCCCTCAGGGGTACGTGCTTAGTCCCCTCCTGTACTCCCTGTTCACCCATGACTGCGTGGCCAAGCATGACTCCAACACCATCATTAAGTTTGCTTGGCGACACAGCAGATGTAGGCCTGATCACCGACAACGATGAGACAGACTATAGGGAGGTCCTAGACCTGCCAGTGTGGTGCCAGGACAACCACCTCTCCCTCAATGTGAGCAAGACAAAGGAGCTGATCGTGGACTATATGAAAAGGAGGGCTGAACAGGCCCCCATTAACAACGACAGGGCTGTAGTGGAGCAGGTCAAGAGTTTTAAGTTTCTTGGTGTCCACATCACCAACAAACTATCATGGTCCAAACACAACAAGACAGTTGTGAAGATGGCACAACAGCACCTTTTCCCCCTCAGGAGACTGAAAAGATTTGGCACGTGTCCCCAGATCCTCAAAATGTTCTACAGCTGCACCATCGAGAGCCTCCTGACCGGTTGCATCGCCGGCTGCTCTGGCAACTATTCAGCAACCGACTGTAAGGCTTTACAGAGGGTAGTGCTTACGGCCCAGTACAACACTGGGGCCAAACTTCCTGCCATCCAGGACCTATATACTAGGCGGTGTCAAAGGCTCCAAGTCATAGACTGTTCTCTCTGCTACAGCACGGCAAGCAGTACCGGAGAGCCAAGTCGAGGTCCAAAAGGCACCTTGACAGCTTCTAAGACATAAGACCATAAGACAATTAATCAAGTAGCCACCCGGACTATTTTTGTTTTTACACTGCTGCTACTCACTGTTTATTATCTATGCATAGTCCTTTTACCCCTACCTACATGTACAAATTACCTTGACTAACTTGTACCTCTGCCCATTGACTCGGTACCAGTACCCCCTGTATATAACCTCGTTATTGTTATTTTTTGTGTTACTTTTTATAAAACATTTTACACTAGTTTATTTAGTAAATATTTTCTTAACTCTATTTCTATTTCAGCCACACTTGTTGCTGACAGGTGTATAAAATTGAGCACACAGCCATGCAATCTTCGTAGACAAATATTGGCAGTAGATTGGCCTTACTAAAGAACTCAGTGTCTTTCAATGTGGCACCTTCATAGGATGCACCCTTTCCAACAAGTCAGTTCATAAAATTTGATAAAAAGCTGCTGCGGTCAACTGTAAGTGGAAACGTCTAGGAGCAACAACGGCTCAGCAGCGAATTGGTAGGCCACACAAGCTCATAGAACGGGATCGCCGAGTGATGAAGCATGTAAAAATCATCTGTCCTCGGTTGCAACACTCACTACCGAGTTCCAAGTTGCCTCTGGAAGCAACGTCAGCACAAGAACTGTTCATCAGGAGCTTCATGAAATCGGTTTCCATGGCCGAGCAGCCGCACCCAAGTCTAAGATCACCATACGCAATGCCAAGCGTCGGCTGGAGTCGTGTAAAGCTCGCCACCATTTGATTCTGGAGCAGGGACAAATCCCGATTCACCATCTGGCAGTCCAACGGACGAATCTGGGTTTGGCGGATGCCAGGAGAATATACCTGTCCCAATGCATAGTGCCAACTGTAAAGTTTGGTGGAGGGGGAATAATGGTCTGGGGCTGTTTTTCATGGTTCGGGCTAGGCCTCTTAGTTCCAGTGAAGGGAAATCTTAATGTTACAGCAGACAATGACATTCTAGACGATTCTGTGCTTCCAACTTTTGGCAACAGTTTGTGGAAGGCCCTTTCCTGTTTCGGCGATGTGGAAGAACTTGACTGGCCTGCACAGAGCCTTGACCTCAACCCCATTGAACGCCTTTGGGATGAATTGTAACGCTGACTGCGAGCCAGGCCGAATCGTCCAAGATCAGTGCCTGACCTCACTAATGCTGAATGGAAGCAAGTCCCCGCAGCAATGTTCCAACATCTAGGGGAAAGCCTAGGAGGGGGGGGGGGACCAACTCCATATTAATGCCCTTGATTTTTGAATGAGATGTTCGAGAATGTTCATGTGGTGTATGTGGTGAACAAGCCTATAGTAGGCCTACTGGCCACCTATCCATTTAAAGCATACCATTTAATTAGAAAACGATGTATTTAAAATGTAAGAACCAGTATATATTCCAAACCTATTTTTAAACAGTATTAGGTTACTTTACAAAACTCCCACTTTCTGCCAGGCAGGGAGCGAACTTGGCCATATGCGCACTATGCAGTGAAGATGGGTTTGGAGGCAGGAGCGGTGACGCGCTGCTGTGGATTCGTGCTTCAGCTGGGTTTCTTCCAGCCTCATTCAGCCCATTGTCTCTCTTTCAGTGTTAAAATAAGGATCAGGGGATCAAGTCAATCGGTCGCCTTTATGGCTGATAACAGACTAAACGGTCCTGTCTTTTCTGAAAGACCAAAGCTGTGAAGTAGGCTAGCCTATCTCCTCCACTGCGTCTTGGAAGACAGGGGTGGGGGAGGGAGTGGGTGGCATGTATAATATGCAGAGTGACTGAGTGAGTGATACATTGTGTTAGGGATTAATCCGCTCAATCACAAACTGAACCATTGATAAGATAATGACTTACTGTTATTTCGACCGGTGGGTGGAATGGATCCGGGGGCTGCTGCGCTCTATCTCTCCACTTCGCCACCGCCAGACGGCTGTCTCCGCGCGCCATGGCTCTCGGTGTAGTGTTGCTAATTGGTCATTAACGTAGACTGGTCACTTCAGAGGGCCGCGGTTCTTTGATACTCACATTCCCGATTGACAGGGAAGTCTCGAGGCGACCGTCGAGACAGAAATCGCGTTTAGTAGCCTCTCACAACTCCATAATGGGACACTATTAAACGGGAAATAGTTTCTATAATGTAAAACAGTGATGTGGTTGATTGAAGGACAGTTTTATAATTCAACGTTTTTAGCGATACCACCGTTCAGTAGCCTAATATTTGTGACTGTAATTTACATTTTAACACTAGGCCAACTAGGCCAACACTACCGGTCAAAAGTTTTAAACACCTACTCATTCGAGGGTTTTTCTTAATTTTTACTATTTTCTACATTGTATAATAATAGTGAAGACATCAAAACTATGAATTAACACATATGGAATCATGTAGTAACCAAAAAAGTGTTAAACAAATCAAAATATATTTTATATTTGAGAGCCACCCTTTGGCTTGATGACAGCTTTGCACACTCTTGGCATTCTCTAAACTAGCTTCATGAGATAGTCATCTTGTCACACCCTGACCTTAGAGAGCCTTTTTATGTCTCTATTTTGGTTTGGTCAGGGTGTGATTTGGGGTGGGCATTCTATGTTTTGTTTTTCTCCGATTTTGTATTTCCATGGTTCTCAATCTGGGACAGCTGTCTATCATTGTCTCTGATTGGGAACCATACTTAGGTAGCCCTTTTCCCTCCTTTCTTTGTGGGCAGTTAACTTTGTTTGTGGCACATAGCCCTAAGCTTCACGGTTGTTTTGTATTGTTTATTGGCGTCATCCTAATAAAAAGGAATATGTACGCTGACAACGCTGCGCTTTGGTCCTCTTCATTCGACGGCCGTGACACATCTGTAATGCATTTCAATTAACAGGTGTGCCTTGTTAAAAGTTAATTTGTGGAATTTCTTTCCTTCTTAATGTGTTTGAGCCTATCAGTTGTGTTGTGACAAGGTAGAGGGGGTATACAGAAGATAGCCATATTTGGTAAAATACCAAGTCCATATTATGGCAAGAACAGCTCATATAAGCAAAGAGAAACGAGTCCATCATAAAGAAAGACCCTTGAATGAGTAGGTGTTCTAAAACTTTTGACCGGTAGTGTATATCGTAGACCAAGGGGATCAACACATTTTTGCGCAAACAAATCAACAAAAACCCAATCATCAGAACTGTCAGTCCTGTTTCTCTCATCAGAGACAGATCAAATGAGAATGAGAATTATTAGACAACAATCATCAGGCAGATCAGCCATCATTGCATTATGTTAAACCAATCAAGCCTGGTCACCATCCAACTGGTTAAAGGCATATCTATCTTCAATGGTTGAATGACTTACAGTAGGCCTATACCCACATAAACAATACTACAGTTTACTATAGAATACTACAGTACTTACTATAGAATTATGTAGTATACTGTAGAATACTATAATGCTATCATGTTGATCATGTGTAGTGCTTAGTATATCATTTTGTAGTACACTCTAAAAATTAGGGGTTCAACAAGGATTCTTCTAAGATCCTCAAAGTTCTTTGAAGAACCTTAGGGTTCTTGGCACTGAAAATAGCCCCCAAAAGGTTCTTCCAAGAAGCCCATAGGAGGTGGGGTTCATCGAGGAACCTCCTTACTTGGTGGGGGTTCTTGCAGGAACCTAACTGCCCAACTGAAACATTTGGATTTGAATTTGAAAGGACAGCAGTTGAAGGCATTTAACTGAAAAATGTAAGTTTGTCCCTTGTATGATCTAAATTGACATTGTTTTATGATGATACCATCTTTTTTATTTTTTATTTTTTATTTAACCTTTCATTAACTAGGCAAGTCAGTTAAGAACAAATTCTTATTTACAATGACAGCCTACACCGGCCCAACCCGGACGAAGCTGGGCCAATTGTGCGACGCCCTATGGGACTCCCAATCACGGCCGGATGTGATGCAGCCTGGATCTATCTTTTCATATTTGTGCAAGTCTTTCTAAAACAGATTCAATGGATATTAATCAAAATAGAGGTAAGAATATGTAGGCTATAAGAATATGTTGAAGGCTAGCTGTATTGGGTGTAGATGACTGAACAGCTAGCTCACTTTTGTGTCTGTAGGTATACATACAAGGAGGCATACAAAGCTATGTCAACTGCTATTGGTATATTATGCAGATCACATTTACTATCCTCCTCCCTTACCTCTTCAATTAATATCAAATAAACCTCCATAAACATTATGGACAGGATATGTGTATGAAAACCATTATAAAAACATATTTTTCCATTCACATTCACCACAAAAACCAAAGTATGAATACTGTCATGTGTTTTATTAATCATCTGTATAATTCAATATTTTGGGATTCACAGACTTCACCCTTCCTACACCTCTGATGAATATAACAGGATACCTGCTCGATCACCATACACTGTAAAATCATTCTGTCTATGGATACAGAGAACATGAACACAATAACATCAACACACCAGAGGATATATCTATTGGACTTGGGGCTTTGTTGGGAGTTTACCCCATATTTGGATTTCTAAATTCTGCTTTACCACTAAAATCATAATAAACACTGAGAACTAAAATAGGGTTATTGTTGTTATTGTTATGCATATTATTATCATTAATAATAATAACTTAGTTCAAAAATAAACCCCAAAAGGTTCTTCAAAAGGTTCTTTGAGGATCCATTAAAAGGGGTTCTTTGAAGAACTTATATGGCTTCCCCCACAGTTTTAATTTGAATAACCCCTCAAGGATACTCCAGGAATCTTTTCTTTTTAGAGTGTATACTGTAGAATACTTTAGTATATATTACAGTATTATCCACACAAAAAACAACATATTTTTGGGGGGATAACTATAGTAAATACTACAGTATTTAATTTGCATACAATACCAGTGAAACGTTTGGATACACCAACTCATTCAAGGGTTTTTATTTATTTTCAATTTTCTACATTGTAGAATAATAGTGAAGACACTAAAACTATGAAATAACACATGTGGAATCAAGTAGTAACCCAAAAAGTGTTAAACAAATCAAAATATATTTGATATTTGATATTCTTCAAGTAGCCACCCTTTGCTCTGCACACTCTTGGCATTCTCTCAACCTGGAATGCATTTCAATTAACAGGTGTGCCTTGTTAAAAGTTAATTTGTGGAATTTCTTTCCTTTGTAATGCATTTGAGCCAATCAGTTGAGTTGTGACAAGGTAGGGGTGGTATACAGAAGATAGGCCTATTTGGTAAAAAGTCCAGATTTACCTCTGCTGCAGAAGATATGTTCATTATAGTTAACTGCACCTCAGATTGCAGCCCAAATAAATGCTTCACTGAGTTCAAGTAACAGATACATCTCAACATCAACTGTTCAGAGGAGACTGCGTGAATCAGGCCTTCATGGTCAAATTGTTGCAAAGAATCCACTTCTAAACTACACCAATATAAGAAGACACTTGCTCGGATCAAGAAACACGAGCAATGGACATTAGACCGGTGGAAATCTGTCCTTTGGTCTGATGAGTCCAAATTTGAGATTGTTGGTTCCAACCGCAGTGTCTTTGTGGGACCTCCTTCAAGACTGTTGGAAAAGCATTCCTCATGAAGCTGGTTGAGAGAATACCAAGAGTGTGCAAAGCTGTCATCAAGGCAAAGGGTGGCTACTTTGAAGAACCTCAAATATAAAATCTATTTAGATTTGTTTAACACTTTTTTGGTTTCTACATGATTCCGTGTGTTATTTCATAGTTTTGATGTCTTCACTATTATTTACACAATGTAGAAAATACTGTATTCCTATTCCACTCTCCCTTATATCCCAATTTGTGCCACCCATAAGTGAGAAACCTACACGCTAAGTATAGACCATATTGTGTTCCCTACAGGTTATAGAAAAGAGCAGAAGTGCTGAACTCTCCGTTCAGAACCCAGTGTCACCTCTCTACCTACAGATTATGGAACATTTGCACTTTTAGTATTTCTCCAGTAGGTTTCCTCAAGGAGAAAGCCCTCCACTTCTAAGTTAAAGAGAATAAAGCAAAAACACTTCAGTAATGTCCCCAAAAACACTACAGTAAATACTAAAGTAAACTACAATCTGCAAAAACGCTACAGTAATTACTATAGTATAAGCAAAAACAATTTTACTACAGTATTTATACTATAGTATACTGTAAATACTACAGTAAAGTCTGCAAAAATACTACTGTGAATACTATGCTATTCCTACCATAGTATAAACTATAATATTTGTTTCATGTGGGTAGCATCAACAGGACAGATCATGGAATGTATGAAGTGATACTATAATTTGATATTACCAAATACACGAGAATGGGTGTTATTGGAAGAGTTAATGATATTCCTATTATTTTCATTCCATGGGTAGAGCCGAGGAGTAGGAGGAAAATATTTAATGTTAAAGGAAGTGAATATACAATGTTATTTGAGAATACATGATGAATTCTCAGGATGAAGTAATGAGCTCTCTCTCTCACACACACACACACACACACACACTAATACACAGATGGGGCTATATTGAGAGCAGGGTTGGGCGGGCTCAATTCGGAAGTAAACTAACAGTTACAAATCAATAATTGAAAAAAGGGCATTTATTTTCAATGACTTCTCAATGAACTGTAAAGTAGAGGCTATTTATTTAAAACCTTTTTTCATTTCTGAATTTCAAATTCAAATCACTGAATTAAATTCGAATTGAGCACAACCCTGATTGAGAGAGGAGGTGAGGACAGTAAGGATGTGATTGTGTGTGGTGGGGGGGCTCTCCAGACTCACTGGAGCCAGCGGGTAATGGCCTCATTCAGGCCGATTGAGACATCTTAATTTCTGCAGTTGTGAAAACTGAAGGAGGGAGGGAAGAAGGGAGGGAAGGATGTGTTCTTTGATCCTGAGCTGAGTGAGTTGTAAATGAGGAGGTATGCCCTGCATAAATACTGACTCTATAGCTGAGACTAAGATCATTACTCCATTTATCAGGACAATCACCCACTGAGAGAGAACACACTCACACACACACACTCTTCACTGGACCCAGCTCTGAGAACTTTGTCTGCATTTCTGGAACCTGAAGGATAAGATGCATTAGATTCTATCCATCCAAAAGAACACGTTTTTCCAACCTAACAACAGGATTTTGGTTAATTTTGTTGGATATTTCCATCATCCAACCATGAGGGGACATTTCTCCATTGAGTGGCTGGCCCAGAGTAGTCGGACATCGGGCAGCACGAGCCCCTCGCCTCCCTCCTCTTCCTGGACATCCGTTGCGGCTGGACCCACCAGCACCTCTGGGACCCACCCTGAGAGCTTGCCTGGGTTCTACTGCCGACCGAGACCTAAGAATCAAGAGAACCAGACAGAGAACCAGGTGAGGAGAGGACACGGGCTCATCCTACACAGCAATCCCAGCCTGGAAGGCTCTGAGACAGCTAAGAGTAGCCCCCTCCACCACAAGCACCAAGGTAGGTTCACTCTCCCTCAAATCAACTCAGGATCTGAGTTTACATGGGAACCATACATTCATTGAAATAGTGTGTCTGTTGTTTCTGGGTGTGTTTTGAGCTATGTGTTGACTGAATTAACAGAATTCTTTAGAAATAGCTACATCTGATTTTGCTCTTATAGTGCTGAAAGCGCTATAGTTAGGACTCACTTCAGACTGAGTTGATGTCTGGAGACATGGTTGTGTTTGAAAGGTTCAGAGAACACAAAAGTTTTGGAAACCACTATGATATAGCATATGGATCGATTTGAATTCTCTTCTCCCTCTTTCTTCAGTAGTGGCTGAGACTGACTTCATTAGTGGAACAGAGGGGGAAACGTCAGGGTACGAGAGTGAGGGCGGGCGCTCCCTCACCCCAACCACCCCCCTGGATGGCTCATCTTCTCCCCCTACGGGGAGGCGGCCACGTACAGCCTACACAGCGGAGCAGATCAACAGTCTGGAGAGGGCCTTCAAGAGGAACGCTTACCTAGGAACTCGGGACAAGGTCGAGCTCTGCAAGAAACTCAACCTCTCAGACAAACAGGTAGGCAATGCAGAGACACAAATACATATAGGGACTCTATTGCAATGGTTATCAAAGGTTTATTTGATCGCTGTCTTAAACGCCTGTCTGTTTCTCCTCAGATCCGTAACTGGTTCCAGAACAGGCGTATGAGGATGAAGAGGATGGTCCAGGACGCTCTTGCCCAAGCGTGCCAGGCTAAAGTAGCCTCTCACCTGCTGCACTACCCCGAGCTACATGTCTACCACCCTGGCCCCTACCACGCAGAAGCAGAGGGGGGCGCTGCCACCCCATACCTCCACCCACACTACAGCTCATCCACAGCCAGTCCAGCCCTACCCAGCCTCCCCCTGGACTCTTTCTACCAGTACTCCAGCCTCCCAGGCCTGGTGATGCCCACTACTGTGTCCTACCAGCCTTACACTCACCAGTATTAAAACTTTTGGATGATATCTCAATAGTCTAAAGTTGTTTTAAGGCAACTACTTTAGACTAGCGAACAGACGCATCCCAATACATTTTCACTTGCTTCCACTTCTCATGTAATGTATTGACTACAGAAAAAGCTGGTTAAATCAGTGGTGAAATTGTGAATTTCTCCACTCAGGGTAGAGAGCAATAATGAATGTGTTTCTGCTCTCCTTTTGTCATGCTGTAAATTCTATTTAAGTATAAAATTGTTAATAGTTTTATTGTATCGGTTTTAAGGCATGTGGCAGCTGTATAAAAGTGTGGATAAAATGAACGTTTGTTTTCAATTGCATTATAAATCAGTTCATCCACTTGATTTATATATTTGTAAGTATTGTGTGAAAATAAAATAAAAAACATAATCCCATTGCCTGAAAATTGACCGTTTTTGTTGTAGAATAATTTCAAACACCTCAATAGCTCCAACCAGTTTACAATTGGCCACCTAGTGCCCAACAAAGAACCTGCTATACTGTGTGGATGAGTCAGTACGCAGCTAATGCACACAATCCATAAAAGAGAGAAAGATAGTCCACACATGAATTTGTTGTGAAAATGTAATAATTTTTCAAAACAAACGATACACCCAAATCTATTTCATTGGGCTCCTGAGTGGCGCAGCAGTCTAAGGCACTGCATCTCAGTGCAAAAAAATCCCTACGGTCACTGGTTTGAATCCAGGCTGTATCACATCCAGCTGTGATTGGGAGTCCCATAGGGCGGTGCACAATTGGCCCAGCGTTGTCCGGGTTTGGCTATCATTGTAAATAAGAGTTTGTTCTTAACTGGCTTGCCTAGTTAAATAAAAATCTGTCCAATTTCCCCCCCCCCAACAAAGTCACAACCTTCTGTCTCCACCGAATACAATTAAATAATCTCAGAACTACTGTATCTCTGAAGTTAAGCCAGGTCAAAGCTAAATAAGAAATCATATGATGACTAAAATAACAGACACAGGTTGTTTAAAAGAGTTTTAAACTTTGTAAGTATAAAACACTTTTGGAGCAAAATCCAATCAACGCAAATTTTTTCAGAACATGACAAGAACTTCAGCATTTGTTGGTCTATGTACAAGTTTCTTGTCAGAAAAAAAACATCTAAACTTCACTAAACACCCCACCTTCCACCTTTAAAACAGTACAAACCAACACATACCTCAGACTACACATCTCCCTCGAAAGACTACAACTACGGTTACAAAATTACTCAAACAAATACGCAAAACAAAATCAATATGGCTCCCCTTTTCCTTCCTGACTTGCCTAGTTAAATAAATAAAATAAAATTCCTGGTGGTGTGAGGTCACTTCCTCTATGCAGTCTTCTGCTGGCCCTTCTTTCCAATCAGAGACTTGTGGATGTGAGGAATTACACCTGCAGGAGGGAGAGAAAGGGACATTATGAATGTGTGATGCTATTGCTACACATTGGTAGGCGAAGAGGTGTTTGCCCCCATGTAATGTAAAACACTGAGTTCCTGGAAGACCAATACATGAATCCAATCCAAGAGGTTAAAACTCACCTCCTCCAGCGATGGTGGCCTTGATGAGTGAGTCCAATTCCTCATCTCCGCGGATGGCCAACTGTAAGTGACGCGGAGTGATACGCTTCACCTTCAGATCCTTGGAGGCATTCCCTGCCAACTCCAACACCTGAGAGTGACACAACATTAGTCTCAGTCTTTGCCCATTAGGGTAGAGTTGGAGTAAAAACCTGCTTGATTGACCTCCATCAGAGCCCTCAATGAGCCTCCTTAAAAAAAAAGATATATATATATGGTTAAATAAAAACATCTCACCTCAGCCGTGAGGTACTCCAAGATGGCGGCGCTGTATACTGCTGCGGTGGCTCCCACTCTGCCGTGGCTGGTGGTCCGGGTCTTCAGGTGTCTGTGGATACGACCTACCGGGAACTACAACACACACAGTCAGAAATGCTCTAGGTAGAAGTTGCCCATTTATCTGTGTTGCAGGATTCACTTGTGACTGATACAACAGAGAAAACCTGGGGAAAAGAGATGTAGGTACATGCCTGGAGTCCAGCCCTTTGGGAGCGAGACACAGACTTCGCCTTGGCTTTGCCACTGTCCTTTCCAGCTTTTCCTCCTGCCTGGAAAGTGACAACGAGATTCAGTGAAATGGCTGATGCATGAATGTGATTAAATGTGTTTTCTTTGACTTTTTTTCTTCTCAACGCGATTTATAACTGTGGCCAAGCTGAACAAGATGGTGTAGGTGCACAAAAGAAAAATGATTAATACACTAAAAATCTCCAATTTATTTTTGTAGCCTAGTGGTTAAGAGCATTGGGCCAGTAACCAGAAGGTCTCTGGTTCGAATCCTCTTGAGCAAGGCACTTAATAATTGTTCCAGTAAGTCGCTCTGTATAAGAGCGTCTGCCAAATGACTAGCTAAAATGTAAATGTAACTTCAAGCAAACCGAAGGCACATGCAACTGGTCATTACAGTAATCCGATTCATCACACACACACTTCTCTCCACCAACTGAAAGATAAAGGACCATTTCCGATTCATAACGTTAGCTATGTAACTGGCACTGTCATTTGAGTTCTCGCTAAGACAATTCACTACAATTTTGAAAACAAAAAAAAGCCTAAATATGCCTTTCTATAGCTAACTACAATACAAATACGACGGAAGAATGGTTTAGGTATCACGCTAAAACTGAAATATATATTGGTACATTTGTAGCTTGCTACCACAGCAGGTAGTGCTAACGTTACTGTAGTTAGCTAACAGTGCTAAGGCAAGGAGAAGGTAACTAACGTTAGTTACCGTAGCTAGGTACTTCAATAAACAATCCAAACTTTGCGAAAATCTTGGAATATTACATCAGAAAGAGACGGGACTTAACGTATATTAGATACATATGTTTGAAAAAGCATGAGAAGCAAGTCGGTTGTAAGCCAGGTGGCGTAAATGTAGCTAGATGGCACTCTTTCGTTAGTTTTCGAATGTTCGTCGACGTCCTATTTCGCACGCATCAAGCTTGCAATCGTGAATTCTAGTTACTCTTACTAGCCAGTTTAGCATATCAGTGCTAAAATGTAATGACATTTACGATCAGCTGTCCTATAATACAGACAACGTACATAAAATATATATTTTTAAACTCGTTACCATGTCGCCGTTGAGTTTTCCCTGTTGTATTTCCAAACCGAGAAAAACAATAAACCCGATGAAGAACAAAAAAGGCAAGCAAATGAATGAGGAGAGCTTTCAGAGCCAACCAATAGAGTCTCTGTTTATTGGTTCGAACAGTCTCTTCAACCAATTGCAATAGTGTTTGTACAGTGTATACTCATCTCTGCAACTGGATTGGACGCTTTGTGATAGTATAAATGCCAGAGAAATAGCACTACTGCAGTCCGTGCTATTCGTGATGCTTAGGGCGTCCCTACTGTTCTTAATATAATAATATACACTATATATACAAAAGTATGTGGACACCCCTTCAAATTAGTGGATTTGGCTATTTCAGCCAAACCCGTTGCTGACAGGTGTATAGATTCGAGCACACAGCCATTCAATGGTACCGTCTTGGCATGTCACCTTTCCAACAAGTGAGTTTGTCAAATTTCTGCCCTGCTAGTGTAACAGTTTAACTTTAGTCTGTCCCCTCGCCCCGCCCCGGGCGCGAACCGGAGACCCTCTGCACACATCAACAACAGTCACCCACGAAGCATCGTTACCCATCGCTCCACAAAAGCCACGGTCCTTGCAGAGCAAGGGGAACCACTACTTCAAGGTCTCAGAGCAAGTGACGTCACCAATTGAAAGGCTATTGGCGCGCACCACCGCTAACTAGCTAGCCATTTCACATCCGTTACACTAGAGCTGCCCTGGTCAACTGTAAGTGCTGTTATTGTGAAGTGGAATCGTCTAGGAGCAACAGCGGCTCATCTGCGAAGTGGGACCACCGAGTGCTGAAGCGCATAGCTAGTAAAAATCTTCTATCCTTGGTTGCAACACTCACAACTGAGTTCCAAACTGCACACAAGGCTAAGATCACCATGCACAATGCCAAGAGTCAGCTGGAGTGGTGTAAAGCTCGCTGCCATTGGACCCTGGAGCAGTGGAAACGAGTTCTCTGGAGTGATGAATCTCACTTCACCATCTGGCAGTCCGACGGACGAATCTGGGTTTGGCGGATGCCAGGAGAATGCTACCTGCCCGAACAGTGCCAACTGTAAAGTTTGGTGGAGGAGGAATAATGGTCTGGGGCTGCTTTTCACAGTTCGGGCTAGGCCCCTTAGTTCCAGGAAGGGAAATCTTAATGCTTCAGCATACAATGACATTCTAGACAATTATGTGCTTCAACTTTGTGGCAACAGTTTGGGGAAGGCTCTTTCCTGTTTCAGCATGACAATGCCCCCGTGCACAAAGCGAGATCCATACAGAAATGTTTTTTTCGAGATCGATGTGGATGAACTTGACTGGCCTGCACAGAGCCCTGACCTCAACCCCATCGAACACCTTTGGGATGAATTGGAACGCCTAATTGCCCAACATCAGTGCCCAACCTCACTAATGCCCTTGTGGCTGAATGGAAGCAAGTCCCCACAGCAATGTTCCAACAACTAGTGGAAAGCCTTCCCAGACGAGTGGAGGCTGTTATAGCAGCAAAGGGGGGACCAACTCCATATTAATGCCCATGATTTTGGAATGAGATGTTCGATGAGCAGGTGCCCACATACTTTTGGTCATGTAGTGTAGCTCAGTGGTCCCTACCCCATTGAAGTTAGTCAGTCTGGTAGGCCTACAGTAGTGTAGAATTACATGTAAATTAAGATGAAATAACAAAAAGTATTTTGCATGGACAAGTTTAAACTACATAATCCATATAAATGAGTTTATATGAATTGTGAGAGATAATGTCTTACATTGTTTAGTCTTCTTTTCCAGTGATATTCAGAATGAGTATGCCACATTTGTACTTAGGTTTTTAAATGAATAATGATGGGATTTATATTGTGCTTTTCCAGATGCTCATAGCGTTACATTGTATGAAGAAAACTCCCTTCAGCCACCACACTACCAATAAATCTGACCTCCCTGAATCCTATGTCACTCTATTCCCCTCTCACTTGTTCACCTTTGATGCTGCCAAACCCAGGTTAAATACTTGAGCACTGTAATTTAGTTTGGCTGACACAATAGAAACAATAGAAATATGACAAAAGTCCCAAAAGTGCAAACTCCAAGCTAGTAAATTTAGTGCCCATCAACTAGTCTACTTTACAGTATTTGATATCTATTTGACCCAGGTAATCTGCCAGTAGATTGAAAGCCCTGGACCTTGATGTTTGCAACCTGTGTGATAGGTGAGCAGGCTAGGCACTCTGTCGGCTGCTCTCCTTTCACCTGGGGCATATTCAGGAGGATGCAACGTTAGAAAAATGGTCTACTCTAATATTATCTAGTTGAAGAATCATGAATCACTTGAACATGGGTCTCTGATTCAGAGGCAATCACTTTACCAAAGATTGCTACACTATATACCCAAAGAGAAGCAGATTCCTCTATCTGAACTTTCTGTAGCACATTTTTTTTAACCTTTATTTAACTAGGCAAGTCAGTTAAGAACAAATTCTTATTTTCAATGACGGCCTAGGAACAGCGGGTTAACTGCCTTGTTCAGGGGAAGTACGACAGATTTTTACCTTGTCAGCTCAGGGATTCAATCTTGCAACCTTTCAGTTACTAGTCCAATGCTCTAACCACGAGGATACCTGCCACCTCCATAATGCCCTCCTTGGAAAGCACCTGGATCTGCTCTCTTCCTTGTGAGAGAAGCCCATTCCAGTCAGGACTCCTCAGTGGTGGAACGAATCTCCCCCTGCTGTCGGTGCAGCTTTGGTGAGCTGGGATTTGAAATGGGTTGGAACTGGATTGGTGGGCATAACAAATCAGGGCACCTCAGTAGGAAATTAAATATCCATGTGGTTTGAGCACCCCTATGATTCTTAAACTGCATAAAAGACGAGGCAGACAACATCTGAAGGGGGAACAGATTTTAACACAACACAGGGGGAAAAAACTGGATTAAATGTATTTTTTAAAACTGGGCCCTGGGTTCGCGTCTCAAACAATCCATCACTGAATTCGCTGCACTGGTGTCAGAAGTGCGATAGTGAAGGAGGGGTTTATAGTGTAGCGATCTTTGGTAAGGTGCTTGCCGCTGAATCAGAACCCCTCTGAATTCGCTACAACACTGTCTGACTGATTGATGGGATGATTGGTGTGATGGGCACCACTGTGGTGGAATTAATAGCAACATCAAATATTCACATGCATATCTGGGTGACAGGGAAAATATTAGGAGTCACATGGCTAAGTATTTTAGAACCATAGTAGCCTACTTGAGAAATTACGTTCGTGAAAAGGTGCAAGGTTAAATGTATTCATCTCAGTGTAAATGAGTGCTCTTTTGTGACATTGTAAAATTACTGTCACCGTACAGTATAACTGTAACAGTTATGACATAAGGAGTTGCTTTTATTACTGCTTTTATGTATGTAGTATTTCCCAGTCTAGAATTTAACGCTTGCCCAGTTTGCCTTAAATGACATAGCAACTGCAGAGAAAAGGATCCGCTACAATTTATTGGCACTCCATAGTAAAAAATTTGTAACAATATTGTGGCCCGTTGATTGGACGGTGATGTTGTCCACGATATTACGTCAACAGAACCTACATCTAAACCAATGACATGTAGGAATGTTAAGACGTAGGCGTGATAGGCAGCGGAAAACAACCAATGAGAAAACAAACTCGCTGAACCTGGCGTGATTGGCAGACCCAAGGCCAATGTGGGAGCGCTCGGGGAGGGTTTTGGTGGTCACCATGAAGGGGGTGTGCACGCGGAGAATGAGATACTCACAAGAGGGAGAAGCTGGCTGGCGGTGCTGAAGATGGCGGATGGTGACAGTGGGAGCGAGCGCGGTGGTGGCAGCAGCGGCGGAGGGGGAGGTGGAAGCGGGTACCAGCCCTTCCAGAGAGAGCAGGAGACACAGGAGCTGGCGTCCAAGCGGCTGGACATCCAGAACAAGCGCTTCTACCTGGATGTCAAGCAGAACAACAAGGGCAGGTTCATCAAAATTGCCGAGGTGGGGGCCGGGGGCTCCAAAAGTCGCCTGACCCTGTCCATGTCAGTTGCGGCGGAGTTTCGCGATTACCTGGGAGATTTCATAGAGCACTACGCCCAACTGGGGCCTAGCAGCCCGGAGCAGATCGCACAGTCCTCTGTCGGAGAGGACGGTGGGCCCAGGCGAGCCCTGAAGAGCGAGTTCTTGGTCCGGGAGAACCGTAAATACTACCTCGATCTGAAGGAGAACCAGCGGGGGAGGTTCTTGCGGATCCGACAGACCGTCAACCGAGGGCCCGGGTTCGGAGTAGGTGGGCCGGGAGGAGGCATGCAGGCCGGCCAGACCATAGCCCTTCCGGCCCAAGGCTTAATAGAGTTTAGAGACGCCCTTGCAAAGCTTATAGATGATTATGGTGGAGACGACGAGGAATTGGCCCGTGGAACGGCGGTTGGGGGCAATGGGGAGCTTCCTGAGGGCACATCCATCATGGTGGACTCTAAACGGTTCTTTTTCGACGTCGGGTCAAACAAATACGGCGTGTTCCTGCGAGTGAGCGAGGTCAAACCGAGCTACAGGAACTCAATCACCATCCCGTTCAAAGCATGGGGAAAGTTCGGAGGTGCTTTCAGCCGGTACGCCGAGGAAATGAAAGAGATCCAGGAGCGACAGCGGGATAAAATGTACGAGAGGAAAGAGGAGTCGGAGGGAGAGGAGGTGGATGATGACTGATTAGTTGAAACAGCTGATAGAGTTCAGTTCACACAGTGAGATTTGCAATATTATATGTGGCAGAAATTACAGATTTAAGTGCATGACGAATCGAACTTTAATACAAAAAAAATATCGTGGCGTAAAAAGTACGTTTGAAATGGGAACCATTATTGATGTATTATTAAAACCTGGAGTTTAATGAAAGTTATGGGGCAAAGAGTGTCTAAATGAGAACTTTCTCATGGGTTAAAAAAATAAATGAAATTATGTTTTGTAAAAAAAGAAAGAAATATCCCCAAAACCAGCAACTTGGTTTTCATAACAATATAAGAAGCCAATGAAATCTTTATAATGTTTCCTTTAAAATATAGATATATATTTAAGAGTAAGGAGTTGAATCCATTAATGCAGCTATTATTTCCATTGCTCCTTGTAAGGAGAGAACCAGCATCCATTGTATCCCTGTTCTAGCTCTCTCCTATGTGGCAGTGTGTGTTACCTTTACAAGTTAGTGAAAGTGGTAGAAAGGAAAGTCTACAACTGTCATCTTTCTGGAGGTTTATATTTGGTGTGTTAATTGATGGGGGGGTCGGGGGGGAAGCTATATAACATTGGCTGTGCCATAGCAGGGCCTTTAACAGACAATTATGATGAGAAACGTTACGGAGAGAAGAACTGTATCTGCAGGCTTATCTGAAGGCCTCTGAGACTAAATTGTACACTTGTGCTAACGTAGTTAGCTCACAGTGTCATGTCACCCTCCAAACAAATACTGTAGGCCTCAACATGGCGGATGAGTGAATGCTTTTGTTGTTTTTACATATAAATGCCTGGCAATATTTACAAGGTCTGTTTCATGGGACTTATTTTATTTGAAAGTAACTTCTTTTATCTTGTCAGATGGGAGCAGAGCAGTATGTCACCTCCCACAACAATGTGGCCTGGTATCAAGAGAGTGGCAGGCCTGTTAACCAATCGGCAACAAGAAAGGACAGTCTCTTCCTACTGTCCCACAGGAGCCTGCTTCCCAGTTCAGAACAGATAGTGCATATATTATGCCAAAATGTTGACATTTTTTGTACGTTTGGTCTTCTGCAAGGGTTTTTTCGGGCTGTTTGTGCACATTTCTTCTCTCGAATGCAAGCCGGAGAAAGTCGGTAGCCCCTTTTGACAGATTGGACAACAGTAGGGATTTTTCAATGAAGTGATTGTTTTCATTCAACGAGAGACTTAATCGTTTTAATGGGGGAACATTTTTTTTTGAGAAATACTGCACCAAATGTCTTAGATGTAAAAACATCTAAATGAATGACATAGTGTGCACGAACAGCTGAAAAACCCTTGCCATAGGCCAAAACGAACAAAAACATCAATTTCGTCATAATATATGCGCAACCTGTTTTGGATGGGAAGCATGCGGACGCCTTTACCCACACACCACCGGAGCCTTCTGATATGGCCATTGGAATTGATCACTGGGTGAAATCCAGAGGAGCTGCTACTACTACTGTTACAAGCCAGCCAAGAGTGTGTAGGGCATCAATGATAAGGTACCAGCACTCTGTCTCAGAGCCCAGGCATCAACACTCTGTCTCAGAGCCCAGGCATCAACACTCTGTCTCAGAGCCCAGGCATCAACACTCTGTCTCAGAGCCCAGGCATCAACACTCTGTCTCAGAGCCCAGGCATCAGCACTCTGTCTCAGAGCCCAGGCATCAACACTCTGTCTCAGAGCCCAGGCATCAACACTCTGTCTCAGAGCCCAGGCATCAGCACTCTGTCTCAGAGCCCAGGCATCAACACTCTGTCTCAGAGCCCAGGCATCAACACTCTGTCTCAGAGCCCAGGCATCAACACTCTGTCTCAGAGCCCAGGCATCAGCACTCTGTCTCAGAGCCCAGGCATCAACACTCTGTCTCAGAGCCCAGGCATCAACACTCTGTCTCAGAGCCCAGGCATCAACACTCTGTCTCAGAGCCCAGGCATCAACACTCTGTCTCAGAGCCCAGGCATCAACACTCTGTCTCAGAGCCCAGGCATCAACACTCTGTCTCAGAGCCCAGGCATCAACACTCTGTCTCAGAGCCCAGGCATCAACACTCTGTCTCAGAGCCCAGGCATCAACACTCTGTCTCAGAGCCCAGGCATCAACACTCTGTCTCAGAGCCCAGGCATCAGCACTCTGTCTCAGAGCCCAGGCATCAGCACACTGTCTCAGAGCCCAGGCATCAGCACTCTGTCTCAGAGCCCAGGCATCAACACTCTGTCTCAGAGCCCAGGCATCAACACTCTGTCTCAGAGCCCAGGCATCAACACTCTGTCTCAGAGCCCAGGCATCAGCACTGCCACATCACCTCACTACGCCTCTGGACAGTAACAACTGGATAAATGGTTTCCTTTTTATTTAGAAAGATAACTATATTGAAAGAAAATGATGCTTATAAGTGAGATGATTTAAAAAAAAAAAAACTAGCATACAATATTTTTTACCTTACCTCAAAATACCTTAAAGAAAAGGAAAAGTATATGAATTATAGAAGTATAACGCAGGCTTATGAAACAATAGCTGGGATGCGACCGAATTGTCCGTGTTTTTTTCTTTGTTTATTCTCACTTTCATTTGTTGGTTTTCTCCCAGAGAGTGAAATAAATAACACTTCTGTGATAAAAAAAAAAATATTAATGCAACAGATATTGTGATTGTATACTTTAGAAGACTCTCTCTTTCTCTCCCCTCTTCCCTCCTCCCCACTCCAACACAACCAGTAGCTGCTGAAAGGGCGTTACATAGTTCTCCATTTTCACTTACTCTTCTCAGGTTGAAACGGGCAGACACTTCGTCCTCTCAAGTGTTCCTTTAAGTATTAGTTATTAGGCTCCTACACATCTATCGAACTACAGCCAGTTGAAATAATTGGCACAGTGTGTAGTCCCAGTTGGTCTCTGTTTATCATAGTTGTTCCCGATTTAACATGTGGAATCAGCCAAGGGCAATTGGTCTGAGATGGGGGGGGGACTGCCCAACGCATCACTGGTAGTTTGTTGGCTGTGGACTAGTTGGATAGACGTGTAGGAGCCTTCATATGACACATTCTAAACTCCAAGCTTGAAGTTGCCTTCAGTTTAACTTGTGCCATTAATAATGTTGCCTGTTGTCATCAAGGCAATTAGGTTTTATTTTTGTAATTGGAAAAGACTACTAAATAGTGTACTGTAAGTACATGGAAAAGCAAACTCGGGCTCCCGATTGGCGCAGCGGTCTAAGGCACTGCATCTCAGTGCAAGAGGCGTCACTACAGTCCCTGGTTCGTATCCAGGCTGTATCACATTCGGCCGTGATTTGGAGTCCCATAGGGCGGCGCACAATTGGCCCAGCGTTGTCCGGGTTATGGTTTGGCCGGGGTAGACCGTCATTGTAAATAAGAATTTGTTCTGAACTGACTTGCCTAGTTAAATAAAAGTTAAATCAAAACAAATAAAAAAGTACTGCCTGACATTCATGGCTCAATTGAGTTAGGCATTTAACTTACCTAGTAATCCAATTGCTTTACGATGCTAAGAATGTGCGTGTGGATTCTTTGCCACTTTTTGTTGTTGCACTTTGAGATACCAAACACAATGTTATGTATTAGTCTCACAGCCAATTTAGTGAAGATGTGGTCTCCAGTCTTCTCCCCAGCAGAATCACAGTAGTGGCACAGCAGCTGTCGTAGACATGTGCTCTGCTGTTGTACCATATCAATACCCTCTTCTTTTCATCAGTCGCTAAGAGCTCTAAGGAAAACAGACTCACATCTCCAGCCTAAACATTCACCTCAACACAACACAAGGTACATGTAGCAATAGGAATTATAATGCATATCTAAATAAATGTGTGTTTGAGATAGGTCTGCACTGATGCTAGGATCATTATCAACAGCAAAGTATCTGTAGATTTGTATAATCTATGTATCTTGAACCAGTATGCCTCCATCAGACCCAATTAAACGAGGGATTACATGCTTGAGTAGTCCTTAACCACAGGTCTTGGATCAGAGTGTAGCATTATATAGAGCTATTCCCTTCCATCTCATATTGCTCAAATGCCCAGCAAACCTGGTTTTTAAAAAAACAGATAAAGCAACAACTCACAGCACAACGCCTCTCCCCTATTTGACATAGATAGTTTGTGTGTATGTATTGATAAGTAAGCTTTGCATGCCGTTTTTAAACGCATGTAGTTCTGTCCTTGAGCTGTCCTTGTCTACTAATGTCCTGTATTATGTCATATTTTGTGTGGACCCCAGGAAGAGTAGCTGCTGCTTTCGCAAACAGCTAATGGGGATTGTAATAAAATACCAAAATACCAACCTTTACCATTCTGGGGGGGGGGGGGGAAAGAATATCTGACCCAATATCTGAGGTTAGGGGTGACTTCTACCTACAACATGTGGCGTGGTGAAAGTATGTGCCATGTCGGCTAAGGAGAGGAGGGTGAGCTCTGTCATGTGAAGCAGGAGGAAGACTATAGTAGGGGTAACCTGACTCCCCCTCCACTGCATTGGTCTCTTCCTCTGTTCTCTGGGCCTATCATGTCTCGCGCCCTCTTTGTACATCTCTTTACTCTCTCTCTCTCACACATGCACTGCTTCTTTTTCTTCCTTCTTCCTCACACTGCTTCTTACCCTTCTCTATCTCTCTCTCTTTCTCTGTTTGTAAATCTGGAGTGAGAGCAGCTGTTGGAGCATCTGTGCACGTCTGTGTGTGTGTGTGTGTGTGCTGACAGGGCAACGTGTGCTATTTTAATGTGGGAGGCCTGGACAGACAAACATTCCTCCCGTCCTGCCTAGGAATCAGCTGTGCCATTAGATCCTGAGTGCCTTGACACACACGTGCATGATACATACATAACCACACACACACACACACTCCCTCACATTCTCTAACACACGTTCTCACAAGGGTTTGATTGTGTCAAAGCCTGCTCACACAATCCCAATTACAGACAAACATCCAGAGACAAGGAGCCTGGCTGAACAGGACCGGAACAGATGCTCAGTGTCTCAGAGTGTGTGCACACACACACACACACACACACACACACACACACACACACACACACACACACACACACACACACACACACACACACACACACACACACACACACACACACACACACACACACACACACACACACAACCACACACACACACACACACACACACACACACACACACACACACACACACACACACACACACACACACACACACACACACACACACACACACACAGCGCTGTATACCTCACCCCAGATCATCCTACTAGACCGGTTATTTATATTAACCTTTCTGTCTGGTCTAAGCAGATGTGATGGTTCGAGGAGAGAAGTTCAACATGGTCAACTGCAAGGCCTGCCTGCTCTACCGGCTGTTAGTGCTCTGGTGTATTGTATTGTGGGGTGTGTGTTGGTTGTGTAGCAGTTGGTGAGTCACTGAGGGAGTTGATGGTGTGTCGTGTTGGTAGTAAGTGTGTTTTTTCCCAGGCAGGCTGGATAGATAGAGCCTAATCAGAGAAGGCAGCGTTTGGCCTGTGGATCAACTGAAAGAGTGACACAGCACGCACATAGCTGTCGGGACACCTCCCCTCCTCTCTTCCACCCTTTTCTCCCCTCCTCTTCCTCTCTCTTCTCCTGTCCTCTGTCAAACTGTTTCTGTGAAGCAGAGCAGGGAAGTTAACTGGCTCACTGAGTTTGTCATTACTCACACGATTCTGGTGTGTGTGTGTGAGAGAGAGGGGGGGGGGGTTGTGGATGATTCTGGAAAAACACTTTCCCCGTTGAGGATGATAACGTGTTCTACTACTACTACTACCTGCCTGCTGTGCAGTATGGGTCAGTATCTCCGTTACTCCTTTAGGCTGTGTAAGCTATGATACGGACCAGGATAAAGTTCCCCCATTGACACTTATGAGGTCAGTTTTATGTCCAAATTGCTCCTAGTCCCCCCTACCCCGTTCCCCACACACACATGCCCTTATTAGCAAACGGAGGAGGGTGGGGTAGAGGGTGAGGAGGGGGATGAGAGGGAGAGAGTGAGAAGGAGGAAGAAGGAGAGAAGAGTGGAGGGTTAGCTCCATATACCATGTGTCAGTGTGTGGACAGATCGACAGGAAGGAGCTCTCACACATAGAAGAAAGGACCAATGGGCTGCTGGGCTCTCCACTAATCAGATTCCCCCTGTGACAAATTTGACTTCCGTCTCTCTAAACTGAGAGGAGGATTTGCCCTTAGAAATAAATCTATGGGCAGTTTTGCATTATAAGTTGTCCCCTGGGCACAGATCTAGGATCAGCTTACCCTCCACAAATCCTGAACATAATAATTATGGGGGACCGTAACACTGACCTTAGATCACTGTCTAGGGGCAACGTCATCCTACTGTCCTACTACAATTTCTGTCCTGACTGACCCCCTCTGTTCCTCACAGACAGCCTTGACCTAAACCTCCCTTCCCCCCCAACGTCACACACACCTTCTCTTCTTCAAGCAAATCAAATCAAATCAAATTTTATTAGTCACATACACATGGTTAGCAGATGTTAATGCGAGTGTAGCGAAATGCTTGTGCTTCTAGTTCCGACAATGCAGTAATAACAACAAGTAATCTAACCTAACAATTCCACAACTACTACCTTATACACACAAGTGTAAAGGGATAAAGAATATGTACATAAAGATATATGAATGAGTGATGGTACAGAACGGCATAGGCAAGATGCAGTAGATGGTATAGAGTACGGTATATACATATGAGATGAGTACTGTAGGGTATGTAAACATAAAGTGGCATAGTTTAAAGTGGCTAGTGGTACATGTATTACATAAAGATGGCAAGATGCAGTAGATGATATAGAGTACAGTATATACATATACATATGAGATGGGTAATGTAGGGTATGTAAACATTATATTAAGTGGCATTGTTTAAAGTGGCTAGTGGTACATTTTTACATAATTTCCATCAATTCCCATTTTTAAAGTGGCTGGAGTTGAGTCAGTATGTTGGCAGCGGCCGCTAAATGTTAGTGGTGGCTGTTTAACAGTCTGATGGCCTTGAGATAGAAGCTGTTTTTCAGTCTCTCGGTCCCTGCTTTGATGCACCTGTACTGACCTCGCCTTCTGGATGATAGCGGGGTGAACAGGCAGTGGCTTGGGTGGTTGTTGTCCTTGATGATCTTTATGGCCTTCCTGTGACATCGGGTGGTGTAGGTGTCCTGGAGGGCAGGTAGTTTGCCCCCGGTGATGCGTTCTGCAGAGAGCCTTACGGTTGTGGGCGGAGCAGTTGCCGTACCAGGCGGTGATACAGCCCGACAGGATGCTCTCGATTGTGCATCTGTAGAAGTTTGTGAGTGCTTTTGGTGACAAGCCGAATTTCTTCAGCCTCCTGAGGTTGAAGAGGCGCTGCTGCGCCTTCTTCACAACGCTGTCTGTGTGGGTGGACCAATTCAGTTTGTCCGTGATGTGTACACCGAGGAACTTAAAACTTTCCACCTTCTCCACTACTGACCCGTCGATGTGGATAGGGGGGTGCTCCCTCTGCTGTTTCCTGAAGTCCACAATCATCTCCTTTGTTTTGTTGACGTTGAGTGTGAGGTTATTTTCCTGACACCACACTCCGAGGGCCCTCACCTCCTCCCTGTAGGCCGTCTCGTCGTTGTTGGTAATCAAGCCTACCACTGTAGTGTCATCCGCAAACTTGATGATTGAGTTGGAGGCGTGCATGGCCACGCAGTCGTGGGTGAACAGGGAGTACAGGAGAGGGCTCAGAACGCACCCTTGTGGGGCCCCAGTGTTGAGGATCAGCGGGGTGGAGATGTTGTTACCTACCCTCACCACCTGGGGGCGGCCCGTCAGGAAGTCCAGGACCCAGTTGCACAGGGCGGGGTCGAGACCCAGGGTCTCGAGCTTGATGACGAGTTTGGAGGGTACTATGGTGTTAAATGCTGAGCTGTAGTCGATGAACAGCATTCTCACATAGGTATTCCTCTTGTCCAGATGGGTTAGGGCAGTGTGCAGTGTGGTTGCGATTGCGTCGTCTGTGGACCTATTGGGTCGGTAAGCAAATTGGAGTGGGTCTAGGGTGTCCGGTAGGGTGGAGGTGATATGGTCCTTGACTAGTCTCTCAAAGCACTTCATGATGACGGAAGTGAGTGCTACGGGGCGGTAGTCGTTTAGCTCAGTTACCTTAGCTTTCTTGGGAACAGGAACAATGGTGGCCCTCTTGAAGCATGTGGGAACAGCAGACTGGGATAAGGATTGATTGAATATGTCCGTAAACACACCAGCCAGCTGGTCTGCGCATGCTCTGAGGACGCGGCTGGGAATGCCGTCTGGGCCTGCAGCCTTGCGAGGGTTAACACGTTTAAATGTTTTACTCACCTCGGCTGCAGTGAAGGAGAGCCCGCAGGTTTTGGTAGCGGGCCGTGTCAGTGGCACTGTATTGTCCTCAAAGCGGGCAAAAAAGTTATTTAGCCTGTCTGGGAGCAAGACATCCTGGTCCGCGACGGGGCTGGTTTTCTTTTTGTAATCCGTGATAGACTGTAGACCCTGCCACATACCTCTTGTGTCTGAGCTGTTGCACGGGATAAGTGTGTGTGTGTGTAAGAGAGAGAGAACACAAACTATACATACCTCGCCCTAAACATCAGTGCCAAAGGTAACTTCCACAAAGCTGTGTACGATCTGAGAGACAAGGCAAGAAGGGCCTTCTACGCCATCAAAAGGAAATCAAATTTGACATACCAATTAGGATCTGGCTAAAAATACTTGAATCAGTTATAGCACCCATTGCCCTTTATGGTTGTGAGGTCTGGGGTCCACTCACCAACCAAGAATTCACAAAATGGGACAAACACCAAATTAAGAGTCTGCATGCAGAATTCTGCAAAAATATCCTTGGTGTACAACGTCAAACACCAAATAATGTATGCAGAGCAGAATTAGGTCAATACCTGCTAATTATCCAGAAAAGAGATGTTAAATTCTACAACCAACCAATAAAGCCATCACCTACAGAGAGCCCCAGGACAGCAACACAATTAAACCCAACAAAATCATGAGAAAACAAAAAGATAGGCCGAACAGGCTCCCATTAACATCGACAGGGCTGTAGTGGAGCGGGTAGAGAGTTTCAAGTTCCTTGGTGTCCACATCACCAACGAACTATCATGGTCCAAACACACCAAGACAGTCGTGAAGAGGGCACGACAACACCTTTCCCCTCTCAGGAGACTGAAAAGATTTGTCAGGGGTCCCCAGATCCTCAAAAAGTTTTACAGCTGCACCATCGAGAGCCTCCTGACCGGTTGCATCCCCGCCTGGTACGGCAACTGCTCGGCATCTGACCGTAAGGCGCTACAGAGGGTAGTGCGTACGGCCCAGTACATCACTGGGGCCAAGCTTCCTGCCATCCAGGACTTGTATACTAGGCAGTGTCAGAGGAAAGCGCCAAAAAATGGTCAGACTCCAGTCACCCAAGTCATAGACTGTTCTTTCTGCTACCGCACTAGGACCAAAAGGCTCCTTAACAGCTTCTACCCCCAAGCCATAAGACTGCTGAACAATTAATTAAATGACCACTGGACTATTTACATTGACAACCACCCCCCCATTTGTTTTTTACAATGCTGCTACTCGCTGTCTATTATCTATAGTCACTTCACCCCTACCTACATGTACACATTGACTCGGTACCGGTACCCCCTGTATATAGCCTCGTTATTGTTATTTTTGTGATACTTTTTATTATTTTTTACTTTCGTTTATTTGGTAAACATTTTCTTAACTCTTTCTTGAATTGCACTATTGGGCTTGTAAGTAAGCATTTCACGGTAAGGTCTACCTACACCTGTTGTATTCGGCGCATGTGACAAATATTGAGTTGATATGATTTGAGATAGATACTTGACACATTGGAAAGAATTAACAAGACATCAGAGCAAACTAGAATGCTATTTGGCCTTAAACAGCTTTGACTATGTACAGACTCAGTGAGCATAGCCTTGCTATTGAGAGAGGCCGCCGTAGACAGACCTGGCTCTCAAGAAAAGACAGGCTATGTGCAGACTGCCCACAAAATGGAGGGCCCCCACATGCCCCCTAGACACTACAACAACATAACCAACAAAAACAGGTCACAACTCCTGCAGCTCTGTCGAACGCTGGGTATGAACATAGTCAATGGTAGGCTTCGAGGGGACTCCTACGGTAGGTACACCTATAGCTCATCTCTTGGCAGTAGTACTGTAGACGACTTTATCACTGACCTCAACCCAGAGTCTCTTAGAGCGTTCACAGTCAGTCCACTGACACCCTTATCAGATCACAGCAAAATCCCACTCTACTTGAACAGAGCTATGCTCAGTCATGAGGCATCAAAGCCAAAGGAACTGAATAATATTAAGAAATTCTAAAGATGGAAGGAAAGTAGTGTTAGGAAAACAATTAGGCAACAACAAATTCAATACCTTCTAGACAATTTCCTGGACCAAATGTTTCACTGTAATAGTGAAGGTGTGGACTTGGCAGTAGAAAACCTAAACAGTATATTTGAACTCTCAGCTTCCCCATCAAATCTGAAAATGTCAAGCAGACAACCTAAGAAAATTAACAACCATGACAAATGGTTTGATGAAGAAGGCAAAAACCTAAGGACATTTGGAAACCTATCCAAACAAAAACATAGAGACCCAGAAAACCTGAGCCTTCACTATGGTGAATAACTAAAACAATACAGAAATATACACCACGGAAAAAAGAAGGAACAGCACAACAGAAATCAGCTCAATGTAATTGAAGAATCCATAGCATCTGACCACTTCTGGGAAAATTGGAAAACTCTAAACAAACAACAACACGAAGAGTTATCTAAAAGAAAATTGACTCAATTTGGCATGAGGGCCTGCTGTACAAATTGATGGAAAGTAGTGTTGGGTGGAAAACATACAACATTATGAAATCCCTGTACACAAACAACAAGTGTGCGGTTAAAATAGGCAGAAAACACACATTTCTTTCCACAGGGCCAGTGGGTGAGACAGGGATGCAGCTTATGCCCCACCCTCTTCAACATATATATCAACAAATTGGCAAGGGCACTAGAACAGACTGCAGCACCCGGCCTCACCCTACTAGAATCTGAAGTAAAATATCTACTGTTTGCTGTTGATCTGGTGCTTCTGTCCCCAACCAAGGAGGGCCTACAGCATCACTTAGATCTTCTGAACAGATTCTGTCAGACCTGGGCCCTGACAGTAAATCTTAGTAAGACAAAAATAATTGTTTTCCAAAAAAGGACCAGTTGCCAGAACCACGAATACAAATTCCATCTAGACTGTTGCCCTAGAACGATCTGAGAGACAAGGCAAGGAGAGTCTTCCATGCCATCAAAAGGAACATAAAATTCGACATACCAATTAGGATTTGGCTAAAAATACTTGAATCAGTTATAGAACCCATTCCCTTTATGGTTGTGAGGTATGTGGTCCTCCAACCAAGAATTCACGAAATGGGACAAACACCAAATTAAGACTCTGCAAGCAGAATTCTTAAAAAATATCCTCTGTGTACAATGCATGCATAATTCACAAAATGGGACAAACACCAAATTGAGACTCTGCATGCAGAATTCTGCAGAATTATCATCCGAATTAGGTCGATACCCTCTAATTTTTTTAATCCAGAAAAGAGACGTTAAATTCTACAACCACCTAAAAGGAAGCGATTCCCAAACCTTCCATAACAAAGCCATCACCCACAGAGAAAAGAACCTGGAGAAAAGCCCCCTGAGCAAGCTGGTCCTGGGGCTCTGTTCACAAACACAAACAAACCCCACAGAGCCCCAGGACAGCAACACTAGAAAACAAAAAACAAAACAAAAAGATAATTACTTGACACATTGGAAAGAATTTACCAAAAAAACTGTGCAAACTAGAATGCTATTTGGCCCTAAACAGAGAGTACACAGTCGCAGAATACTTGACCACTGTGACTGACCCAAAATAAAGGAAATATTTGACTACAGACTCAGTGAGCATAGCCTTGCTATTGAGAAAGGCTGCCGAAGGTAGACTTGGCTCTCAAGAAAATGAGGTGGAAACTGAGCTGCGCTTCCTAACTTCCTGCCAAATGTATGATCATATTAGAGACACATATTTCCCTCAGATTACGCAGAAACACAAAGAATTTGAAAACAAATCCAATCCCATATCTATTGGGTGAAATATCACAGTGTGCAATCACAGCAGCAAGATTTGTGACCACAAGAAAAGGGCAACCAGACTTCCGGCAATGGCGAAGCTTTAACAAGACATCAACCGGAAGTCTGGTTGACCTTTTCTTGTGGTCACAAATCTTGTGGTCACACATTTTACATATTCGTTAATACTGAGTTGGTAGTTAAAACATCTATTGTATCGTCAAAACAAAAGATGCCCAGTATGTCAAAGACGAGGCATGGAAAAATGCCCCCCTCTGACATCCCTTCTTCGGCCTTGGCAGATGCTAGCTCGGAAGAAGCACCAGCATGGTTCAGAATGGAGATGGACAAGGGTATAACAAAAATCCAAGAGACAATTTCTGAACGCCTCAGCAAAAGTGATGTGCTGGTCGATAAACTCCACGAAGACCAGAAAGTCACAAAGGGACGAGTGACAAAGTTAGAAAAAGACAATGCTGACCACCAGGCTGCCATCCTAGACGTCCGCGAGGACGTGGACCAAAAATACAAGAAGTTGGAAGACAGAAAAAGCAGAAATGAAAGATTTTGGACTTGTAGACGTATGGAGATTTCACAACCAAAAGGTTAAAGAATACTCATTTTACTCCCCTGTCCATGACAGTTACTCTTGAATTGACTTATTTCTTTCTTTAAGTTTAACTACTGGGTATAAGTATTTACCAAGATGTATATCAGATCATTCTGCCCTGCTGGCTTCAGTACCAGTCAGTAAAACACAACCACCCTCAATAAGATGGAGGTTTGGCACATACTTACTAAGTAATTCCACATTTGTAACATTTCTGAACACTCTTGTCGACATATTTCTTAGCACCAATAACAACTGCCTCCCCCCTAATGTTATGGGAGGCTCTCCTTGCATATCTGAGGGGGGAAATAATATACACTGCTCAGAAAAATAAAGGGAACACTTAAACAACACAATGTAACTCCAAGTCAATCACACTTCTGTGAAATCAAACTGTCCACTTAGGAAGCAACACTGATTGACAATAAATTTCACATGCTGTTGTGCAAATGGAATAGACAAAAGGTGGAAATTATAGGCAATTAGCAAGACACCCCCAATAAAGGAGTGATTCTGCAGGTGGTGACCACAGACCACTTCTCAGTTCCTATGCTTCCTGGCTGATGTTTTGGTCACTTTTGAATGCTGGCGGTGCTTTCACTCTAGTGGTAGCATGAGACGGAGTCTACAACCCACACAAGTGGCTCAGGTAGTGCAGCTCATCCAGGATGGCACATCAATGCGAGCTGTGGCAAGAAGGTTTGCTGTGTCTGTCAGCGTAGTGTCCAGAGCATGGAGGCGCTACCAGGAGACAGGCCAGTACATCAGGAGACGTGGAGGAGGCCGTAGGAGGGCAACAACCCAGCAGCAGGACCGCTACCTCCGCCTTTGTGCAAGGAGGAGCACTGCCAGAGCCCTGCAAAATGACCTCCAGCAGGCCACAAATGTGCCATCCTGGATGAGCTGCACTACCTGAGCCACTTGTGTGGGTTGTAGACTCCGTCTCATGCTACCACTATCCTTTCAACAACTGGCATCTCATTTTCAGTTACCTCAAACTCATTTTTTCAAGTACCTACAGGTTAGGCATTATATTGCCACTCAGTAGGGAGGTAGGATTCAGCCCATGAGTAAACCTATAACTGATCAACTGTGGCTGGACAGGAAAGGGGTAAAAGGTTTCCTTTCTTACATGTACTTTAGTCTTCAAGCTCTGTTGGGGAACGATGAAGCTCTGAAGGCTTGCATGAAGTGGCATGACGACCTCTAATTTTTGAGGATGAGAAATGGGGAAAGCTCTTTTTAGATGCTCAGCGTATTTTATTTAACACAAGGCACAAGTTGATGCGATTCAATATTTTACATTGAGTCTACTTTACACCAGAAAGACTGTATAAGATCAATTCTAAATATTCAACATTTTTTCCCAAGGTGTAAAAGGGGGTGCACACTTATGCATATGTTTTTGTCCTGCCCTGAACTAAGCAATTATTGGAAAGACATTATTCAGATCTTTTATCACAGGTCACTAATATGACGGTACCACTAGATCCTTCCCTTATTCTTCTTGGAGATGACTCTGTTCTACCAGTTAATATTGGTAGCAAAACCAGATTCATTAAATTGGCAGTCATTGCAGCCAATAAATGCACAGCTATTATATAGAAGAGTTACACTCCGCCAAGCAAGCAGATGTGGCTAAAATAACTAGTTTCCTATATTCCATCTGAAAGAATAATGTACAATTTACTTAATAAACCCTTTGAATTTACTGATGTCTGGGGGGACTTTCAGGAGTTTCTAGAGTGGTCACTTTAGCGGCCTCATTATCACTTTCTTCATTAATGTATTATTAATGTTATTATTTATTTTTGTATTGAATAATTTATTTTCTAGCATTGAATGTGAAGGTCGTTTTGTTTCTTTTTTGTTGTTATTCATTGAAGCTAATACCGGTAGAGGGGAGGGAGGGGGGTGTTCATGTGTTGGGGGAAGCGTTTTGCACGATGTGCCCCCATGTAGCATGGTGTTTTGTGTAGGTGGAAGGAATAACGGGGCATTATTGCTGATTGTTAAATTGTAAAAAAAAAAAAAAAAAAAAAAAAAGGGCAACCAGTGAAGAACAAACACCATTGTAAATACAACCTATATTTCTGTTTATTTATTTACAACTATTTGCACATCCTTATAACACTGTATAAGGACATTTGAAATGTCTTTATTCTTTTGGAACTTTTGTGAGTGTAATGTTTACTGTTATTTTTTAATTGCGTATTTTACTTTTGTTTATTATCTATTTCACTTGCTCTGACAATGTAAACATATATTTCCCATGCCAATAAAGCCCCTTAAAATGTAAATTGAATTGAGAAAGAGAAAGAGAAAGAGAAAGAGAAAGAGAGAGAGAGAGAGAGAGAGAGAGAGAGAGAGAGAGAGAGAGAGAGAGAGAGAGAGAGAGAGAGAGAGAGAGAGAGAGAGAGAGAGAGAGAGAGAGAGAGAGAGAGAGAGAGAGAGAGAGAGAGAGAGAGAGAGAGAGAGAGAGAGAGAGAGAGAGAGAGAGAGAGAGAGAGAGAGAGAGAGAGAGAGAGAGAGAGTTTTTTGAGTTTGAAATAATCTTTATTGGGTCTGGGAGCCCACCACACAATAAATACTCATACAAAACCACAGTTACACATCAATTAGAAACACAACTCCAACTCCTCCTCCACAGTAACTAAACACAACAGCCTCTGAATACCCCATATACTCAAAAACAGATCAATATTGTTGACAAGTTTATAATAGGCAAACTCAACCCTTAGTCTCGCTGCCACCATTCCCTCCAGCATTCCCACCACATCCACAGACCCTTGTCCCCGAATACTGTTCTTTCGGGTCTTCCATATCGCTAATTTTGCTGCCCCTAACACAAAATTAAGCAACACAACGACACCCTTTTGACTGAACCTGTACTTTGGCCCAAATATATACAGTTGGGAAGAGAAAACCTCTCCCAACGTTGAGAACCAGTCAGTGATCAGGTCAATCATCCCGACCAACCTGGGACACAGTAAAAACAGGTGCGCCAGAGTTTCAGACTCTGCACAGAATGGACACCCCTCCCCAACAGTAGGGTCCAGGTGTACCAGATGCATGTTGGTGGCTATAGCTCCATGTATGATCCTCCATTGGAGGTCAGCTGTCCTCTTATCAATCGGCAGTTTGTATAATGATCGCCAACAGCCTTTTGGGGAAGCACCTGGACCAAGCACACCCGCCCACCTCGTCGATTTTACCCCTTCCAGGGAAGAGGCATGGGACACCTTTACACATATTCTGTACATGGCCTTCTTTCCCACCTCCTTGAAATCCCCCAGCTCCGGGGTATCGAAGGAAAGCAGCATCCCCACGTCCTCGTCAAATGCCCCCACCGCAGCACTAACAATCAGTGCAGGGAACACATAATCCAGACCCTCCTTCCACCGATCAGAATTGGAAATGTCAGTCACATACTGACGATGAAGCACTGGCAAGGAGTCACAGACCTCAGCGACGACCTTCCTCAGTAGGCGAGATGATCGGATCCCCGCTCTTTCTCCCAGCTCCTCCAACGATCTGCTCCTGCTCTGCATCAGATGACCCAGCTTGGTGCACCCGACACCTAACAGGCATGAACGCAGGCTGGCTGAACCCAGAGCACTGGACTGGATGGCAGTGTTATAAAAAAGAGGCTCTTCAAAAAGCCACATCCCTGGTAGCGTGCCGGCCTTACGGGACTTGACCAGAATCCTCCAAGCCTGCATAACAGACTCATAGAATGGAGTCAGGCCATTCAACTCACCCCCCTCCAGCTTTAAGAGGAAAAGGTGCTTGTCTAAGCCCAAACAGCCTGCTCTCCTCATCAGTGCGTAGGCTGTGTCGACCCAGCTAGAACCGTCACTGTACAACAGTCTCTGGGCTGCTTGAAGCCGGAAAGCCATGATCCTAGAGGAAATGTCCACCAGGCCTTGCCCCCCCTCGTGCAGTGGCAGGTACAAAGCTGCAGCTTTGATCCAGTGTTGTCCAGACCAGAAGAAATTGACAAGGGTCCTCTGAAGCTCTTGTATCAGACCCTTTGGTGGCTGCAAAATCATTAGTCTGTGCCACAGGGTAGAGGCAGCAAGATTATTAATTACCAGTACCCTTCCCCTATAAGACAACTGGGGTAGCACCCATTTCCATCTTGACAGTCTGGCACACACTTTCTCCACTACACCCTCCCAGTTATTTTTCTGAAAGACATCAGAGCCTAGAAAAACACCCAATGTCTTCATCCCATCTCTGCCCCACTGAAGCCCCCCTGGTAACCGTGGAGCGGACCCTATCTGAAGCTGACCTGCCCACAGCGCTTCACTCTTTCCCCAATTGACTCTAGCTGAGGAGGCACCCTCATACACCATTAAAGCGTCTGAGAGAACCTTAACATCCTCAGCCCCTGTAATAAAAACTGTCACATCATCTGCATACGCAGACAGTGCTATCGTGGGACCCTTCATTACACCTGGCACAGAGAAACCAGTAAGCTTCGCTCTTAAAAAACAAAGCATTGGTTCAATCGCCAGACTATATAACTGCCCTGAAATTGGGCATCCCTGCCTGATACCCCTTTGGACAGGGATGGGGCAACTCAAACCACCCCCCACCTTCACCATACACGAGGCCCCAGCATACAGTAAATTCATCCAAGACAAAAAAACATCCCCAAACCCAAAGGCTTTCATCGTTTTGAACAAATACTGGTGGTCCACGCGGTCAAAAGCCTTCTCCTGATCCAAAGAAAGTAAACCCACATTTACATCAGACAGTTTACAAATGTCTAGAACATCTCTTATCAGAAACAAGTTGTCAACAATTGAGCGATCAGGTACACAGTAGGACTGGTCCTTGTGGACCAACAATCCCAGATACTCTTTCAACCTGTTTGAGAGACATTTTGAAACTATTTTATATTCTGCACACAGCAAAGCAACAGGTCTCCAATTTTTTATGAGAGCCAAATCCCCCTTTTTTGGCAACAGTGAAAGCACCGCACGTTGACAGGATACAGGAAGAGAACCCTCATGAAAAGATTCACACACCACTTCATAAAAATCCTCCCCAATAGACCCCCAAAAGTGCTTATAGAACTCAGATGGTAAACCATCAATGCCAGGGGCTCGGCCTGTTGAGAGCTGCATAACTGCTGTGGACAGCTCTTGCAGTGTAATGTCAGAGTCCAATGCGACTCTCTGTTCAGGTCCCAATTTAGGAAGACCATGTAACAACTGTTCAGTACACAGAGAGTCACAATCCTCCGCCTTATAGAGGGCAGAGTAGAAATCCACGGCATGTTGACGCATTTCACTGTCATCCGTGGTCACCTTCCCACCAGGGAGACGAAGGCAGACCATCTGTTTGCGTTGTAATGTCGACTGTCCAAGGTTAAAAAAAAAGGCACTAGGAGCATCCATATCCTTGAGGGAAGCGAAACGAGACCTAATCAAGGCACCTTTCACTCTTTCATGCAGAAACGACCTCAGTTCATGTCTCTTGTCCTGTAAGTTCATGACTAGTCCAGGGTCATTCTGAGTGAGCAGCTTCAATTCAATTGATTTGATGTCCTGTTCAAGGGCATTGATAGTCTCTTTAACTTCAATTTGAGACAAAGCAGTATACTGTTGACAAAATACTCGTATTTGGGCCTTCCCAACATCCCACCATTGTCTCAAGGACTCAAAATTCCCTTTTGTAACCCTCCATTTTTCCCAAAACAACAAAAACCTTTCACAAAACTTGACATCATGTAACAATTTAACATTAAAATACCAGTAAGGTGATGACCTTCGTGGACAGGACAAGTGAATATCAACAGTTATAATGTGATGATCAGAGAAACCCACAGGAGTAATGGCACACCTTCCAACCCTACTACAGTATTGATCAGATACGTACAACCTATCTAACCTTGCTGCACTGACACGACCTTCATTCACTTTCAACCATGTGTATTGCCTAACTTTTGCATTCTTTACTCTCCACACATCACAAAGCTCTAACTCAGTTAGTAAGCCAGACAGGAAAGTGGCTGACCGCAGGTGAGGTTCTTCAGCGTTGCGATCAACAGTAAAATCCACAGTACAGTTCCAGTCCCCCCCTACAACCATACACCCCTCTTGGTCACACTGTCTTAAGGTTTCTTTTATTTTATCAAACACAACAAGACGCTCGGTACCCTCATTAGGAGCATAAACATTCAAAAAAAGAAACAAAAACCCCATAACATCCACCTTGACCAATAAAACCCGACCCTTGACAATCTCTGTTGTAGATATCACAGTCACCCCTAAACCTGAGGAAAACAAGATGGCCACCCCAGCACTGAAATTAGTACCATGACTGAGTATATGCTGCCCCTCCCACCACATACCCCAGTCAACCTCATTAGCCTCATCACTATGTGTCTCCTGTAGGAAAACTACATTAAGCCTTTTCTGTTTTATTTCTTCTAAAACCCAAGCCCTCTTATTTCTGTCCCTTCCCCCATTAATATTGAGAGAACCTACCCTTAGTACCTCCATGTAGAAAAGAGAAAAGAAAAGCAGAATAAACCACAGAGAAACCAAAGAGAAAAAAAAGACACCCTATGAAGCATGATCATCATCATTATTTAAATCTTTTCTTATTAACCTGACCACGTTTCCCACCACCTTTTGCTGCTGTAACAGCAGTAACAAATTTCCTCAAGCGAAACCGCTTCTTCTCACTCAACTGGTCTAACCCCACCGTCTTCTGTAACATCACAGCTGACCTCACAAACTTATCAACATCAAAATATTCTGCCAATTTTACAGATTTCCCAAAAGTCTGATCCAGAAACCCATTTACCTCCTCTAGATCATAAATTGAGTCCTCACCAGCTGCTGTCATATCAGAAGAGATATCCATATCCTTCTCCTGATCCTCCTCAGCTGAGGCCACAGACCACTGACTCCCCTCTACCACATCCCTTTCAACACTCCCCACTTGCACCCCATCACTCGTACCAGGCATCTCCTCCACTACCTGGGAGACTAGCCCCACCTGAACCCCATTACCCGTGGTGGGCATCTCCTCCACTACATGAGAGCCCAGCTCCACATGAACCCCCTCCTGTACCCCATTACTCGTAGTGGGCATTTCCTCTACTACCTGGGAGCCTAACTCCACATGAAACCCCTCCTGTACTCCATTACTCGTAGTGGGCATCTCCTCCACTCCCTTGGAGTCTAGCTCCACATGAACCCCCTCCTGTACTCCATTACTCGTAGTGGGCATCTCCTCCACTACCTGTGAGATTAGCTCCACATGAACCCCCTCCTGTACTCCATTACTCGTAGTGGGCATCTCCTCCACTACCTTTGAGATTAACTCCATATGAACCCCCTCCTGTGCCCCAGTACTCGTACTGGGCACCTCCTCACCAGTCTGAGGAACTGGCTCTTCAACACGGATAACTTGTTCCTCGGCAACAGGTGCTTGTGGCTGCTCAACCACTGTCAGCCCACCTCTCCCTACATCAGTGGGCCCAGGCGTTACGATGACCACCTGCGCCCCTCCCTCTGCCTTCTCCCTTTTCGGGCAAGCATGTCGCTTATGGCCAACATCCCCACACTCAAAACACCGTTGACTACCCGTACTAGCATACGCCATATACATTCTATTGTCATACTTGACTTTAAACGATATCTCTAAAGTCTGCTCCGGTGAGTCCAAAAACATAAACACCTGTCGCCGAAACGACATAACCTGTTTCAACGCCGGGTGTTTGCAACCCAACGGAACAACCTTAATTGAGCTTGCAAACTTCCCAAAGCGCAATAACTCGCGCTCCAATAGCTCATTTGGAATAAACGGTGGTACATTTGAAATCGTTACCCTTGTTGACGGAGAAAAAAGCGGGGTAACTTGAATAAACATTCCCTTAAGAAGTACGCCCTGCTCAACCATACGATCAACAAGGCGCTCTTCCTTAAGAAATACCACCACCGCTTTATTCATCCGTGACGCATACGCAACATTATCGTATCCTACCTTCTCTCCTACGGCGACCAGAAACTCCTCCACCGTGACAGTAGCTTCAGTGACACACCTAAAGCCGTGCCGAAGTGACAGGGACGGCATTCCAATTCTGGAAGCCATCCCCGCCAAAATCAAGGTAATTTCGATACGAAAAAACCTAAATACTTAATTCTACCACACAACAAAAAAAAAAAATATAATAATCTTAATCATGCACAGAAGAAACCAAAGAATGCCACCAAGAAAGAAAAAACCGAAGGAAAGTTCTGAAAATCTTACTCTACACAACACACGCACTCACTCAATCAATCATTCAATTCCCAGCATGCACCAAACACTCCCAGCATGCAGAGAGAGAGAGAGAGAGAGAGAGAGAGAGAGAGAGAGAGAGATTGATTTTTAAGTAATTAATTTGCATTTTATTGCAAGACATAAGTATTTGATCACCTTCCAACCAGTAAGAATTCCGGCTCTCACAGACCTGTTAGTTTTTCTTTAAGAAGCCCTCCTGTTCTCCACTCATTACCTGTATTAACTGCACCTGTTTGAACTCGTTACCTGTATAAAAGACACCTGTCCACACACTCAATCAAACAGACTCCAACCTCTCCACAATGGCCAAGACCAGAGAGCTGTGTAAGGACATCAGGGATAAATTGTAGACCTGTACAAGGCTGGGATGGGCTACAGGACAATAGGCAAGCAGCTTGATGAGAAGGCAACAACTGTTGGCACAATTATTAGAAAATGGAAGAAGTTCAAGATGACGGTCAATCATCCTCGGTCTGGGGCTCCATGCAAGATCTCACCTCGTGGGGCATCAATGATCATGAGGAAGGTGAGGGATCAGCCCAGAACTACACGGCAGGACCTGGTCAATGACCTGAAGAGAGCTGGGACCACAGTCTCAAAGAAAACCATTAGTAACACACTACGCCGTCATGGATTAAAATCCTGCAGCGCACGCAAGGTCCCCCTGCTCAAGCCAGGGCATGTCCAGGCCCGTCTGAAGTTTGCCAATGACCATCTGGATGATCCAGAGGAAGAATGGGAGAAGGTCATGTGGTCTGATGAGACAAAAATTGAGCTTTTTGGTCTAAACTCCACTCGACGTGTTTGGAGGAAGAAGAAGGATGAGTACAACCCCAAGAACACGATCCCAACTGTGAAGCATGGAGGTGGAAACATCATTCTTTGGGGATGCTTTTCTGCAAAGGGGACAGGACGACTGCACCGTATTGAGGGGAGGATGGATGGGGCCATGTATTGCGAGATCTTGGCCAACAACCTCCTTCCCTCAGTAAGAGCATTGAAGATGGGTCGTGGCTGGGTCTTCCAGCATGACAACGACCCGAAACACACAGCCAGGGAAACTAAGGAGTGGCTCCGTAAGAAGCATCTCAAGGTTCTGGAGGGGCCTAGCCGGTCTCCAGACCTGAACCCAATAGAAAATCTTTGGAGGGCGCTGAAAGTCCGTATTGCCCAGCGACAGCCCCGAAACCTGAAGGATCTGGAGAAGGTCTGTATGGAGGAGTGGGACAAAATCCCTGCTGCAGTGTGTGCAAACCTGGTCAAGAACTCCAGGAAACGTATGATCTCTGTAATTGCAAACAAAGGTTTCTGTACCAAATATTAAGTTCTGCTTTTCTGATGTATCAAATACTTATGTCATGCAATAAAATGCAAATTAATTACTTAAAAATCATACAATGTGATTTTCTGGATTTTTGTTTTAGATTCCGTGTCTCACAGTTGAAGTGTACCTATGATAAATATTACAGACCTCTACATGCTTTGTAAGTAGGAAAACCTGCAAAATCGGCAGTGTATCAAATACTTGTTCTCCCCACTGTATATGTGGCATAATTTTTTATTTAAAATGGCCCACAAAATAAAACGTAATCTGTAGCCTGCACTCAAATATCGAATGGAGGTTATGTGTGCCGTCTGGGCCGGCAGCCTTGCAAGGGTTAACACGTTTAAATGTCTTACTCACGTTTGCCACGGAGAAGGAGAGCCCACAGTGCTTGGTAGCGGGCCGCGTCGGCGGCACTGTGTTGTCCTCAAAGCGGGCGAAGAAAGGTTTTTCTTTTGTAGTCCGTGATTGTCTGTAGACCCTGCCACATACATCTTGTGTCTGAGCCCTTGAATTGTGACTCCACTTTGTCTCTATACTGATGTTTTTCCTGTTTGATTGCCTTGCGGAGAGAATACTCTGTTTGTATTCTGCCATATTCCCAGTTACCTTGCCAAGTTTAAATGCGGTGGTTCGCGCTTTCAGTTTTGCGCGAATGCTGCAATCTATCCACGGTTTCTGGTTAGGGAAGGTTTTAATAGTCACAACATCTCCTATACACTTCCTGATAAAATCAGTTACCGTTTTGTTATATTCATCAATATTATTCTCGGAAGCTACCCGGATCATATCCCAGTCCGCGTGATCAAAACAATCTTGAAGCGTGGGATCCGATTGGTCAGACCAGCGTTGAATAGTCCTTAGCTCGGGTACTTCCTGTTTGAGTTTCTGCCTCCTAAGTCGGAACAGAAGACTACTCCGAGAGCCCCTTTTTCGCCGGCGTTGTTTTGGGTCGGCCTCTGGAATCAGTTCAATTGCCCTAGGTGGTGAGAACAATGGATCTGCTTCGGGAAAGTCGTATTCCTGGTCGAAATGCATTGTAGTGCTGGTGAGTTACCGCCACTCTGATATCCAATAGTTCTTCCCGGCTGTATGTAATAAAACATAACATTTTCTGGGCTAACAATGTAAGAAATAATACATAAAAAAATAAAATACTGCAAAGTTTCCTAAGAACTAGAAGCAAGGCAGCCCTCTCTTTCGGCGCCATCTTGATTAGATGAACAATAGAGCGGTGAGTACCAGGCCATTAGTGACTGGCAGCTAGCAGGTTTTGTAGGCTACTAATGACCATCAGCAGCATCAGAACGGCGTTTTGGAGAAGCTAAATGGTCAAGTGGAATTTGATCATGACTCGTGACTGCTGGTGTAGCTGTAATACAGTCGCATAAGTGACACCAGGGGAAAATGTTCGTCTGGAGCACTGGTGACCCGTCATATAGGGCGACTTGTTTTGAGCCCCACCAGTTTTGCATGTTATTTGGCATTAATATGTCACATATCAGTTTGCAAACAATGTAAAAAACAAACAAATCATTGGGTTAATAAAGCCGTTTTTTTTGTTTTCTTGAGTAAGCTCCAAAATGCAGGTGTTTCAGCCTAGCTCAGTGCTTTATGTGGTGGTGGTGGTGGTGGTGGGGGGGGGCAGGGAAAAATACCGAGTGTAGGGTTTGGTAATGTTTTCTAGTTGTGCCGTGATTGTCTCAGTGTTGTGTCACTCATGGGGACACTACATCACCGCAAAATCTACTGGGAGAGCTCGAAAATTCAAGCCCCTTGGGGAGTTACATTAGAAGTGCCCATTCAAGAAGGCTCAAGGTCATTGGCCACAGATAAAATTACGTCAAATCACGTTATATCTACTGTAGTTTTGATTGGAATGATAATGTCAACATCATACTATCAAAATCTTAGCTAGCAAGCTAGCAGTCATCATCATGAATCAAGTCAACAATCTACTTGCAAATCCTTTTCAATCTTTGTCATATGAAGAGAAATTATGAAGAAAAATGATAGATTACACAACAAGTTGGAAATCGCATATTCAGCAATGAGTGTTTGGAAGGAATCCGTGATTAACTACAAGCATTGCAAAGCAATCACTAGCCTGCTACTCAGTGGAGTGGGTGTGTGGTCCAAGTCTGGGTTTAAAGGTCTCTTTTCCAAGTTTAAAATGATAAACATTCAACATTGGCCAAGCTGTCTATCCAGAATGACTTCTGCCGAGTTGGAAACAATTGTAAACTCGGAACTGGGAAATATCAGACTTCAGTAAGTTCAAGACAACTGGGAACTTTGAAATAAACGAGCTCCGACTGGGAAAATAAGTTTTGAACGGTCATCTAACTAGGAATTCCAAGTTGGGAACGCGGGCCTCTTTCTAGAGCTCCGACCTGAAGATCACTGACGTTATGATTCGAACTTGTTTTTTGTTTTCTGAGTTCCCAGAGAATGACAGACTTTGATGACGAAGTTTGATGACAAAATTTGCCCACGAAGGACCCCCACGCCACCTTCCTGTTCAAGTGAACACAGCACAACAAGGTGAGTCAAAAAATGTATTGTATGCTGCTGCATAAATTATGTAATATGCCAGGGAGATATGTATATTGTAGCTAAGAAAGTAATACTAAGTGTATGTTGTGTAGTAAGCTAGTAGTGTAGTAGCTCATCTACCTCACCCTAATAATTTGGTTCCTTTATCCCTCATACCTTAGCCTACTGTTCTGACTTGGTGGTGCACATGTAGCCTATAGCCTGTTTTAGAGAAATGTCATCAAATATTGTAAGAGGTTTGATTGTCTGTTTATATGCCCCCTTTATTTATCCCACAGTTCTGACTTGGTGTACAGAGAGAATACTGTAAGAATGTCCCATGTTCTGAATTCTGACGCTGTACATTTCAAAAGTGCTGAACAAATAGTTATATTGACAACGTACGTCCTAGCTCGCTCATCAATATCTTAATCGAAATTACGGATTGCATCTTATCCGCGTGTTGTCCCCTTATGCCATATTTTGTACATCTCAATTGTCAGTGGAAACCACATTTGTTTAAGCAAGCCAACTATATCAGCTATGTTTTTTTTTAAAGGCAGCAAATGAGGCTGAATGAACTGCTTCGCTGCTTGATAAGGCTCAAATGATAGCCAGGTGTAGCAGTGGTAAGGTGTTTGGGCTGCTGTTGGGGGTACTGTTTGTCACAGTTACAGTGCAATTAATGTATTGTTTAGTGTTGTGTTGTGGCTTTGCTGGCATGCATCTACATTTATTTATTTTTTTGCCCCACCAAGATGTCCGTGCTAAAATTGCCACTGGTTTAGAGCCCTGTAATATACACTAACGCTTATAGTGTTGATTCAGGGGAACCCATATGACAGGCACTCATTTGTAATATCGTCTAAGTCATTAGCTTGGCTTTTATAAAGTATAAGGCTTAAGTAGACAGGCAGACAAACAGATAACGATAATAAGCACAATGTGACAGCAGAGAAGATACTGAGACAGACAGACAGCACAACAGTGAGGCAAACTAAATGGCTAGAGCAGTGCCACAGTTATAGTGGTGAGTTGTATCTGCAGTGATGTTTTTACATATTGTATTCATTTAAACATGAGCTGGTTAAAAAACAGGAGGAGGACCATGTCTCGCCAGAAATGTTGTACTGTACGTGTAATGTTAGAGTCAGTGAAGTGATAAAAACAGTGTGTGTGTGTGTGTGTGTGTGTGTGTGTGTGTGTGTTTTGGTTTTGCTAGATGTCCTCACAAGGATAGCAAAAAGAGGAAAATTCCGACAAGTGGGGACATTTCTCCGGTCACCACAAGTAAAAAAAAAGGCTAGTTTAGGTTTAGGGGTTAGTGTAGGGTTACGGTTAAAATTAGGGTTAGGGATTATGGGTTAGGTTTACAGTTAAGGGTTAGGGGTTAGGGAAAATAGGATTTGGAATGGGAATCAATTGTTTAGTCCCCACAAAGATTGTTAAACAAATGTGTGTGTGTGTGTGTCAGCAACAGAATATAGCAGTCTATTTGCAACAAAAGAGAGACAGACGCACAAGCAAACAGAGAGCGAGGGAGAACAATACAACATATGCTGAAGCTACAGTGGCTTGCGAAAGTATTCACCCTCCTTGCCATTTTTCCTATTTTGTTGCCTTACAACCTGGAACTAAAATTGATTTTATGGGGATTTGTATCATTTGATTTAAGCAACATGCCTACAACTTGAAAGATAAAAAATATTTTTTATTGTGAAACAAACAAGAAATAAGACAAAAAAAACTGAAAACTTGAGCATGGATAACTATTCAACCCCACATTTTGTAGCAATTACAGCTGCAAGTCTCTTGGAGTATGCCTCTATAAGCTTGGCACATCTAGCCACTGGGATTTTTGCCCATTCTTCAAGGCAAAACTGCTCCAGCTCCTTCAAGTTGGATGGGTTCCGCTGGTGTACAGCAATATTTAAGTCATACCACAGATTCTCAATTGGATTGAGGTCTGGGCTTTGACTAGGCCATTCCAAGTCCTTTAAATGTTTCCCCTTAAACCACTTCAGTGTTGCTTTAGCAGTATACTTAGGGTCATTGTCCTGCTGGAAGGTGAACCTCCGTCCCAGTCTCAAATCTCTGGAAGACTGAAACGGCAGGGACTGAAGGTTTCCCAAAAGAATTTCCCTGTATTTAGCGCCATCCATCATTCCTTCAAATCTGACCAGTTTCCCAGTCCCTGCCGATGAAAAACATCCCCACAGCATGATGCTGATCAAATACTTACAGTGGGGAGAACAAGTATTTGATACACTGCCGATTTTGCAGGTTTTCCTACTTACAAAGCATGTAGAGGTCTGTAATTTTTATCATAGGTACACTTCAACTGTGAGAGACGGAATTTAAAACAAAAATCCAGAAAATCACATTGTATGATTTTTAAGTAATTCATTTGCATTTTATTGCATGACATAAGTATTTGATCACCTACCAACCAGTAAGAATTCCGGCTCTCACAGACCTGTTAGTTTTTCCTTAAGAAGCCCTCCTGTTCTCCACTCATTACCTGTATTAACTGCACCTGTTTGAACTCGTTACCTGTATAAAAGACACCTGTCCACCCACTCAATCAAACAGACTCCAACCTCTCCACAATGGCCAAGACCAGAGAGCTGTGTAAGGACATCAGGGATAAAATTGTAGACCTGCACAAGGCTGGGATGGGCTACAGGACAATAGGTAAGCAGCTTGGTGAGAAGGCAACAACTGTTGGCGCAATTATTAGAAAATGGAAGAAGTTCAAGATGACGGTCAATCACCCTCGGTCTGGGGCTCCATGCAAGATCTCACCTCGTGGGGCATCAATGATCATGAGGAAGGTGAGGGATCAGCCCAGTACTACACGGCAGGACCTGGTCAATGACCTGAAGAGAGCTGGGACCACAGTCTCAAAGAAAACCATTAGTAACACACTACGCCGTCATGGATTAAAATCCTGCAGCGCACGCAAGGTCCCCCTGATCCAGAGGAGGAATTGGAGAAGGTCATGTGGTCTGATGAGACAAAAATAGAGCTTTTTGGTCTAAACTCCACTCGCCGTGTTTGGAGGAAGAAGAAGGATTAGTACAACCCCAAGAACACCATCCTAACCGTGAAGCTTGGAGGTGGAAACATCATTCTTGGGGATGCTTTTCTGCAAAGGGGACAGGATGACTGCACCGTATTGAGGGGAGGATGGATGGGGCCATGCATCGCGAGATCTTGGCCAACAACCTCCTTCCCTCAGTAAGAGCATTGAAGATAGGTCGTGGCTGGGTCTTCCAGCATGACAACGACCCGAAACACACAGCCAGGGCAACTAAGGAGTGGCTCCGTAAGAAGCATCTCAAGGTCCTGGAGTGGCCTAGCCAGTCTCCAGACCTGAACCCAATAGAAAATCTTTGGAGGGAGCTGAAAGTCCGTATTGCCCAGCGACAGCCCCGAAACCTGAAGGATCTGGAGAAGGTCTGTATGGAGGAGTGGGCCAAAATCCCTGCTGCAGTGTGTGCAAACCTGGTCAAGAACTACAGGAAACGTATGATCTCTGTAATTGCAAACAAAGGTTTCTGTACCAAATATTAAATTCTGCTTTTCTGATGTATCAAATACTTATGTCATGCAATAAAATGCAAATTAATTACTTAAAAATCATACAATGTGATTTTCTGGATTTTTGTTTTAGATTCTGTCTCTCACAGTTGAAGTGTACCTATGATAAAAATGACAGACCTCTACATGCTTTGTAAGTAGGAAAACCTGCAAAATCGGCAGTGTTTCAAATACTTGTTCTCCCCACTATATTGCGATCATGTGACAGATCATGTGAAACTTAGATTGCACACAGGTGGACTTTACTCAACTAATTATGTGACTTCTGAAGGTAATTGGTTGCACCAGATCTTATTTAGGAGCTTCATAGCAAAGGGGGTGAATACATATGAACGCACCACTTTTCAGTTAAACAATTTTTGTTTTTCATTTCACTTCACAGATTTGGAATATTTTGTGTATGTCCATTACATGTAATCCAAATAAAAATCTATTTAAATTACAGGTTGTAATGCAACAAAATAGGAAACACGCCAAGAGGGATGAATACTTTTGCAAGGCACTGTACTTGTCCATTTACCAACTGTACCGATTATACTGTACTTGATCATTCTACTGCTGCTACGGGCAACCAGCTCTGCTTCTCTAGCGACCCAGAAAGGAAACCCTCTGAGCATGCGCACAAACAGGGGGGCCTAAGGGGGGGGGGAATGAGGGAGCGAGGGAGAGAGAGCGAGAGAAGGAAAGAGTTGCATGACAAATGAAAGCAAGAGAGAGGGTATGCGTGAGAGAGGGAAAAGGTGGGAGTGAGGGAGTACCATGATGGACAGGAGGAGAGAGAGAGAGGGAGGGAGTAGCATGACGGCGGGATCCTATGCTTGCAAGAGGAAGTGGTGATCCTGCTGTGATGCCGGGCTGCTGGGCTATATTTAGCTTGTTTTGCCATGTAACCGGAATCTGCATGGCAGAGGCATACACGCCCACGCACAGACGCACATGCACGCACCCAAACACACACACACACACACACACACAGCCTTCACATAGTCTTGTACAGCTAACTTTGTGGGGACACACAATTCAGTCCCATTCAAAATCATTTTTTCCCTAACCCTAACCCTAACCTTAACCCTAACCCTTAACACTAACCTTAGACCAAAAACCTAACCTTAACCCTAACTCTAGCTCCTAACCCTAAAACTAACCCTAGCTCCAACCCTAACCTTAACGTAATTCTAACCTTAACCCTAAACCTCCTAGAAATAGGATTTGACCTTGTGGGTACTCACAAAATGCCCCCAGTTGGTCAAATTTGTGTTTGCTTTTTTTGTGTGTATTCGTGCTAACATATTCACCCATACATCATCAGATGAGAGTATCATCAGGTGAGAAGCGGTGTCCAGTGTCATGTTCAGTGTCTAATGGTAGCACTGCATCTCTCGCTCTCTCTGTGTTCAGTGTCTAATTGTAACACAGCATCTTTCTCTCTCTCTCTGTGTGTTCAGTGTCTAATAGTAACACAGCATCTCTCTCTCTCTCTCTCTCTCTCTCTCTCTCTCTCTCTCTCTCTCTCTCTCTCTCTCTCTCTCTCTCTCTCTCTCTCTCTCTCTCAACCCTGGTCCTGGAATGCCGCAGGTATTTCATGTTTTTGATTTAACTGACATGGAAGACCAGGTGTGTTGAATTTAGGCAATCACCAAAATGACAAATTAACTATGTTTCTCAGTGTGTTGCCTCGTTGGGACTCCAGGAACAGGGTCACTTACCCCTGGTCTAGTGGTAACACAGCAGATTTTTGGGGTATGCAGACCTGAGAGTGTAAAAAGTCCCAGTCTGCATTCTAGCATCCCCTCTCCACCCCTGATATGAATCTGTCCTATTTTTACTTCCTAGAGCCAAAACCGCACACCGCCTCACAACCTGCCTCTCTCTACTATTCCACATACATTATGTACAGCTACAACACAGCATCCAACATCGCCACACATGGCGGGAACCAATCGCATGGCCTACAGAGATATCCCCATGCAAACTATCACACCTAATCCTTTTTCCATTCCTCTTTCATAGATCTCCTTCTTCGGTGGGCTCGTACTGAACGAAGCGGTGAACTGGCTGCTGAAGCATATTTTAAGGGAGCCCCTCCCATGTGAAGCCACTTAAATATACAGTCGTGGCCAAAAGTTTTTGACACAAATATAAATTTTCACAAAGTCTGCTGCCTCAGTGTCTTCAGATATTTTTGTCAGATGTTACTATGGAATACTGAAGTATAATTACAAGCATTTCATAAGTGTCAAAGGCTTTTATTGACATTACATGACGTTGATGCAAAGAGTCAATATTTGCAGTGTTGACTCTTCTTTGTCAAGACCTCTGCAATCCACCCTGGCATGCTGTCAATTAACTTCTGGGCCACATCCTGACTGATGGCAGCACATTCTTGCATAATCAATGCTTGGAGTTTGTCAGAATTTGTGGGTTTTTGTTCGTCCACCAGCCTCTTGAGGATTGACCACAAGTTCTCAATGGGATTAAGGTCTGTGGATTTTCCTGGCTATGGACCCAAAATATCGATGTTTTGTTCCCCGAGCCACTTAGTTATCACTTTTGCCTTATGGCAAGGTGCTCCATCATGCTGGAAAAGGCATTGTTCGTCTCCAAACTGTTCCTGGATGGTTGGGAGAAGTTGCTCTCGGAGGATGTGTTGGTACCATTCTTTATCCATGGCTGTGTTCTTAGGCAGAATTGTGAGTGAGCCCACTCCCTTGGCTGAGAAGCAACACCACACAAGAATGGTCTCAGGATGCTTTACTGTTGGCATGACACAGGACTGATGGTAGCGCTCACCTTGTCTTCTCCGGACAAGCTTTTTTCCAAACAAGAGAAAATGACTTTACCCTAGTCCTCAGCAGTCCAATCCCTGAACCATTTGCAGAATATCAGTCTGTCCCTGATGTTTTTCCTTGAGAGAAGTGGATTCTTTGCTGCCCTTCCAGACACCAGGCCATCCTCCAAAAGTCTTCGCCTCACTGTGCGTGCAGATGCACTCACACCTGCCTGCTGCCATTCCTGAGCAAGATCTGTACTGGTGGTGCCCCGATCCCGCAGCTGAATCAACTTTAGAAGACTCAATCAGCATGACAAAGTGATCTCCAGCCTTGTCCTCGTCAACACTCACACCTGTGTTAACGAGAGAATCACTGACATGATGTCAGCTGGTCCTTTTGTGGCAGGGATGAAATGCAGTGGAAATGTTTTTTGGGGGATTCAGTTAATTTGCATGGCAAAGAAGGACTTTGCAATTAATTGCAATTCATCTGATCACTCTTCATAACATTCTGGAGTATATGCAAATTGCCATCATACAAACTGAGGCAGCAGACTTTGTGGAAATTAAATATTTGTGTCATTCTCAAAACTTTTGGCCACGACTGTATGTAAATATGCTGTATTTTTGCCCAGGTTTCATATACAGTGGGGAGAACAAGTATTTGATACACTGCCGATTTTGCCGATTTTCCTACTTACAAAGCATGTAGAGGTCTGTAATTTTTATCATAGGTACACTTCAACTGTGAGAGACGGAATCTAAAACAAAAATCCCCAAAATCACATTGTATGATTTTTAAGTAATTAATTAGCATTTTATTGCATGACATAAGTATTTGATACATCAGAAAAGCAGAACTTAATATTTGGTACAGAATCCTTTGTTTGCAATTACAGAGATCATACGTTTCCTGTAGTTCTTGACCAGGTTTGCACACACTGCAGCAGGGATTTTGGCCCACTCCTCCATACAGACCTTCTCCAGATCCTTCAGGTTTCGGGGCTGTCGCTGGGCAATACGGACTTTCAGCTCCCTCCAAAGATTTTCTATTGGGTTCAGGTCTGGAGACTGGCTAGGCCACTCCAGGACCTTGAGATACTTCTTACGGAGCCACTCCTTAGTTGCCCTGGCTGTGTGTTTCGGGTCGTTGTCATGCTGGAAGACCCAGCCACGACCCATCATCAATGCTCTTACTGAGGGAAGGAGGTTGTTGGCTAAGATCTCGCAATACATGGCCCCATCCATCCTCCCCTCAATACGGTGCAGTCGTCCTGTCCCCTTTGCAGAAAAGCATCCCCAAAGAATGATGTTTCCACCTCCAAGCTTCACGGTTGGGATGGTGTTCTTGGGGTTGTACTCATCCTTCTTCTTCCTCCAAACACGGCGAGTGGAGTTTAGACCAAAAAGCTCTATTTTTGAATCATCAGACCACATGACCTTCTCCCATTCCTCCTCTGGATCATCCAGATGGTCATTGGCAAACTTCAGACGGGCCTGGACATGCGCCTGCTTGAGCAGGGGGACCTTGTGTGCGCTGCAGGATTTTAATCCATGACGGCGTAGTGTGTTACTAATGGTTTTCTTTGAGACTGTGGTCCCAGCTCTCTTCAGGTCATTGACCAGGTCCTGCCGTGTAGTTCTGGGCTGATCCCTCACCTTCCTCATGATCATTGATGCCCCACGAGGTGAGATCTTGCATGGAGCCCCAGACCGAGGGTGATTGACCATCATCTTGAACTTCTTCTATTTTCTTCTATTTTCTAATAATTGCGCCAACAGTTGTTGCCTTCTCACCAAGCTGCTTGCCTATTGTCCTGTAGCCCATCCCAGCCTTGTGCAGGTCTACAATTTTATCCCTGATGTCCTTACACAGCTCTCTGGTCTTGGCCATTGTGGAGAGGTTGGAGTCTGTTTGATTGAGTGTGTGGACAGGTGTCTTTTATACAGGTAACGAGTTCAAACAGGTGCAGTTAATACAGGTAATGAGTGGAGAACAGGAGGGCTTCTTAAAGAAAAACTAACAGGTCTGTGAGAGCCGGAATTCTTACTGGTTGGTAGGTGATCAAATACTTATGTCATGCAATAAAATGCAAATGAATTACTTAAAAATCATACAATGTGATTTTCTGGATTTTTGTTTTAGATTCCGTCTCTCACAGTTGAAGTGTACCTATGATAAAAATTACAGACCTCTACATGCTTTGTAAGTAGGAAAACCTGCAAAATCGGCAGTGTATCAAATACTTGTTCTCCCCACTGTATGTGTCTGTCTTAGCATATTTCTGATTGAATATCTATTGGCAGTATTACCAACTCAGAACTCACTAGGGGAGAGTGGGGTAAGTTGAGCCATACTTGTTTCTAGGAAACCATACACAAAACGAATAATTTGACCAAATATTTAGGAAGAGGTCATCATTTCGTGGAGTATGTGAAGGAAGAAACCACATCGGAAAAAGTGTTAAGCAATTTAGGTCCAGAAAACTGATTTTCACCAAGTCAAATGAATGTGTTAGAGGTTTCCCGATGCTTTTATCTAAACCAAAGTAGATAATTTAAAGATTGTTCTATACATCAGTTGGGGTCTCTATAAGCTTCAATATGAGGTCCTAAACCTAGCATGAAAGTGCATCCTTGTAGTCAAAATATTTGCCTACGGCCATGGGGTAAGTTGAGCCAATGACAAGTTGAGCAAATTGAAGTGCTTTCTTCCCAGGTGTAATGCAAGGCTTATCGCAGGGCCTGGTACATGTTAAAAGTGTTTAAGTACAAAGTGTTTGTTAGGTGTCAAAAGATGCTTAAAGTGATTAAAAAGACAAAATAGCGATTGTGTTTAATTGTATTTGGGAAATAAAGAAAGACGTTGTTTTGAAAAGGTAGTGGTCAATTTTCATTCAGTACATACATTTGTAGGCCACTTAACTTACCCTGTCCCGTGGCTCAACTTATCCAATATACTACTTTTTTTAGACAAGCTATGTATTAAAAACTGTAATATTTCCAAAAATTCTGATTATTTCCAGGGATACACAACATCCTGAAATATTCAGTGCATTTGGAAAGTATTCAGATACCTTGACTTTTTCCACATTTTGTTACATTACAGCCTTATTCTAAAATAGATTTGTTTTTCCCCCTCATCAATTTACACACAATACATCATAATGACAAAGCAAAAACAGGTTTAGACATGTTTGCAAATGTATTAAAACAAATATATAAAAAAATATATCACATTTACATAAGTATTCAGACCCTTTACTCAGTACTTTGTTGAAGCATCTTTGGCAGCGATTACAGCCTCACGTCTTCTTGGGTATGACACTACAAGCTTGGCACACTTGTATTTGGGGAGTTTCTCCCATCTCTCTCTGCAGATCCTCTCAAGCTCTGTCAGGTTGGATGGGGAGCGTCGCTGCACATCTATCTTCAGGTCTCTCCAGAGATGTTAGATTGGGTTCATGTCGAGGCTCTGGCTGGGCAACTAATCTTGTTTCTCAGGGTCTGAAACTCCTTTAGGTGCCTTTAGACAAACTCCAAGTGGACTGTCATGTGCCTTTTACTGAGGAGTGGCTTCCGTCTGGCCACTCTACCATAAAGGCCTAATTGGTGGAGTGCTGCAGAGATGGTTATCATTCTGGAAGGTTCTCCCATCTCCACAGAGGAATTCTGGAGCTCTGTCAGAGTAACCAGTGGTTTCTTGTTCACCTCCCTGACCAAGGCCCTTCTCCCCCAATTGCTCAGTCTGGCCGGGCGGCCAGATCTAGTAAAGAGTCTTGGTGGTTCCAAACTTCATCCATTTAAGAATGTTGGAGGCCACTGGGGACCTTCAATGCTGCAGACATTTTTTGGTACCCTTCCCCAGATCTGTGCCTCGACACAATCCTGTCTCGGCGCTCTACGGACATTTCCTTCGACCTCACGGCTTGGGTTTTGCTCTGACATGCACTGTCAACTCTGGGACCTTAAATAGACAGGTGTGTGCCTTTCCAAATCATGTCCAATCAATTGAATTTACCACAGGTGGACTCCAATCAAGTTGTAGGAGCATCTCAAGGATGATCAATGGAAACAGGATGCACCTGAGCTCAATTTCGAGTCTCATAGCAAAGGGTCTGAATACTTATGTAATTTCAGTTTTTTATTTGTTTTCGCTTTGTCATTATGGGGTATTGTGTGTAGATTGACGAGGGGGAAAAATTATTGAACCAATTTTAGAATAAGGCGGTAACGTAAAAAAACGTGGACAAAGTCAAGGGGTCTGAATATTTTCCAAATGCACTGTATGTAGATATCTTTATCAGAAAGAATACTATATTTCCCTTGACAGAGTGATGCTGATTGCAACAAACATTCTCACCTTACCCCACTCTCCCCTACCTTAGGTAGGTGTTGTGAGTTTCAGGTAGACCGTCCATCCTCATGTTATTGTCTGTTCTGCTCTCACATCTCCACAACAACTTTCAAATGCATTGAATAGATTAACTTTATTTCCAACATACAGTAAAATACATCATAGAACCATTGAAATGTTAAAACATATACAGCACCAGTCGAAAGTTTGGACCCACCTACTAATTCCAGGGTTTTTCTTTATTTCTACAATGTAGAATAATAGTGAAGACATCAACACTATGAAATAACACACGGAATCATGTATTAACCAACAAGTGTTAAACAAATCAAATCCAAACTTTTGAATGGCACTGTACATTTTGAAGAATTGAAAAACAATATTTGCGCTAAAAGACAAAGAACATTGTGTGTTACACATCAGTTGATGTTAGCTGTTTATGTACAATGTTAGATTATGAGATAAAAAACGAAGTTTATGGTAATATTAGAAAAGTGATGATTGACTGGCATTCTTATAGAAATAAATAAATAGCACTAAAAGGCACAATTTCAATGTCAATAAATACTTCCAAGTAAAAATGACATCTGCAATGTTAGACAATGAAAGGTAATGATTCACTTTCTATTAGGAAATACAAAAAAATTAAATCTCCTCCTCACTGATATAAAGCAGATAATTCAGTCAGAGTACAAACAGAGACATTTTCAAAAATTACTTGTATCCAAGACAGTACAGAAAGTAGAAAAAAAATAACAAATGAGAACTGCTTAGAAAAACTATTAACGATTCTACTCTTTTCTACTCTACTGTAATGTATGCATGTTATACTTGGCACTGTAGCCATAAGATAAAGAATTCAATATGAATTTACTTTATTTTTATGTAACACTTTGAACATTTACATTTGTGGCTAAAACATTGCGAAGCGAAAGCAATGTCTTCTTGATCCTGTTACTATCCTACAGAGCAATCAGTTCTAACTGGGCCTTCCCTTAAAGAGTCAAAGAAAAAACGCCACCAAATAATGATATTTTGGTATTAGTTTCATTGGTCTATTGTTGATATAGTCCCCAAAACATTTATGTCAGCAATAAAGTTTATAACTTTCAAAATACAGAAATACTGCCGGTATCAACAACGACTAATGAAACAAACACCAAAAGATCGCTTCTGAGGTAAAACACAATACTGCAGAAGAGAGAATAAACACACAGCACCATCTGCTGGTCAAGCACCCTCACTACAACCAAACCACTTTCAATAAACATTGGTGGTGGTTTAAGGAAGGAGCTAGTTACCACACAATGTAACGCTGTTTGAGTTTGAGAAAAGCAGAGCTCTATCAATTCAACTCCTCTACAATATCAGTCGGTCTATCTTCTCAGATTCACCCTGCACTCTCTCTCTGGTTGTACGTGGTACATACACTATGGGGACAGATTGTGTGTGTTTAGTTTTTGACCATGAAGGTCATGAGCTTTCTGGCGTCCTGTTTCTGACACATTTCTATGGGCTGGCTTGGCTCCAGTGAGGTGCTGATGAACCAGCCGGGGTACATTGCCGACTCGAAGGTGGTCATTGAGAAGCCAGTGGTATTCTTGTAGAAGAGGAAGCGAACTGTTTTTTCCTGAGCCCCGATGGTTGTTAACTGGTCCTCACAGCGCTGAGAAAGAGAAAGAAAGAGAGAGAAAGAGGGGGAGGGGGGAGGAGAAAAGGATTAGGATGATGCGGTGAGGTGTGGGTTTGAGTGATACATGTGAGTGAGTACCTGCATGTGACTAAGTGAGTGAGTTAGTGAGAGACCGACCTCCAACTGTAGGACAGGAGTTGCGCTGTCTGCCTGCTTGGAGCAGGAGAGGTTCCATTGGTCTATCCCTAAGACAACTGGCAGGGCCTGATTGGTGGTGGTGCTAGCATTACTATACTTGGAGAGGTTGAACCTCGCTGAGAATGAGAGAGAAAGAGTTAAATGGCATCTTCACTATTTTTGTAATTTTTTAACATTCATCTATGATGTTGCCGATTTTGGTAAAGGCTGCCTAAAAACAAAGCTTGCAATGTGCTTGCGGTGTTGTTTGGCAGTTAGCCTACCTCTCCGTTTGCCTCCCTGGATTGTGACGGCCTTCAGCTCCATGGTTCTGTGGCAGTACACCAGGCTCTTCTGGTGATGGTCACACAGGCTATACTGCTCGGGGCTGCCAATCTGCTCGAAGGTCCCCCTTTCTTTTTTGGTCACCGCTCCCCTTGGCTCCTGGATCGGGACCATCACACACTCTACACAGAGGAGGAGGGAGGGGGCAGTGGAGGGGGAAAACAGGAGACACAGGACAAGGACCGTCAATCAAATTAATTGTTTAGGGAACTGGGCCTAAAATAACTGAAAAGCAGTACAGTATAATCAAAGAGTATAGAGTCCAGGGTTAGGGGTAAATTTCATTCATATGAGGAAAATGTGGAAATTGAATTTCAGTTTAGTTCCAGAATTGACATGAAACGGCACGGCAGCCTAGGTACCTTCCAGCAGGTTATCCATGATGATGCTGCAAAACTGCTCGTCGGTGCACTCCACGTCCAGAGGAGTGTGTGTGGAGTCGGACTTCCGGAAGGGGTTTTTCATTCGATGCAGCGCAATCACCAGGTGAGCCACCTGTCTCATGCCTCCCCGATGCTGTAGGATAACCTCCAAGTCGAGGTTCAGGGGCGCGTGCAGCCCACAGCGCTCCGTCTCTGGTCCACTCTACACACATACATCAGAAATGAGAGTCCATGTAGAAGGAAAAAAAATCACTACGATTTTTTTTCTTCTGTTGAACATGCCACCACTTAAGGCAATTTAATATCAAAGAGTACCTTATTGGTCCTCCTTATGTAAAAACTAGAGGTCGACTGATTAATCGGAATGGCCGATTAATCTGGGCCGATTTCAAGTTTTCATAACAATCGGAAGTCTGTATTTTTGGGCGCCGATTTGCCCTTTTTTTTTTCTTTACACCTTTATTTAATCTTTATTTAACTAGGCAAGTCAGTTAAGAACACATTCTTATTTTCAATGACGGCCTAGGAACGTTCTGCCTCGTTCAGGAGCAGAACGACAGATTTTTAACCTTGTCAGCTCGGGGGATCCAATCTTGCAACCTTACAGTTAACTAGTCCAATGCTCTAACACCTGATTACATTGCACTCCACGAGGAGCCTGCCTGTTAGCGAATGCAGTAAGCTAAGGTAAGTTGCTAGCTAGCATTAAACTTATCTTATAAAAAAAACAATCAATGAATGACTGTCATTGCTCCAATGTGTACTTAACCATAAACATCAATGCCTTTCTTAAAATCAATACACAAGTATATATTTTTAAACCTGCATATTTAGCTAAAAGAAATCCAGGTTAGCAGGCAATATTAACCAGGTGAAATTGTGTCATTTCTCTTGCGTTCATTGCACGCAGAGTCAGGGTATATGCAACAGTTTGGGCCGCCTGGCTCTTTGCGAACTAATTTGCCAGAATTTTACGTAATTATGACAACATTGAAGGTTGTGCAATGTAACAGGAATATTTAGACTCATGGATGCCACCCTTTAGATAAAATACGGAACGGAATAAACGTTTTGTTTTCGAGGTGATAGTTTCCGGATTAGTCAAAGGTATATGGTTTAGAGAGAAATAGTCGACGCGTTATAATTCCTGTAATAACTTGCGGCTGAATTTGAAAGGGGTTCCTTCGTTATTTTACCGGCCATGTCTTCCATAGAGAATGTCTTGATCTACTTCAAATAAGGTCTGTGTTTCGTGCAGGCTTAAACCGCCTCGACGTTTTGATACCCGTGTAAATCTCACTAGGATAAGGTAACGTTTGTCAACATATTTTCATAAATCCACTCTACAATTTTTTTTCTCTAAGCTTATATTGATCAGAGTTACCTTGTCCTATGGATATCTACACAGTTATAAAATTGGCACGGTGATGTAAGCCTACACGAAACACAGACCTTATTTTAAGTGAATCTAAAAATATCCTATGGAATAAATGAAGGAACCGCTTTTCAGATTTTGCTAGAAGGTGTCATGGGAATTATGACTCGCACTTTGGTTGTCAATTCTTACCATGCCCATTATTAAAATAGGATTTCCTGCATATAGAAATGAAAGTTTTTGTTTTCAACATTTATCACAGGTAACTTAAACTCTATTTTTATTCAAACAGTTGAGAGTATTTGTCTCCTAAGCAGACTCTTCAGTATCATTGTCACTTCAGAGCTGTGTGCGTGTGTGTGTATTTATGTATTATATTAAGTTAAAATAAAAGTGTTCATTGTTCATTCAGTATTGTTGCAATTGTCATTATTACAAAAATGTGTGTGTATGATATATATATATATTAAAACATATATTTTTTTTAAAATATAAATCGGCCGATTAATCGGTATTGGCTTTTTTTGTCCTCCAATAATCGGTATCGACATTGAAAAATCATAATCGGTCGACCTCTAGTAAAAACACACTCAACCTACGTTTGTGATGCTCCGTCTAAAGTCTACAACTGGTGTATCCTAATCCTTGTGGCGCTTGCCATTCTTTTTGATGCAAGGTTAACAAAATGTCTTACCTTCGCATCAGGCGGGCGGTATTCGGTATCAAACTCCATACTCGAATATGAGCTGTAGAGAGAAAACTTAAGATGTTAGCCTAAAATACCATCTTCCTATTCAAACTCAGATAAACAAGCTAATTTTTGTATAGGAGGTGGGTCTAACCATTTCTAAAAACTTTTTTTTTTTTAAATAACTAGACAAACTAGGTTTGTGAAAACTGCATATACACCAGCAAATTGGAAATAGGCAATCTGCCGTTCAAGCAATAACACAGCTGAGGAATGTGGCTGGAGAACTGTAACCACCATCAAATTCATAGACAGGGCTATGGATGCAAGGACTGACATGATATCAAAATTATATATTGAACCATGCGTTGAGGCTATACAGTCTTTGTTTACAATTAAATTTTTTACAAACAATGGAGTAAAACAAGCTATATTCTGGGTTCTGAAGAGGTTTTAAGACAGTTGAACGAATCTCACGAGGCAGTTATATTCTGCAAGAATCAATGGCTATATATCATTCATTTAAAAGTCCAAACATGTAGCAATCTCAAATTTCCCTTTTAAGGTAATGATTTATTCGTGTCATCTTCAATTAGGATATTTGACTGTAGGCTATATATATTTACCGGAAGGGTAATAAATAAATTCAAACAAAAAACATAGTGTAAGAACGGCAATTGATACAGTATTCCTCAGAAATCAAGTTAGACAACCTACCTCGGCAGAGCGTCAGCTAAATCGAAGTCCATGATTCTGAGAGAAAATGCGAACAAAAATCACTGTCATTTGAGATGACCGTAAAATACTTGAAATGAATTGTATTGTATATTTCAAAAATGTATTTTAAAAAGTTAAGTACGTTTTTCTAAATAGCTCACCTTTAGAGAGAGTATATATGCTGGAAGAGTTGTCTGTCGGACTTGAAGTGTGAAACTGGTGTATAACGTGCCAAGACGCACGCTTTAAATCGACTGTTTACGAGAGCATCATAACGACCGCAAGCGACTGCCGAATGACTGATCTAAAAATCACCTTGAATGATAAATAAAGCCTCGTTCTAATTTGTAGATCAGTCAGTCATTCAAAATTTCACCCATGATACATTGCGGGGTTGATCCTCTCGAACACGGCCATAGACTACCTGTGTCTAGAACAGACGAAACCCCCGCACTTCCGCTGAACGTGGTCGAAAAAGTAAACGCACTTTCCAGAGTTTCATCCAAGCTGCCAGGGTTCCGGTCTCGAAGCATGATTTCGACTTTTCGTACAGTCTTACTTCCGTACTGCATTTTAACTGACTTTCGGCCCAGAAAGACAAATTCCACAGATTGCCACATAAAGATATCAGATTTGAAATACCCTAAGAAAACACTTTAGTCATCACCTTTGTGCACAAAACATCCATTGAATTGTACAAATAATTGTCACTTACACGTTTCCATCTACAGTTTTTATGTGAGTAAAATCATACTCTATAAAAATAAATAAATGCAGTCAGATCTTTTTGTGTGAGTAAAATTCATTATGCGAGAAATGGCGGTGGAAACGCCTTTATGCTCAAATATTGATATAATAACCAACTAAGTAATCTTGGAGTCGCGTGATGGTATGGTGTGTGGTCCTCCCACTACGACTTGGGAAACCATGCAGTTTATTAGGCTAGAGATTGACATTTACATTTTAGTCATTTAGCAAATGTTCTTATCCAGAGCAATTAGGGTTAAGTGCCTTGCTTAAGGGCACATCAACATATTTTTCACCTCGTCAACTAGGAGATTTGAACCAGTGACCTTTTGGTTACTGGCCCCATGCATTTAACCGCTAGGCTACCTAGGCCAGTTGAGAACAAGTAATCATTTACAACTGCGACCTGCCCAAGATAAAGCAAAGTAGTGTGACAAAAACAACACAGAGTTACACATGACCAAACATACAGTCAATAACACAATAGAAAAATATATGTACAGTTGAAGTCGGAAGTTTACATACACTTAGGTTGGAGTCATTAAAACCCGTTTTTCAACCACTCCACAAATTTCTTGTTAACAAACTATAGTTTTGGCAAGTCGGTTAGGACATCTACTTTGTGCATGACACAAGTCATTTTTCCAACAATTGTTTACAGAGATTATTTCACATATAATTCACTGTGTCACAATTCCAGTGGGTCAGAAGTTTACATACACTAAGTTGACTGTGCCTTTAAACAGCTTGGAAAATTCCAGAAAATGATCTCATGGCTTTAGAAGCTTCTGATAGGCTAATTGACATCATATGAGTCAATTGGAGGTGTACCTGTGGATGTATTTCAAGGCCTACCTTCAAACTCAGTTCCTCTTTGCTTGACATCATGGGAAAATCAAAAGAAATCAGCCAAGACCTCAGAAAAAAAATTGTAGACCTCCACAAGTCTGGTTCATCCTTGGGAGCAATTTCCAAATGCCTGAAGGTACCACGTTCATCTGTACAAACAACAGTAAGCAAGTATAAACACCATGGGAACACGCAGCTGTCATACCGCTCAGGAAGGAGGCGCATTCTGTCTCTGTGAGATGAATGTACTTTGGTGCGAAAAGTGCTAATTAACCCCAAAACAACAGCAAAGGACCATGTGAAGATGCTGGAGGAAACAGGTATAAAAGTATCTATATCCACAGTAAAACGACATAACCTGAAAGGCCGCTCAGCAAGGAGAAAGCCACTGCTCCAAAACCGCCATAAAAACGCCAGACTACGGTTTGCAGCTGCACGTGGGGACAAAGATCGTACATATCAAGACATCAGTCAGGAAGTTAAAGCTTGGTCGCAAAATGGGTCTTCCAAATGGACAATGACCCCAAGCATACTTCCAAAGTTGTGGTGAAATGGCTTAAGGACAACAAAGTCAAGGTATTGAGGTGGCCATCACAAAGCCCTGACCTCAATCCTATAGAAAATGTGTATGCAGAACTGAAAAAGCGTGTGCGAGCAAGAAGGCCTACAAACCTGACTCAGTTACACCAGCTCTGTCAGGAGGAATGGGCCAAAATTCACCCAACTTATTGTGGGAAGCTTGTGGAAGGCTACCCGAAAAGTTTGACCCAAGTGAAACAATTTGAAGGCAATGCTACCAAATACTAATTGAGTGTGTGTCAACTTCTGACCCACTCGGAATGTGATGAAAGAAATAAAAACTGAAATAATCATTCTCTACTATTATTCTGACATTTCACGTTCTTGAAATAAAGTGGTGATCCCAACTGACCTAAGACAGGACATTTTTACAAGGATTAAATGTCAGCAATTGTGAAAAATTTAGTTTAAATGTATTTGGCTAAGGTGTATGTAAACTTCCGACTTCAACTGTACAGTGTGTGCAAATGTAGAAGAGTAGGGAGGTAGGCAATAAATAGGCAAATAGGCAATAAATAGGAGGTGAAATAATTACAGAGGGAGGGAGATATAAGACACCAGCTTCAGTGATTTTTGCATTTCGTTCCAGTCATTGGCAGCAGAGAACTGGAAGGAAAGGCGGCCAAAGGAAGTGTTGGCTTTGGGGATGATCAGTGAAATATACCTGCTGGAGCGTGCTACGGGTGCGTGTTGCTATGGTGACCAGTGAGCTCAGATAAGGTGGGGCTTACCTAGCAAAGACTTATAGATGACCTGGAGCCACTGGGTTTGGCGACGAATATGTAGTGAGGGCCAGCCAACGAGAGCATACAGGTTGCAGTGGTGGGTAGTATATGGGGCTTTGGTGACAAAACGGATGGCACTGTGATAGACTACATCCAGTTTGCTATTTTGTAAATGACATCGCTGAAGTCAAGGATGGGTAGGATAGTCAGTTTTACAAGGGTATGTTTGGCAGCATGAGTGAAGGAGGCTTTGGTTGCGAAATAGAAAGCCGATTCTAGATGTAATTTTGGATTGGAGATGCTTGATGTGAGTCTGGAAGGAGAGTTTACAGTCTAACCAGACACCTAGGTATTTGTAGTTGTCCACATATTCTAGGTCAGAACAGTCCAGAGTAGTGATGCTAGTTGGGCGGGCGGGTGAGGGCAGCAATCGGTTGAAGAGCATGCACTTAGTTTTACTATCATTTAAAAGCAGTTGGAGGCCATGGAAGGAGCGTTGTATGGCGTTGAAGCTCGATTGGAGGTTTGTTAGCACAGTGTCCAAAGAAGGGCCAGATGTATACAGAATGATGTTGTCTGCGTAGAGGTGGATCAAGGAATCACCAGCAGCAAGAGCGACATCAATGATATATACAGAGAAAAGAGTCGGCCCGAGAATTGAACCCTGTGGAACCCCCATAGAGACTGCCAGAGGTCCGGACAACAGGCTCTCCAATTTGACACACTGAACTCTATCTGAGAAGTCGTTGGTGAACCAGGCGAGGCAGTCATTTGAGATGACAAGGCTGTCGAGTCTGCCGATAAGAATGCAGTGATTGACAGAGTCGAAAGTCTTGGCCAGGCTGATGAAGACGGCTGCACAGTACTGTCTTTTATCAATGGCGGTTATGATATTCTTTGGGACCTTGAGCGTGGCTGAGGTGCACCCATGACCAGCTCGGAAACCAGATTGCATAGTGGAGAAGGTACGGTGGGATTAGAAATGGTCGGTGATCTGTTTATTAACGTGGCTTTTGAAGATTATAGAAAGGCAGGGCAGGATGGATATAGGTCTATAACAGTTTGGGTCTAGAGTGTCTCCCCCTTTGAAGAGGGGGATGACCGCGGCAGCGTTCCAATCTTTGGAGATCTCAGACGATACGAAAGAGAGGTTGAATAGGCTAGTAATAGGGGTTGCAACAATTTTGGCAGATAATTTTAGAAAGAGAGGGTCCAGATTGTCGAGCCAGGCTGATTTGTAGGGATCCAGATTTTGCAGCTCTTTCAGAACATCAGCTATCTGGATTTGGGTGAAGGAGATGCGGGGGCAGCTTGGGAAAGTTGCTGCAGAGCTGTTGGCCGGGGTAGGGGTAGCCAGGTGGAAAGCATGGCCAGCCGTAGAAAAATGCCCCCCATATCATGGGGGCTATTCGATGCTAATGCAGAAAGCCACAGGACGTTTTTGTGCTGGTCAAGGGCAGTCAAGTCTGGGGTGAATCAAGGGCTATATCTGTTCTTAGTTCTACATTTTTTGAACGGGGCATGCTTATTTAAGATGGTGAGGAAATAACTTTTGAAGAGCAACCAAGCATCCTCTACTGATGGGATGAGGTCAATATCCTTCCAGGATACCCGGGCCAGGTCGATTAGAAAGGCCCGATCGCTGAAGTGTTTTAGGGAGCGTTTGACAGTGACAGTGGTGTAAAACAAATTCTTATGGAATGTAAGGCCTTTTTTGAACACCACACATTGGCTGCTGCTGTATGTTGAATGATAGAACAGCTATTTCCATGTTAACATGTTTTGGGATACATTTTCTCCATAGTTATTGATTGTAGTCCACTCTGGTAGGCCTACATTATGATCAAATAGCCACAGTAGCCTACTTGACCACTGTTAAAACTAACTTAAAGCGGGTACAGCCTCAGTGTTCACAGTAAATGCACGCCGGAAGTTGCACAGAATTTTCACAACGTTCAAGTTAGCTCTCAGCAGACCTGAAATTTGCTCAGTGATGAAAAGAATTAGAGGGAACATTATGACCAACAGATGCATATCTGTATTCCAGTCATGTGAAATCCATAGATTAGGACCTAATTAATTTACTTCAATTGACTGGATTTCCTCATATGAACTGTAAACTCAGTAAACTCTTTGAAATTGTTGCATGTTGCGTTTATATTTTTGTTCAGTATACTTCCCGCGGCTATTGCCTTATAAGTCTTTCTTTAGTTGATAAAGATCACAGCTTAATTAATATAATAATAATATTATTAGATCATTGTCATTAGACCTATACTGTAATTATAGGTTTTATTTCCTACACAGCACAGTTCAAAAGTGGTTGAAGTCCAAAAATAGCCTATGCATTGCGTATAAGAGCATTATTGCACTGCATTTAAATTCCTCTTAAATTTTTGTGCTCATTTGTACTTTCTAACCTGCACAGGCCTACTAATAGCACAATATGATTATTTTATATTTTGTCATTATACTCTAGCCCACATGGATTCAGTTTGTGGGTTATATTTTATCATGCAGCTAATCATTTTGAGAGAGCAGTACTGGTACATTTGAATACCTTTAATACAGCGTGTATATTTGTAACCTACAAAGCTGAGGAGAGCACATGATAGGCATTATACCTCCCCTCCCCTCCTGTGTTCACTGTGGTCACCAGCCATAACTAGAGCATACACATTTACTAAAAGTTGATAACGGTTTCAGGAGGAGAACTTTAAGTGTCAGACGACACAGCTAATCCACAGCAGGAACTTCCATATGGGCAAAACGTTCCATATTGGAATGCGGCCTTGGGAAAGGAACTTGATATATGGGCTCAGTCCTTTCTTTGGAATAGGACCCTATGGCAGGAGCATCATATATGCACAGAAATTCATATAAGAATGTGGCCTCCTAACAGGAACTCCATATATGGGCATAGAGCCATGGCACAGCCACCTCACACACCTGCATGTAACATAGAGTGGCTACAGATCCGAATTCTCTGGAACTCTCTTCCTGACAGCTAAAAGTCAGAAGCTTCTGCACATGTGCAGGATTCTCTACTTCACGCACAGTCTCTGCTCTACTTGTTCAACTGCTCAGAGAACAGGCTACTCTGATGAATGGTTGTCACATAATGATAACAGAACCAAAAATAATAGCATAGTATAAAATAGCATACTATAATGTTACTGTAAGACAAAAAACACCACCTTATTTCAGTGTGAGATTCTAGGATGGCTGGGGGACAGCAGGGCCAGTATAACCACGGCTGGGGGACAGCAGGGCCAGTACAACTACAGCAGGGGGACAGCAGGGCCAGTACAACTACAGCTGGGGGACAGCAGGGCCAGTACAACTACAGCAGGGGGACAGCAGGGCCAGTACAACTACAGCTGGGGGACAGCAGGGCCAGTACAACCACGGCTGGGGGACAGCAGGGCCAGTACAACTACAGCTGGGGGACAGCAGGGCCAGTACAACTACAGCTGGGGAACAGCAGGGCCAGTACAACTACAGCTGGGGGACAGCAGGGCCAGTACAACTACAGCTGGGGGACAGCAGGGCCAGTACAACCACGGCTGGGGGTCAGCAGGGCCAGTACAACCACAGCTGGGGGACAGCAGGGCCAGTACAACTACAGCTGGGGGACAGCAGGGCCAGTACAACCACGGCTGGGGGACAGCAGGGCCAGTACAACTACAGCTGGGGGACAGCAGGGCCAGTACAACTACAGCTGGGGAACAGCAGGGCCAGTACAACTACAGCTGGGGGACAGCAGGGCCAGTACAACTACAGCTGGGGGACAGCAGGGCCAGTACAACTACAGCTGGGGGACAGCAGGGCCAGTACAACTACAGCTGGGGGACAGCAGGGCCAGTACAACCACGGCTGGGGGACAGCAGGGCCAGTACAACTACAGCAGGGGGACAGCAGGGCCAGTACAACTACAGCTGGGGGACAGCAGGGCCAGTACAACTACAGCTGGGGGACAGCAGGGCCAGTACAACTACAGCTGGGGGACAGCAGGGCCAGTAAAACTACAGCTGGGGGACAGCAGGGCCAGTACAACTACAGCTGGGGGACAGCAGGGCCAGTACAACCACAGCTGGGGGACAGCAGGGCCAGTACAACCACAGCTGGGGGACAGCAGGGCCAGTACAACTACAGCTGGGGGACAGCAGGGCCAGTACAACCACGACTGGGGGTCAGCCCTGCCAGCAGGTTCATCGCAACCTCCATCCACCACTTGGAGATGATCGCCCTATGGGACTCCCAATCGCGGCCAGTTGTGATACAGCCTGGATTCGAACCAATGTGTCTGTAGTGATGCCTCTAGTACTGAGATGCAGTGCCTTAAATCGCTGCGCCACTTGGGAGTGGTGGTGGTGTAAAGTGGTGGTGTACTCAAGTAAAAGTACTTTAAAGTAATAACTTAAGTTATTTTTTGGTGTATCTGTATTTTACTTTACTTTTGATATTTTTAAGAACTTTTACTTTTAATTCACTACATTCCTGAAGAAAATCATGACGCCCAAAAGTACTCATTGCATTTTGAATTCTTTAAGCTGTCTGTTTAAACTTCGAGCACACAGCTCAGACACCCATGCATACAATACAAGACATGCCACCAGAGGACTCTTCACAATCCCAAAGTCCAGAACAGACTATGTGAGGCGCACAGTACTACATCAATCAAATAAAATGTTATTGGTCACATACACAAATTTAGCAGATGTTATTGCGGGTGTAGCGAAATGCTTGTGTTCCTAGCTCCAACAGTGCAGTAATATCTAATAATACACCACAATACACACAAACCTAAAGTAAAAGAATGGAGGTAATAAATATATAAATATTAGGACAAACGATGTCAGAGTGGCATTGACAAAAATACAGTAGAATATAGACAGTATACAGTATATACATATGAAATGAGTAAAAATGTATGTAAACATCATTAAAGTGACTAGTGTTCCATTATTAAAGTGATTAATGATTCCATGTCTATGTCTATAGGGCAGTAGCCTCTAAGGTGCAGGGATGAGTAACCGGGTGGTAGCCGGATAGTGATGGCTATTAAACAGTCTGATGGCCTTGAGATTGAAAAACATCTTCTGTCTCTCAGTCCCAGCTTTGATGCACCTGTACTGACCTCGCCTTCTGGATGGTAGCAGGGTGAACAGGCCGTTGCTCGAGTGGTTGATGTCCTTGATGATCTTTTCGGCCTTCCTGTTACATGGGGTGCTTTAGGTGTCCTGGAGGGCAGGCAGTGCGCCCCCGGTGATGCCCAGGGTCTGAACCCTGCCCAGTGCAACTGGGTCCTGGACTTCCTGACTGGCCGCCCCCAGGTGGTGACGGTAATAAACAGCACCTTCACTTCGCTGATTCTCAACACAGGTGCCCTACAAGGGTGCGTGCTCAGCCCCCTCCTGTACTCCATGTTCACCCATGATTGCGTGGCCACGCATGCCTCCAACAGTGCCCAACCTCACTAATGCTCTTGTGGCTGAATGGAAGCAAATCCCCTCAGCAATGTTCCAACATCAGGTGAAAAGCCTTCCCAGGAGAGTGGAGGCTGTTATATCAGCAAAGGGGACCAACTCCATTTTAATCATTTTGGAATGAGATGTTTGACGAGCAGGTGTCCACACAAGTTCTTGAAGTGTTCCAGATTGACTGACATTCATGTCTTAAAGTAATGATGGACTGTCGTTTCTCTTTGCTTATTTGAGCTGTTCTTACCATAATATGGACTTTTTGTCTTTTACCAAATAGGGATATCTTCTGTATACCACCCCTACTTTGTCACAACACAACTGACTGGCTCAAACGCATTAAGGAAAGAAATTCCACAAATGAACATTTAACAAGGCATACCTGTTAATTGAAATGCATTCCTGGTGACTACCTCATGAAGCTGATTGAGAGAATGTCAAGAGTGTGCAAAGCTGTCTGTCACATTCTGACCCTAGTTCTTGTGTTAGTTCTTTGTTTTAGTTGGTCAGGACGTGAGTTGGGTGGGTATTCTATGTTTTGTGTTTCTATGTTGGGTTTCTCGTTTGGCCTGATATGGTTCTCAATCAGAGGCAGGTGTTAGTCATTGTCTCTGATTGGGAACCATATTTAGGTAGCCTGTTTTGTCATTGTGGGTGGTGGGTGATTGTCTATGTTAGTTGATGTTGCATGTCTGCACTCGGTTTCATTAGCGTCACGGTCGTTTGTTATTTTGTTTAGTTTGTATAGTTTGTTTAAGTGTTCTTCGTTTAATAAATAGAAGAATGGATTCACATCACGCTGCGTTTTGGTTCTCCTCTCTTTCTCCCAAAGAAGATCGTGACACTGTCATCAAGGCATAGGGTGGCTACTGTGAAGAATCTCAATATAAAATATATTTTGATTTGTTTAACACTTTTTTGGTTACTACATGATTCCATATGTATTATTTCATAGTTTTGATGTCTTCACTATTGTTCCACAATGTAGAAAATAGTAAAAAGAAATAAAAACCCTGGAATGAGTAGGTGTATCCAAACTTTTGACTGGTACTGTACTTTTGGTCATCTAGTGTATGTGGCCTAAGAAACAAGGTTCATGAAATCAATAACTTGCTAGTAACAGATGACATTCATATTCTGACTATCTCCGAAACTCACTTAAATAATACCTTTGATGATACAGTGGCAGCAATACATGGTTATAACATCTACAGAAAAGACAGAAATGCCAACGGAGGCGGTGTTGCGGTCTATATTCAGAACCACATTCCTGTAAAGCTTAGAGAGGATCTCATGTCAAAACTGTCAAAGTAATATGGCTACAGGTTCATTTGCCTCACCTAAAGACCATTCTTGTGGGAAGCTTCTATAGACCACCAAAGTCTAACAGTCAGTATCTGGATATATGTGTGAAATGCTTGATAATGTATGTGATATCAACAGAGGTATATTTTCTGGGAGATTTCAATATTGACTGGCTTTCATCAAGCTGCCCACTCAAGAAAAAGCTTCCAACTGTAACCAGTGCCTGCAACCTGGTTCAGGTTATCAGTCAACCTACCAGGGTATTTACCAACAGCACAGGAATTAAATCATCAACATGTATTGATAACATCTTTACTAATGCTGCAGAAATCTGCTTTAAAGCAGTTTCCGTATCCGCAGTATGCAGTGATCACAATATAGTAGTCATATCTAGGAAAACCAAAGTTCCAAAAACTAGGCCTAATCTAGTGCATTAGTGTCACGTTCCTGACCTGTTTTCCTTTGTCATGTGTTTGTTTTAGTTGGTCAGGGCGTGAGTTGGGTGGGTTGGTCTAGGTTTGTTTTTCTATGTTGGGATTTTGTGTTCGGCCTGGTATGATTCTCAATCAGAGACAGCTGTGAATCGTTGTCCCTGATTGAGAGTCATACTAAGGCAGCCTGGGTTTCACTTGTGTTTTGTGGGTGTTTGTTCCTGTGTCAGTGTTTGGGCCACACAGGACTGTTTCAGGTTAGTCACGTTTGTTGGTTGTTGTATTTTGTAGTGTTTGTTGTTTTCCTATTAAAACATGAATACTTACTACTCCGCATCTTGGTCCGATCCATGCTCCTCCTCGTCTGAGGAGGAGAACGAGCTAGACAGCTGTTACAGAAACACCCACCAAAACAGGATCAAGCGGAGTGGAGAAGGAAGGCAAATACAACAGCAATGGGGAAAAGAGGAATGGACTTGGGAGGAAATCCTAGACGGTAAAGGACCCTGGGCAGAGCCAGTGGAGTGTCGCCGCCCCAAAGCGGAGCTGGAGGCAGCGAAAGCGGAGAGGAGGTACTACGAGGCGAAAGCAAGGCAGAGCGGCTGGAAGCCTGAGAGGCTCACCCAAACATTTCTTGGGGGGGGCTAAGAGGTAGTGGGCCGAGGGCAGGTAGGAGACCTGCGCCCACTTCCCAGGCTAACCGTGGAGTGAGAGGGCGTCGTACTGGTCAGACACCGTGTTATGCGATGGAGCGCACGGTGTCCCCAGTACGCGTGCTTAGCCCAGTGCGGGCTATTCCACCTTGCCGCACTGGGAGGGCTAGGTTGGGCATCGAGCCGGATGTCATGAAGCTGGCCCAACGTATCTGGCCTCCAGTACGTCTCCTCGGGCCGGCGTACATGGCACCAGCCTTACAGGAGGTGTCCCCGGTTCGCCTGCATAGCCCAGTGCGGGCTATTCCACCTCGCCGCACTGGCAGGGCTACGGGGACCATTCAACCTGGTAGGGTTGGGGAGGCTCGGTGCACAAGAGCGCGTGTCCTCCTTCACGGTCCGGTATATCCGGCGCCACCTTCCCACCCCAGCCCAGTACCATCAGTGCCAACACCACGCACCAGGCTTCCAGTGGGTTCCCAGAGCCCTGTTCCTCGTCCACGCACTCTCCCTGTGGTGCGTGTCTCCAGCCCAGTGCCTCCAGTTCCGGCACCACGCACCAGGCCTACTGTGCGCCTCAGCAGGTCAGAGTCGGCCGTCTGCCCAACGCCGCCTGCGCTGCTTGCCTGCTCAGCGCTGCCTGAACTGTCTGCCTGCCCAGCGTGGTCTGAACTGTCTGCCAGCGCTGCCCGTCTGCCCAACGCTGTCTGAACTGTCCGTCTGCCAAGCGCCGAATGAACTGCCCGTCTGTATTGAGCCTTCAAAGCCGCCCGTCTGCCATGAGCCTGCAAAGCCGCCCGTCTGCCATGAGCCTATAGAGCCGTCTGCCAGACAGGAGCCGCTAGAGCCTTCCGCCAGACAGGAGCCGCTAGAGCCTTCCGCCAGACCGGAGCAGCCAAAGCCTTCCGCCAGACCGGATCAGCCAGAGCCTTCCGCCAGACAGGATCAGCCAGAGCCTTCCGCCAGACAGGATCAGCCAGAGCCTTCCGCCAGACAGGATCAGCCAGAGCCTTCCGCCAGACAGGATCAGCCAGAGCCTTCCGCCAGCCAGGACCAGCCAGAGCCGTCCAGCCAGGACCAGCCAGAGCCGTCCAGCCAGGACCAGCCAGAGCCGTCCAGCCAGGAGCCAGCCAGCCAGGATCCGCCAGAGCCTTCCGCCAGCCAGGATCCGCCAGAGCCTTCCGCCAGCCAGGATCCGCCAGAGCCTTCCGCCAGCCAGGATCCGCCAGAGCCTTCCGCCAGCCAGGATCCGCCAGAGCCTTCCGCCAGCCAGGATCCGCCAGAGCCTTCCGCCAGCCAGGATCCGTCCCTCAGTCCGGAGCTGCCCCTTATCCTGGTGCTGCCCCTTATCCTGGTGCTGCCCCTTATCCTGGTGCTGCCCCTCAGTCAGGTGCTACCCCTCAGTCAGCTGCTACCCCTCAGTCTGTTACTGCCCTTTGGAATAGTGGAATTGACATGGAGGGTGAAGATTGGGAGGAGGCCACGGAAGCGGGGGTTGACTATGGTGGGGTGGGGACCACGACCAGCGCCAGAGCCGCCACCGTGGACAGACGCCCACCCAGACCCTCCCCTAGACTTTGTGCTGGTGCGCCCGGAGTTCGCACCTTAAGGGGGGGGTTCTGTCACGTTCCTGACCTGTTTTCCTTTGTCATGTGTTTGTTTTAGTTGGTCAGGGCGTGAGTTGGGTGGGTTGGTCTAGGTTTGTTTTTCTATGTTGGGATTTTGTGTTCGGCCTGGTATGATTCTCAATCAGAGACAGCTGTGAATCGTTGTCCCTGATTGAGAGTCATACTAAGGCAGCCTGGGTTTCACTTGTGTTTTGTGGGTGTTTGTTCCTGTGTCAGTGTTTGGGCCACACAGGACTGTTTCAGGTTAGTCACGTTTGTTGGTTGTTGTATTTTGTAGTGTTTGTTGTTTTCCTATTAAAACATGAATACTTACTACTCCGCATCTTGGTCCGATCCATGCTCCTCCTCGTCTGAGGAGGAGAACGAGCTAGACAGCTGTTACAATTAGAGGTCACACAAAACGTTTTGTAGTGATTCCTATGTTGATGATGTAAAGAATATTTGCTGGTGTGTAATGAGGAGCAACCAGACGCTGCACTTGACATATTTATGAAATTGCTTATTCGAGTTACTAATAAGCATGCACCCATTAAGAAAAATGACTGTAAAAACTGTTAAATCCCCATGGATTGATGAGCAATTGAATAATTGCATGATTATTGGCAAATGAGTCTTGCTGCACAACCAACTGGAAAACGTACTGCAAATTGAGAAATCATGTGACTAAACAGAATAAAAAGATTTAGAAAATACACTATGAAACAAATATAAATTATATAAATAATGATAGTAAAAGCTGGAGCACTTTGATCATGTATTCTACTTTAATGCCTTGTTGCAAACAGGATGCAATATTTTCAATCTGTACAGGCTTCCTTCTTTTCACACTGTCAATTAGGTTAGCATTGTGGAGCAACTACAGTGTTGTTGATCCATCCTACGTTTTCTCCTATCACAGCCATTAAACTCTGTAACTGTTTTAATGTCACCATTGGCCTAATGGTGAAATCCCTGATTGATTTCCTTCCTCTCCGGCAACTGAGTCAGGAAGAACACCTTAGTAGTGACTGGGTGTATTGATCCACCATCCAAAGTGTTATTAATACCTTCACCATGCTCAAATGCATGTTCAATGTCTGCTTTATAATTTTGACCCGTGTACCCGTAGGTGCCCTTCTTTGCGAAGCGTTGGAAAGCCTCCCTGGTCTATATAGTTAAATCTGTGTTTGAAATTTACTGCTCGACTGAGGGACCTTACAGATAATGTGTGGGGTACACACATTATCAGTTACACCTGAACTTATTTAGGCTTGCCATAACCAGTAGCGGAAAAAGTATCCAATTGTGATACTTGAGTAAAAGTATAGATACCTTAATAGAAAATTACTCAAGTAAAAGTAAAAGTCACCCAGTAAAATACTACTTGAGTAAAAGTCTAAACGTATTTGGTTCTAAATATACTTAAGTATCAAAAGTAAAAGTATACATAATTTCAAGCAAAGCCGATGGCACCATTTTCTTGTTTTTTAATTTACTGATAGCCAGGAGCACACTCCAACATCCTTTATAAATTATGCATTTGTGTTTAGTGAGTTCGCCAGATCAGAGGCAGTAGGGATGACCACGTGTTCTCTTGATAAGTGAATGAATTGGATCATTTTCCTGTCAGCTAAGCATTCAAAATGTACTTTTGGGTGTCAGGGTAAATGTATGGAGTAAAAAGTACATTATTTTCTCTAGAAATGTAGTGAAGTAAAAGTTGTCAAAAATAGTAAAGTAAAGTACAGATACCCAATAAAACTACTTAAGTAGTAATTTAAAGAATTTTTACTCCAGTACTGGCGATAACAAAGAGGTTGCATACTTATTGACCCAAGACATTTCAGTTTTCCATTTTTGATTAATTAGTAAAGATTTCGAAAAACCAATTTCCACTTTGACATTATGGGGTAATTTGGATGGGCCAGTGACCAAATCATTGCAATTTAAATCAATACTAAATTCAGGTTGTAAACAACAAAATGTGGGAAAAGTCAAAGGGTGTTGTCACGGCCGTTAACAGAAGAGGACCAAGGTGCAGCGTGCTAAGCGTACATTTTGTCTTTATTTGATAAAAATGACGCCGAACCAAACAACAAACACTACAGAAACAAACCGTGAAGCTACAGGCTATGTGCCCTAAACAAAAGTCAACTTCCCACAAAGATAGGTGGGAAAAAAGGCTACCTAAGTATGGTTCCCAATCAGAGACAACGATAGACAGCTGTCCCTGATTGAGAACCATACCCGGCCAAAACATAGAAATAGAAAATTATAGAAACACAAAACATAGAATGCCCACCCCAACTCACACCCTGACCAAACCAAAATAGAGACATAAAAAGGATCTCTAAGGTCAGGGCGTGGCAGTAACCCCCCCCCCCCCCCCAAAGGTGCGGACTCCGGCCGCAAAACCTAAACTTATAGGCGAGGGTCTGGGTGGGCATCTATCCGCGGCGGCGGATCAGGTGCGGGACGCAGACCCCGCTCCACCGCTGGCTCACCCCACTTTGGTGGCACCTCTGGTGCGGGGACCCTCGCCGCCGACCCCGGACTGGGGACCATCGTTGCGGGCCCCGTACTGAGCACCCTCGTTGCGGGCCCCGTACTGAGCACCCTCGTTGCGGGCCCCGGACTGAGCACCGTCGTTGCTGGAGGCTCCGGACTGAGCACCGTCGTTGCTGGAGGCTCCGGACTGAGCACCGTCGTTGCTGGAGGCTCCGGACTGGGCACCGTCGTTGCTGGAGGCTCCGGACTGAGCACCGTCGTTGCTGGAGGCTCCGGACTGGAGACCTTCGTTGCTGGAGGCTCCGGACTGAGCACCGTCGTTGCTGGAGGCTCCGGACTGGAGACCTTCGTTGCTGGAGGCTCCGGACTGAGCACCGTCGTTGCTGGAGGCTCCGGACTGAGCACCGTCGTTGCTGGAGGCTCCGGACTGAGCACCGTCGTTGCTGGAGGCTCCGGACTGAGCACCGTCGTTGCTGGAGGCTCCGGACTGGGCACCGTCGTTGCTGGAGGCTCCGGACTGAGCACCGTCGTTGCTGGAGGCTCCGGACTGAGCACCGTCGTTGCTGGAGGCTCCGGACTGGGCACCGTCGTTGCTGGAGGCTCCGGACTAGGCACCGTCGTTGCTGGAGGCTCCGGACTGGAGACCTTCGTTGCTGGAGGCTCCGGACTGGAGACCTTCGTTGCTGGAGGCTCCGGACTGGAGGCCTTCGCTGGAGGCTTCGTGCCATGTCTCACCACTGGAGGCTTCTTGCCATGGATCATCACTGGAGGCTTCTTGCCATGGATCATCACTGGAGGCTTCTTGCCCTGGATCATCACTGGAGGCTTCGTGCCATGGATCATCACTGGAGGCTTCTTGCCATGGATCATCACTGGAGGCTTTGTGGCATGCATCATCACTGGAGGCTTCGTGCCATGGATCATCACTGGAGGCTTCGTGCCATGGATCATCACTGGAGGCTTCGTGCCATGGATCATCACTGGAGGCTTCTTGCCATGGATCATCATTGGAGGCGTCTTACCATGGACCATCACTGGAGGCTTCTTGCCATGGATCATCAGTAGAGCGAGGAGACGTATGGGCAGTCTGGTACGTTGAGCTGCCACAGGGCTCACCAGGCTTGGGAGACATACGGAAGAGTTAGTTCTGGGCGCAGGCACAGGACTCACCAGGCTGGAGAGACATACAGGAGGCCCTGTCCTAGGCAGAGGTCACCGGATACACTGGGCCGTGGAGGCGCACTAGGGTTCTCGAGCTAGGAGCCTGCACAACCCGTCCTGGCCGGATGGTGACTTTGGCCCGTCACGTGCGGGGCGCAGGCACAGAACGCACTGGGCTGTGCAGACTCACTGGAGACACAGTGCGCAGAGCCGGCGCAGGATACCCTGGGCCGAGGAGACGCACTGGGGGTCTGGAGAGCAGGGCTGGCACAACCCTTCCTGGCTGGATGCTCACCCTAGCCCGGCAGATGCAGGGAGCTGGAATGTAGCGCACCAGGCTATGCACGCGCACTGGAGACACCGTGCGCTCCACCGCATAACACGGTGCCTGACCAGTACAACGCCTGCCACGGTAAGCACGGGGAGTTGGCTCAGGTCTCCAACCTGACTCTGCCACACTCCCCGTGTGTCCCCCCCCCCCAAATATTTTGGGGGGGCTGCCTCTCGGGCTTCCTTGCCAGCCGTGTTCCCTCATAACGTTACCGCTCCACTTTAGCTGCTGCCTTCGCCTTCCTCTCTGCTTCTACCTGCTCCCAGGGCAGGCGATGATTCCCGGCCAGGATCTCCTCCCACGTCCAGGATCCCTTGCCATTTAAAAGGTCCTCCCATGTCCAGTCCTCCTTCTTACCACGCTGCTTGGTCCTTTGGTGGTGGGAAGTTCTGTCACGGCCGTTAACAGAAGAGGACCAAGGTGCAGCGTGGTAAGCGTACATTTTCTCTTTATTTGATAAAAATTACGCCGAACAAAACAACAAACACTACAAAACCAAACCGTGAAGCTACAGGCTATGTGCCCTAAACAAAAGTCAACTTCCCACAAAGACAGGTGGGAAAAAAGGCTACCTAAGTATGGTTCCCAATCAGAGACAACGATAGACAGCTGTCCCTGATTGAGAACCATACCCGGCCAAAACATAGAAATAGAAGATCATAGAAACACAAAATATAGAAGGCCCACCCCAACTCACACCCAGACCAAACCAAAATAGAGACATAAAAAGGATCTCTAAGGTCAGGGCGTGACAGTACCCTCCCCCCCCCCCCCCCCCCAAAGGTGCGGACTCCGGCCGCAAAACCTAAACCTATAGGCGAGGGTCTGGGTGGGCATCTATCCGCGGCGGTGGATCAGGTGCGGGACGCAGACCCTGCTCCACCACTGGCTCACCCCACTTTGGTGGCACCTCTGGTGCGGGGACCCTCGCCGCCGACCCCGGACTGGGGACCCTCGTTGCGGGCCCCGGACTGGGGACCCTCGTTTCGGGCCCCGGACTGAGGTCTAAGGTCAGGGCGTGACAGGTGTGAGTACTTTCTGAAGGCACTGTAGATGTTCATTGTTTCTTTTGAGAAAAAAAATGGATTTACAAAGGAATAGTTTCACCATATTAAAATGTGAGTTCAGTCACATGGCAGGGTTGACCTTAAAATGAGGGACAGACATAAATTTATAGCTAATCAGAAAATATTATAATCTTCAGAAATCACTTTTAGTCCAGCGGATAGGTGAAATAATTGTTCCATTTTATGTCAGTAATGATTTTATCCCATTGTCTTCTAACAGGAAATCCAAATGAAATCCTGTTTGACTGACATACTTCCCAGACTGCCTGTAATCTTTCAAATGTTCCTTAAGGTATTTTGTAATATTGTACCAAGTTCGACACTTGTACAATAAAGTGGAACGATCTCAAGCATATTTGGTTCTTATCAACTGGATTATTTGTCAAAGCAACAAAACAAGTAGGGCTTTTACAATGATGGGGAAAACTTGAGGTTAAAATGCATAGTAGAGATGTGAAGAGGAAGGTGAGGTGTGAAAATCAGATGGCAAAAGAAAAAGGGTAAATACCCAAATCCAACCTGTTCAGCTACTTTCTGATGCAATACTGAGAGAAAGAGTACGTGTGTGTGTGTGTGTGTGTGTGTGTGTGTGTGTGTGTGTGTGTGCGTGCACATGTGTGCGTGCTTCTCGCTAATGTCGCTGTATGGGTTATCGTTGGCAGGATGTTGGGGGACGGTTTGGGGAGCTCGGGGCGAGTAAATACATTACACAGAAGATTGTGGTGAGAAAAGGAAAACTAACTACAACATCAACACACATCTACGAACAACGTAGAAGGATTCTCAATCTTGTGGTTTAGAAACCATACTATTGCAGTTTGGCCTAGATCAGAACTTTCCAACCCTGTTGCTGTACCTCCCTGTAAATTTCCGCTGAAACCCTAATCTGGCACACCTAATTCTAATAATTATCTGGTTGATAAATTGAAATCAGGTCAGTTAGAACTGAGGTTGGATCAAAACCTACAAGAGGGTAGATGTCCAGGAACAGGGTTACAGCGCCCTGGACAACAACAAAAAAACACACATGCATGCAAGTACAGTTGAAGTTGGAAGTTTACATACACTTAGGTCAGCTAGGAGATTTGAACCAGTGACCTTTTGGTTACTGGCCCCATGCGTTTAACCACTAGGCTACCTAGGCCAGTTGAGAACAAGTAATCATTTACAACTGCGACCTGGCCAAGATAAAGCAAAGCAGTGTGACAACAACAACAACACAGAGATACACATGAACAAACATACAGTCAATAACACAATAGAAAAATCTATGTACAGTTGAAGTCGGAAGTTTACATACACTTAGGTTGGAGTCATTAAAACTCGTTTTTCAACCACTCCACAAATGTCTTGTTAACAAACTATAGTTTTGGCAAGTCGGTTAGGACATCTACTTTGTGCATGACACAAGTTATTTTTACAACAATTGCTTACAGACAGATTATTTCACTTATAATTCACTGTATCACAATTCCAGTGGGTCAAAAGTTTACAGTGCCTTTAAACAGCTTGGAAAATTCCAGAAAATTATCTCATGGCTTTAAAAGCTTCTGATAGGCTAATGGACATAATTTGAGTCAATTGGAGGTGTACCTGTGGATGTACATCAAGGCCTACCTTCAAACTCTGTGCCTCTTTGCTTGACATCATGGGAAAAACAAAAGAAATCAGCCAAGACCTCAGAAAAAAAAATTGTAGACCTCCACAAATCTGGTTCATCCTTGGGAGCAATTTCCAAATGCCTGAAGGTACCACGTTCATCTGTACAAACAATAGTACGCTAGTATAAACACCATGGGACCACGCAGCCGTCATACCGCTCTGGAAGGAGACGTGTTCTGTCTCCTAGAGATGAACATACTTTGGTGCAAAAAATGCACATCAATCCCAGAACAACAGCAAAGGACCTTGTGAAGATGCTGGAGGAAACAGGTACAAAAGTATCTATATCCACAGTAAAATGAGTCCTATATCGACATAACCTGAAAGGCCGCTCAGCAAGGAAGAAGCCACTGCTCCAAAACCGCCATAAAAAAGCCAGACTACGGTTTGCAACTGCACATGGGGACAAAGATGGTACTTTTTGGAGAAATGTCCTCTGGTCTGATGAAACAAAAATAGAACTGTTTGGCCATAATGACCATCATTATGTTTGGAGGAAAAAGGGGGAGGCTTGAAAGCCGAAGAACACCATCCCAACCGTGAAGCACGGGGTGGCAGCATCATGTTGTGGGGGTGCTTTGCTGCAGGAGGGACTGGTGCACTTCACAAAATAGATGGCATCATGAGGCAGGAAAATTATCTGGATATATTGAAGCAACATCTCAAGACATCAGTCAGGAAGTTAAAGCTTGGCCGCAAAATGGGTCTTCCAAATGGACAATGACCCCAAGCATATCTCCAAAGTTGTGGCAAAATGGCTTAAGAACAACAAAGTTAAGGTATTGGAGTGGCCATCACAAAGGCCTGACCTCAATCCTATAGAAATGTGTGGGCAGAACTGAAAAAGTGTGTGTGAGCAAGGAGGCCTACAAACCTGACTCGGTTACACCAGCTCTGTCAGGAGGAATGGGCCAAAATTCACCCAACTTATTGTGGGAAGCTTGTGGAAGGCTACCCGAAACGTTTGACCCAAGTGAAACAATTTAAAGGCAATGCTACCAAATACTTATTGAGTGTATGTAAACTTCTGACCAACTGGGAATGTGATGAAAGAAATAAAAGCTGAAATAAAAAATTATATTATTATTCTACTACTATTATTCTGATATTTCACATTCTAAAAATAAAGTCGTGATCCTAACTGACCTAAGACAGGGAATGTTTACTAGGTTTAAATGTCAGGAATTGTGAAAAACTGAGTTTAAATGTATTTGGCTAAGGTGTATGTAAACTTCCGACTTCAACTGTAGCTTTTAGAAAGTCCTTCATTTAGAAATAGGCTACCCACTATTGATCATAACAAATTATTGTAGTGGATTATTTTTGTGACTCACATTGGAATGATTTACAAGACAAAACTAAGGCCTAGATTCAATCAGATCAAGCGTTAGCAGACACCCACATAGCAGATGTTTTGGCAGAGGTGGAACTGCCCTCAAATCGGTGAGCAGCTGCTCTTGCAGTCATTGTCATGAAGCCACGCCCCACAATAACTTTGCTGAAATTGAAAAATCATTCAACGAAATTAGGATATCTATTATCCTAATCGAGGTGTAGATTACATCTCACATTCCAGTGTTTGAACTTGGGATTTCTGTTAATGCGACTCCAATGGCAATGTCCGCTTCAGGTGTAATGCCAGGAGACGCTTGTAGATTTGACAGCTCTAATGCAGTTCCACCCTCGACACAAACCGCTACGTGGATGTTGGTTCAATAGCACAAACACAAAGTCAAAATCTCATAAAATTGTATGAAAACAAAAATTTGCTTTTTGGTCTTAATTTAAGGTTAGGGTTAAGCATATGGTTATCAGTGTGGTTAAGGTTAGGGTTAAAATCACAAATAGGAGGGGTTTATGACTGTGGCAACTAGTGACAACCCTAAATCATTCTGACAATGGTATGCTGATTCAGTTGCCGGTCATTTTGCCATCGAGGAAGAGGATTTGGGAAAATGGTAGTACCCTGCACTTTATTCCCTATGGGCTCACAACAGTGGTTTTGTAACAATGACAATTAGCCAGTAACTAGTCTCCCTAGGAAGACAGGTTGCCTCCCACATTCCCACATGAACAATGTTGTGCTGTTGCCATAGGTCCTAGATTAGCCAGTAATGGTAAAAAGTATGGTTACAGTGTGTTCTATCAGACCAGAGGTAAGGGGAAAGTAAGGCTGGTTGTGTAACATGTGTGTTTCATCACCTCTGTGGTAGAGGTGTGCGTACTCTTACCACCCAGGGAATTCCACTGACAGGAAAAGAATAGTGCACAGTGTGTGTGTACATGCAGGCCACTATGACATTACACTCCCCCACACCTCCCTCTTATTCCTGTATTGAGGCCAAACCAACGTGGGACTTTCCTTTTTGTCACCAGAGACACGTGTTGTTCATTGGATCTTCAACAATACGGTCTGCTCTTTCCCTGAAAAGTATTGAACTTATGGAGAACAGCCTCTTGTTTTGAAACTAAAAAGTGAAAAACAGAGATCATTTACAGAAGTGAGAATTACACTGAAAGTGTACTCTACAGTGTAGATGGAGTATCAGTTGCATTGTCTCAAGTCTCGAAACCATGATTGCAGTTGGGCCTACACGAAATGTAGGCCCAACTAAAATCGGGGGCAACAAAATGTCCCATGCTCTAAGGGGAAGTTAGGCACTTGATCGTGACTCTCAGTTCCATCACATGACACATACAGTGCCTTCAGAAATTATTCACACACCGTGATAGGAGAAAACTGAAGAGGGATCAACAACATTGATCGACAATACTAACCTAATTGACAAGAAGAAAGCCTGTACAGAGTAACAATATTCCAAAACACGCATCTTGTTTGCAACAAGGCACTAAGTAACACTGCAAAACATGTGGCAAAGCAATTCCCCTTCTATCCTGAATACAAAGTGTTATGTTTGGAGCATCTACAATAGAACACATTACTGAGAGCCACTTTCCATATTTTCATGCATAGCGGTGGCAGCATCATGTTAGGGGTATGGTTGCAATCGTTAAGGAGTTTTTAATGATAAAAAATAAACAGAAGGGAGATAAGCACAGGCAAAATCCTAGAAGATAACCTGGTTCAGTCTGCTTTCCACCAGACACTGGGAGATGAATTCACCTTTCAGCAGGACAATAACATAAATCTACACTGGAGTTGCTCACCAAGAAGACAGTGAGTGTCCAAGCTACGGTTTTGACTTAAATATACTAAATCTATGGCAAGACCTGGAAATGGTTGTCTAGCAATGATCAACAACCAATTTGACAGAGCTTGAAGAATTTTGAAAATAATAAAATCGGCAAATGTTGCACAATCCAGGTGTGGAAAGCTCTTAGAGAATTACCCAGAAAGACTCACAGCTGTAATCGGTGCCAAAGGTGTTTAAACAAAGTATTGACTCAGGGATGTAAATACTTACAGCACGTAAATTAGTGTTTTCATGTTTTCACTTTGTCATTATGGGAAAATTGTGTGTAGATGCGTGTATTTAATCCATTTTAAATTCAGGCTGTATCACAACAACTGTGGAATAAATAAATACATTTGCATACCGCACCAACAGATCCACAGATGTTGCAATCTCTATTGCACTTCACACTGCCCTTTCACACCTGGACAAAAGTAACACCTATGTGAGAATGCTATTCATTGACTACAGCTCAGCGTTCAACACCATAGTGCCCTCAAAGCTCATCACTAAGCTAAGGACCCTGGGACTAAACACCTCCCTCTGCAACTGGATCCTGGACTTCCTGATGGGCCGCGCGCAGGTGGTAAGGGTAGGTAACAACACATCCGCCACACTGTTCCTCAACACGGGGGCCCCTCAGGGGTGCGTGCTCAGTCCCCTCCTGTACTCCCTGTTCACTCATGACGGCACGGCCAGGCACGACTCCAACACCATCATTAAGTTTGCCGATGACACAACAGTGGTAGGCCTGGCCACTAAAAAACGATGAGACAGCCTATAGGGAGGAGGTCAGAGACATGACCGTGTGGTGCCAGGACAACAACCTCTCCCTCAACGTGATCAAGACAAAGGAGATGATTGTGGACTACAGGAAAAGGAGGACCTAGCACGCCCTAATTCTCATTGACGGGGTTGTAGTGGAGCAGGTTGAGAGCTTCAAGTTCCTTGGCGTCAACATCACCTACAAACTAACATGGTCCATGCACACCAAGACAGTTGTGTGAGGGCACAACAAAACCTATTTCCCCTCAGGAGACTGAAAAGATTTGGCATGGGTCCTCAGATCCTCAAAAGGTTTTACAGCTGCACCATCGAGAGCATACTGACGGGTTGCATCACTGCCTGGTATGGCAACTGCTCGGCCTCCGACCGCAAGGCACTAAAGAGGGTACTGCGTACGGCTCAGTACATCACCGGGCCAAGCTTCCTGCCATCCAGGACCTCTATACCAGGCGGTGTCAGAGGAAGGCCATAAAAATGGTCAAAGACTCCAGCCACCCTTGTCATAGGGTGCTACCGCATGGCAAGCGGTACCGGAGCGCCAAGTCTAGGTCCAAGAGGCTTCTAAACAGCTTCTACCCCCAAGCCATAAGACTCCTGAACAGCTAATCAAATGGCTACCCAGACTGTTTGCATTGCCCCCCACCCCTCTTCTACGCTGCTGCTACTCTCTGTTATTATCTATGCATAGTCACTTTAATAACTCTTCCTACATGTACACATTACCTCGATATCGGTGCCCCCACACATTGACTATTTACCGGTACCACCTGTATATAGCCCCGCTCTTTGTTATTTACTGCTGCTCTTTAATTATTTGTATGCTTATCTCTTACCTTTTTTTTTTAGGTATTTTCCTTAAAACTGCATTGATGGTTAATGGTTTGTAAGCATTTCACTGTAAGGTCTACAACTGTTGATTTGTAGCGAAATGCTTGTGCTTCTAGCTCCGACAGTGCAGTAATATCTAACAAGTAATATCTAACAAATTACACAACATATACCCAAAACACACAAATCTAAGTAGGAATGAATTAAGACTATATACATATGGACAAGCGATGTCAGAGCGGAACGGACTAAGATACAGTAGAATAATATAGAAAACAGGATATACAGTGGGGAGAACAAGTATTTGATACACTGCCGATTTTGCAGCTTTTCCTACTTACAAAGCATGTAGAGGTCTGTAATTTTAATCACGGGTACACTTCAACTGTGAGAGATGGAATCTAAAACAAAAATCCAGAAAATCACATTGTATGATTTTTAAGTAATTAAGATTCCGTCTCTCACAGTTGAAGTGTATCTATGATAAAAATTAAAGACCTCTACATGCTTTGTAAGTAGGAAAACCTGCAAAATCGGCAGTGTATCAAATACTTGTTCTCCCCACTGTACATATGAGATGAGTAATGCAAGATATGTAAACATTATTAAGTGAATGAGATACAGTAGAATAGTATAGAAAGCAGTATATACATGAGATGAGTAATTCCAGATATGTAAACATGATTAAAGTTGCTAGTGTTCCATTCCTTAAAGTGGCAAGTGATTTCTCGTCTATACCAATAGGCAGCAGCCTCTAATGTGCTAGTGATGGTTGTTTAACAGTCTGATGGGCTTGAGATAGAAGCTGTTTTTCAGTCTCTCTGTCCCAGCTTTGATGCACCTGTACTGACCTCGCTTCTGGATGATAGCGGGGTGAACAGGCAGTGGCTCGGGTGGTTGATGTCCTTGATGATCTTTTTGGACTTCCTGTGACATCTGGTGCTGTAGGTGTCCTGGAGAGTGGGTAGTTTGCCCCCGGTGTTGCGTTGGGCAGACCGCACCACCCTCTGGAGAGCCTTGCGGTTGCGGGCGGTGCAGTTGCTATACCAGGCGGTGATACAGCCCGACAGGATGCGCTCAATTGTGCATCTGTAAAGGTTTGTGAGGGTTTTAGGTGACAAGCCCAATTTATTTAGCCTCCTGAGTTTGGCTCTGTTGCGGCTTCTTCACCACACTGTCTGTACAGGTGGTCCATTTCAGTTTATCAGTGATGTGTACGCCAAGGAACTTGAAGCTTTCCACCTCCTCTACTGCGGTCCCGTCGATGTAGATAGGGGGGCTGTACCCTCTGCTGTTTCCTGAAGTCTGAGCACGCACCCTTGTGTTAAGGATCAGCGGAGTGCAGGTGTTGTTTCCTACCTTCACCACCTGTGGGCGGCCCATCAGGAAGTCCAGGACCAAGTTGCACAGGGCGGGGTTCAGACCCAGGGCCTCAAGCTTAATGATGAGCTTGGAGGGTACTATGGTGTTGAATGCTGAGCTATAGTCAATAAACAGCATTCTTACATAGGTATTCCTCTTGTCCAGATGGGATAGGGCAGTGTGCAGAGTGATGGCGATTGCATCATCTAGGGATCTATTTGGCGGGTAAGCTAATTGGAGTGGGTCTAAGGTGGAAGGTAAGGTAGAGGTGATATGATCCTTGACTAGTCTCTCAATGCACTTCATGATGACAGAGGTGAGTGCTACGTGGCAATAGCCATTAAGTTCAATTACCTTTGCCTTCTTGGCTACAGGAACAATGGTGGCCATCTTTTTTTTTTTTTTAAATTTTATCCCATTTTCTCCGTGGTATCCAATCGCTAGTAATTACTACCTTGTCTCATCGCTACAACTCCCGTACGGGCTCGGGAGAGACGAAGGTCGAAAGCCATGCGTCCTCCGAAGCACAACCCAACCAGCCGTACTGCTTCTTAACACAGCGCGCCTCCAACCCGGAAGCCAGCCGCACCAATGTGTCGGAGGAAACACCGTGTACCTGGCCCCCTTGGTTGGCGCGCACTGCGCCCGGCCCGCCACAGGAGTCGCTGGAGCGCGATGAGACAAGGATATCCCTACCGGCCAAACCCTCCCTACCCCGGACGACGCTATGCCAATTGTGCGTCGCCCCACGGACCTCCCGGTCGCGGCCGGCTGCGACAGAGCCTGGGCGCGAACCCAGAGACTCTGGTGGCGCAGTTAGCACTGCGATGCAGTGCCCTAGACCACTGCGCCACCCGGGAGGCCCAATGGTGGCCATCTTGAAGCTTGTGGGGACAGCAGACTGTGATAGGGAGTGATTGAATATGTCTGTAAACACACCAGCCAGCTGATCTGCGCATGCTCTGAGGACGTGGCTAGGGATGCCGTCTGGGCCGGCAGCCTTGCGAGGGTTAACACGTTTAAATGTTTCACTCACGTCGGCCACAGAGAAGGAGAGTCCACAGTCCTTGGTAGCAGGCCATGTCGGTGGCACTGTGTTATCCTCAAAGTGTGCGAAGAAAGTGTTTAGCCTGTCCGGAAGCAAGGCGTTGGTCTCGGCGACGTGGCTGATTTTCCTTTTGTAGTCCATGATTGTCTGTAGTCCCTGTCACATACGTCTCGCAACTGAGCCGTTGAATTGAGACTCCACTTTATCTCTATACTGACGTTTAGCTTCTTGATTGCCGCCTTGCGGAGTGAATAACTACACTGTTTATATTCTGCCATATTACCAGTCGCCTTGCCATGGTTAAATGAGGTGGTTTTCGTTTTCAGTTTCACGGGTTACTTTTCCATTGTTCTTCAACTGCAGTGTATGATAGAACATGTTATATATTTGAGTCTATACTTTCATACAATGTAAAAAACACAATTTTACATTTTGCTGTGTAAGACCGAATCGAGGCAGTCGGTCACATACTTGCTGAACAGGCAGTGAAGTTATGTCACACTCCAGGTTTTTCAATCTCTACTTCCTGTTGTCCAGCAATGTTGTAACTTCTTTTTTCAGATAAGGGGGTGCTCAATCTGCACGAAAGATCAATCATGGTTTTCAGATTGATTTCCATGACATACAGTGTTTCCCATGACATAAGTATTCACACCCCTTGACTTTTTCCACATTGTGTTGTGTTACAAAGTGAGATTAAAATGGATTTCATTGTAATTTTTGGTCAACGATCTGTAACGTCAAAGTGGAAGAAAAATTCTAACATTTATAAAAACAATTGGAAAAATAAAACACCAATATATCTTGATTAGATAGGTATTCAACCCCCTGAGACGATACATGTCAGAAACACAGCGATTACAGCCGTGAGTCTTTTTGGGTAAGTCTCTAAGAGATTTGGAAGCTGAATTGTACAATATTTGCCCATTATAATTTTTTTATTCTTCAAGCTCTGTCAAGTTGGTTGTTGATCATTACTAGACAGCCATTTTCAAGTATTGCCATAGATTTTCAAGCCAATTTAAGTCAAAACTGTAATTAAGCCACACAGGAACATTCAATGTTGTCTTGGTAAGCAATGCCAGTGTAGATTTGGACTTGTGTTTTAAGTTATTGTCATGCTGAAAGGTTAGTAAGTCTCCCAGTGTCTGTTGGAAAGAAGTCTGAACCATGTTTTCCTTTAGGATTTTGCCTGTTGTCACACCCTGATCTGTTTCACCTGTCTTGTGCTTGTCTCCACCCCCCACCAGGTGTCTCCCATTTGTCCCCATTATCCCCTTGTGTATTTATACCAGTGTTTTCTGTTTGTCTGTTGATGTTCGTCTTGTCCCATCAAGTCTTACCAACCTGTTTTCACATTTTTCAAGTCTTTCTAGGCTTACCGGTTCTGACCATTCTGCCTGCCCTGAGCCTGCCTGCTGTTCTGTACCTCATTGACACTGCCCTGGATTACTGATCTCTGCCTGCCCTCAACCTGCCCTGTCTGCTTGTATAATAAATATTATGAGAACTGTGCTATCCGCCTCCTGTGTCTGCATCTGGGTCATATCCTGAGTCGTGGTAGTACGAACTGGCCATGATTGACCCAGCAGACTCGGACCAGCTCTGCAACACTGTCTCCTCACAAGGAGCCACCATTAGAAGACACGAGGAGTTGCTACAGAACCGTATGAAAGGATTCCACACCGTGGCAGAACGCCATGACCAAACCTTACACACCTTACTGGAGCAATTCTGAGAGCTACCTAACAGGCAGCAAGCCACAACAGTACCCGCCCAGACTCTCTGTAACCCCGCTACTAGTGGTGCTTCTCCCCTTCCTAACTTGGCTCTCCGAGAACTCCACTTACCTCCTCCGGAGCGCTACACTGGGGATTCTGAAACATGTCAGGTGTTTCTCTCCCAGTGTTCCCTCATCTTTGAGCTGCAGCCCTCTTCGTTTCCTTCGGATTGCTCGAAGATAGCGTATCTTATAACGCTGATGTCTGGGAGGGCACTCGCCTGGGCTACGGAGGTGTGGGACCAACAAACCACTGTGTGCCACAATCTGGAGGCATTTGTGGCGGTGGTAAGGAAGGTGTTCAATTCTCCGATATCCGGGAGAGAGGTGGCTCGGAAGCTACTGCAACTGCGTCAGGATTCCCGTAGTGTGGCTGACTACGTGGTAGACTTTCGCACATTGGCCGCCGAGAGTGCCTGGAATCTGGAGTCCCTATTTGACACCTTCCTTCATGGATTATTGGAGAGGATTAAAGACTATCTCGCAGCCCGTGAGCTACCCATGGACCTCGACTCGCTCATGGCCCTGACCATAAGGATTGATGGGCAGCTACGGGAACGCAGGAGGGAGAGGAAGTCTGTTCCCTCGTTTGTCCTCGGTTTTTCCCTCATCTCTGAAGAATCCTGGAAGTCCCCGACGCCTACACTCCCCAAAGAACTGGAGTTATGAGTTCCCTCGGGAATCGAGGACTGTCGACTCGTCTCCTCCAGCACCCACGCAACTGGGCAAGGCTAGATTATCCCCTGAGGAACTGTTATTGTTAAAGTGACTATTGTTATACTTTGGGACATTACATATCCACCTGCCCAATAAAAATCACAGGCCCATCAGTAGGTACGAGTACACTGGTGGGCAATACAGGGAGTCTCCCATCTCCCTTTACTTGTACTCCTCTCCCATGCTATCCTGGATGACCGGTCTAAATCTCTCCGGGTGCTCCTGGACTCTGGGGCCGATGAGAGTTTTATGGACACTGCCCTGGAGTCGGAGCTGGGGATCTCCACACAACCCCACTGTATCGACTACCGGGGCCTCAATGACATCACAGTAAAGAACCGTTACCTGCTAACACTCCTCTCCTCGGTGTTCAAGCCTCTCCAAGGGGGCGACTGTATTTTCGAAGTTGGACCTTTGGAACGCCTACCATCTGGTTCGGATACGGGAAGGAGATTAATGGAAAACAGCCTTTAACACCGTTAGTGGGCACTACAAGTATCTGGTGATGCCATTCGGATTGACCAATGCTCCTGCAGTGTTTCAGGCTCTGGTCAATGATGTGCTCCGTGACATGTTGAACCGATTCGTGTTAATTTACCTCGATGACATCCTTGTCTTTTCCCGTTCGGTTCAGGAGCATGTCCTCCACGTCCGAGAAGTCCTACAGCTCCTCCTGGAGAACCAGTTGTTTGTCAAAGCTGAGAAGTGTGAATTCCATCGTTCCACTATCTCCTTTCTGGTATGCGTCATCGCAGCGGGGAACATTCAGATGGATCCTGACAAGGTGAGAGCAGTGGTTGATTAGCCTCAACCCACAACCAGAGTGCAGCTGCAACGTTTTCTGGCATTTGCACATTTCTACCGCTGCTTCATTCGGGACTACAGCACCCTGGCTGTAGTCCCCCCTCTCAGCTCTCACCTCTCCCAAGGTTCTGTTCACATGGTCCCCAGCTGCTGCTCGGTCGTTTTCGGATCCGAAATTCACTACTCGATTGAGGGACCTTACAATTATCTGTATGTGTGGGGCATAGAGATGGGGTAGTTGTTAAAAACTTTTAAAAATCATGTTAACCACTATTATTGAACACAGAATGAGTCCATGTAACTTATTTTGTGATTTGTTAAGCACATTTGTACTCCTGAACGTATTTAGGCTTGCCATAACAAAAGGTTGAATACTTATTGCTCAAGACATTTCAGCTTTACATTTTCTATTAATTGCGAGAATGTTCTACAAACAAAATTCCACTTTGACATTATGGGGTATTGTGTGTAGATCAGTGACACAAAATCTCAATTTAATCAATATTAAATTCAGGCTGTAACACAACACAATGTGGAAAAAGTAAAGAGGTGTAAATACTTTAAGACACTGTATGTTGTAAGAGTAGATGTGATAATGTGTGGCCTCATTAAAAAAATTATTTTACGCACAGATTTCAATGGCAAAATCTGTTCCAATGGCAAAATCTGTTCCAATCTGGTTAAGCCATTGTTGATTAAGTCATTGAGTCATTGTTGACAGACAATCCTTTTTTCACCTCTGACACACTCACTTTACGGAATTCAAAAATGACAATGTTAGTCTTGTCCTTCAATAATTTGGTCAGTTATGCATGGATGTGTAGGTTTAGAATTTGTTGTTGGCATGTCATGCCTAAGTTTGCTAATCTTGCCAATGAAAAAATCATTAAAAGCAGTTGCCAAAATCAGTGGGTTTTGTGATGAATGAGCCATCTGATTCAATGAATGATGGAGCTGAGTTTGCCTTTTTGCCAAAAATGTCACTTAAGGTGCTCTAAAGCTTGTCATTATCATTCTTTATATAATTGAAATTTGCTTCTTCTTTTTGTTCAGTTTAGTCATATGATTTCTAAATTTACAGTACGTTTGCCAATCGGCTGTGCAGCCAGACTTATTTGCCATTCCTTTTGCCTCATCCCTCTCAACCATACATTTTTTAAATTCCTCATCAATCCAAGGGGATTTAACCGTTTTTACAGCCATTTCCTTAATGGGTGCGTGCTTATTAGCAACTGGAGTGAGCAATTTCATAAATGTGTCAAGTGCAGCGTCTGGTTGCTACTCCTCACAGACCAGAAAATATTCTTTACATCTTCCACAAAGAATCACTACAAAAGTTATTGTATGACCTCTTACACAATATACGAGGCAAAGCTTTTGAAACTTTGGTTTTCCTAGATATGGCTGCTATATTATGATCACTACATCCGATGGATTTTGATACTTCTTTTGAGCAGACTTCTGCAGCATTTATAAACATTTAATCAATACATGTGGATGATTGCATTCCTGTGCTGTTTGTAAATACCCTGGCAGGTCGACTGATAAGCTGAACCAGGTTGCAGGCACTGGTTACAGTTTTGAGCTTTTCTTGAGTGGGCAGCTTGATAAAAGTCAGTCAATATTTAAGTCTTCCAGAAAATATACTTCTCTGTTGAGATCACATACATTATCAAGCATTTCACACATATTATCCAGATACTGACTGTTAGCACTTGGTGGTCTATAGCAGCTTCCCACAAAAATGGTCTTTAGGTGAGGCAGGTGAACCTGTAGCCATATTACTTCAGAAGTATTTGACATGAGATCCTCTCTAAGCTTGACAGGAATATGACTGAACATGAACGGCAACACCTCCACCATTGGCATTCCTGTCTCTTCTGAAGATGTTGAAACCATGTATTGCTACCACTGTATTATGAAAAGGTATTACCTCAGTGCATTTTAGAGATAATCAGTATATGAGTGTTATCTGTTACTAAGACGTTAACGATTTCATGAACCTTGTTTCTTAGGCTACACACAGTGCCTTTGGAAAGTATTCAGACCCCTTGTTTTTTCCAGACTTTGATACATTACAGCCTTATTCTAAAATGGATTAAATAAATACAAATCCTCAGCAAACTACACACAATACCCCATAATAACAAAGTGAAAACAGGTTTATATGTTTTGCAAATTCATAAAACAGAAAAAAACATGAATACCTTATTTACATAAGTAGTCAGACCCTTTGCTATGCAACTCGAAATTGAGATCAGGTGCATCCTGTTTTCATTGTTCATCCTTGATTGGAGTACACCTGTGGTAAATTAAACTGACTGCAGATGATTTGGAAATGCACACACCTGTCTATATAAGGTACCACAGTTGACAGTGTATGTCAGACCAAAAACCAAGCCATGAGGTTGAAGGAAATGTTCCTAGAGCTCAGAGACAGGATTGTGTCAATGCGCAGATCTGGGGAAGGGTACCAAAACATTTCTGCAGCATTGAAGGTCCCCAAGAACACAGTGGCCTCCATCATTCTTAAATGGATGAAGTTTGGAACCACCAAGACTCTACCAGATCTGGTCACCTGGCCAATCTGAGCAGTTGGCGGAGAAGGGCCTTGGTCAGAGAGGTGACCAAGAACCTGATGGTCACTCTGACAGAGTTCCTTTGTGGAGATGGGAAAACCTTCCAGAAGGACAACCATCTCCGCAGCACTCAACCAAACAGGCCTTTATGATAGAGTGGCCAGACGGAAGCCACTCCTCATGCCAACGGTCAAGCATGGTGGTAGTAGTGTGATGGTTTGGGGATGTTTTGCTGCCTCAGGACCTGGACGACTTGCCATCATTGAAGGAGACATAAATTCTGCTCTGTATCAGAGAATTCTACAGGAGAATGTAAGGCCATCCGTTCATGATCTGAAGCGAAAGCGCAAAATCCAATTGAGATGTTGTGGCAGGACCTGAAACGAGCAGTTCCTACTCCAAAACCCCACAAATGTCTCAGTTCTGCATGGAAGAGTGGGCCAACATTCCTCCACAGCGATGCGAGACTGATCAACAACTACAGAAAGCGCTTGGTTGCAGACAGTCTTTGCAGCTAAAGGTGGCACAACCAGTTAACAAATGTAAGGGGGCAATTGGGTGTTTTTCACACAGGGGCATTGGGTGTTGCACAAGTTTGTTAATTAAATCAAATGAAATAAGTATCAGATGTGTTATTTGTTCACTCAGGTTCCCTTGCACTAATATTGGGTTTTGGTTGAAGATCTATTGACATTTAGTCAAAATGTATGCAAAAATAGAGAAAATCAGAAAAGGGGGCAAACACTTTCACAGCACTGTATATGTCTTTAATTAGTCTATGATGTGTGTCTAAGTCTGCATCTTTTTTTTGCACTAATCTGATATGAAAACATCTGTGATTGTTCAAAAGACCAATTAGTGGGAAAAAATGATCAGAATTGTGCCGCCTATGTAAACGCAGCCTGTGTGTGGCCAGATGTTACCTCACCAACTGCTCTCGCAGGTGCGGCATGCTTTTGGCTTCCTCTAGTGTCAACCAGATGTAGGTTACCATACCAAAGACCGCTCTCAGAATAATAATAATAAACGCACCATAGAGTCCAGAGACATAATTAAGGTTAGGATTGACGGAGGGTTAGCTGATCTAACATCAGTGGCTGCACACTATCTATAACCCTCAAACTCAACTCTGGACCTCAAAGTATGGTTGTATTGTTTTTATTTTATTTCCCTCTAATCATGGACTGATTTAGACCTGGGACACCAGGCAGATGCAATTAATTGTATTTATTTATTTTTATTTAAACGAGGCAAGTCAGTTAAGAACAAATTCTGATTTACAATGATGGCCCACCGGGGAACAGTGGGTTAACTGCCTTGTTCAGGCAGTCAGAACAATAGATTTTGACCTTGTCAGCTCAGGGATACCTTTCGGTTACTGGCCCAACGCTCTAACCACTAGGCTACCTGCCACCCCGGTAGAACAGGTAGAACATAAATCCAACAGGCTCAGCTCAATCGTTTGCAACATTATATAGCCTACTGTAGTCTCGGTTAATGATATTTGATGACGTTCATTGATTGTTTTGGATGGTTTGGATATATGTACTAGCCCTCTACTTTGATTTTTCAAGGCACAAACACCAGTGAATGGAAACTGCACCTGGTTTTGTTCTCTGCGCCCCAGCCCCAAGCACTACCGGTACTGACTGGTCATCAGGCCCCCCAGCCCATCTCCCGCACTGAGCTGCAGGGAATAAATAAAAATCATCTCCATGCAGGACCTGGGAAGCTCTATCCTGGGCCCACCAATATCTACTCCATTGGCTTGCTCTTCATTGATCCTACAGAGCAGCAGGAGTGTGAGAAGAGGGGAGAAAAGAGGTGCAGACTCAGCCCTTGACACGTCACTCACAAAGACATGCAAATGATTGAAAAAAAAGCCACCAGAGGTAAATAAATACAAATAATTTCAGACTCTCCTTTACTCTGATCCTCTTTCCTCTCTTCTGTTGTCATTTTTCCTTCTCTCCTCATCATGAACACTGCTCTCCAGACACTCCTACCCCCCCCCACACTTCTCGCCACCTAAACCCGAAATGAGGGAGTAAAGCTGCTTTCTAACTAAGAAACAAATCAGGTAAAGGAGGCTGGTGAGAGGAGGACATTATCAAACATATGGAAATCACACATTTGACTCGGTTCCATTGATTCTCTTCCAGCATTTACAATGAGCCCATCCTCCTATAGCTCCTCCCACCAGCCTCTTCTGAAATCAGGGTAAAAAAAATACCAAAATAAATTGAAAGACAGATGTATACCAGGTCTGGGTTTATTACTAAGAAACAGCAGATATTGAAAGATTTCAATGCAATGTTCCCTGCAGCCACAACTCAGCATTCCAGAGAAAAATTGTGAAAGAATCTATACAATCAAAACCTGGAGAGAAGGTAGACCTGGTCTGGCCTTTATCGTCATGGTAACAGTATTATACATATGTACCTGAAAACTGAGATTAAAACTACAAGCTTAAAATCTACATCCTTGATTCATATTCTTTCTATAAGTATGTATATAATATACAGTTCTCTACATCATCAACAAACAAAATAATTATCCAGATCAGTATAAGTAGCACAAGTAATGATGACCTTTTTTACAATATACATTCAGTCTTTGATACAATATGAATGGACTTGATACAACAAAATAATATTGTTAAAACAGCTCAACTTTGAATCAAACGGTGAATCACTTAATTAGCATATGTACGTAATTACAGTGCCTTAGGAAAGTATTCAGACCCCTTGACTTTTTCCACGTTGTTACAGCCTTATTCTAAAATGTATTAAATAGTCCCCCCCCCCCTCAATCTACACACAATACTCCATAATGACAAAGCAAAGACTGATTAGACATTTTTGCTAATTTATTAAAAATAAAAAATAAAAATCCATAAGTATTCAGACCCTTTACTCAGTACTTTGTTGAAGCACCTTTGGCAGTGATTACATCGAGTCTTCTTGGGTATGACACTACAAGCTTGTATTTTGGGAGTTTCTCCCATTCTTACATTTACATTTAAGTCATTTAGCAGACGCTCTTATCCAGAGCGACTTACAAATTGGTAAGTTCATACATATTCATCCTGGTCCCCCCGTGGGAATTGAACCCTGGTCCCCCCATGGGAATTGAACCCACAACCCTGGCGTTGCAAGCGCCATGCTCTACCAACTGAGCCACACGGGACCACTTCTTCTCTGCAGATCCTCTCAAGTTCTGTCAGGTTGGATGGGGAGCATTGCTGCACAGCTATTTTCAGGTCTCCCCAGAGATGTTTGATGGGGTTCAAATCCGGGTTCTGGCTGGGTCATTCAAGGACGTTGAGACCTGTCCCGAAGCCACTCCTGCATTGTCTTGGCCGTGTGCTTAGGGCCATTGTCCTGTTGGAAGGTGAACCTTCACCCCCAGTGTGAGGTCCTGAGCACTCTGGAGCAGGTTTTCATCAAGGAGCTCTCTGTACTTTGCTCTGGTCATCTTACATCGATCCTGACTAGTCTCCCAGTCCCTGCCACTGAGGAGTGGCTTCCGTCTGGCCACTCTACCATAAAGGCCTGATTGGTGGAGTGCTGCAAAGATGGTTATCATTCTGGAAGGTTCTCCCATCTCCACAGAGGAAATCTTTAGCGCTGTCAGAGTGACCAGCAGGTTCTTGGTCACCTCCCTGACCATGGCCCTTCTCTCCTGCTCAATTTGGACGGACGGCCAGCTCTAGGAAGAGTCTTGGTGGTTCCAAACTTCTTCCATTTAAGAATGGAGTTCACGGTGTTCTTGGGGACCGCCAATGCTGCAGAAATGTGTTGGTACCCTGCCTCAGAACTGTGCCTCGACACAATCCTGTCTTGAAGCTCTACGGACAATTCCTTCGACCTCATGGCATGGTTTTTGCTCTGACATGCACTGTCAACTCTGGGACCTTATATAGACAGGTGTGTGCCTTTCCAAATCATGTCCAATCAATTGAATTTACCACAGGTGGACTCCAATGAAGTTGTAGAAACAGCTCAAGGATGATGAATGGAAACAGGATGCACCTGAGCTCAATTTCGAGTCTCATAGCAAAGGGTCTGAATAGTTATGTAAAATAGGTACTGTTTTTTGATCTGAATAAATTAGCACAAAAAAAAAGGTTGATTTGTCATTGTGTGTAGATTGCTGATGATTTTTTATTTTAGTGTTAAAGTAGATAAACAAAAACGAGACCGTCCCGCATAAGGGTGGGGAAGTACTGAGGCAAACAAGATGGCCGACCCCTAACATGGCCGCTGGGAAACACTGTCATGTTCATTAGTCACCAAACAGAAGAACACGACTGAAACAGGGTTGGACTACCCGAACCTGTCCAATAAGAAATGCTTGTTTTTAATATTCCATTGCAAAACATTTTGCTATGGTCTGCACTGTGCACTCTGATCCACTCCAAAGACCCCCTCTCTCTTTGATATTTGCAGATTGGAGTTAATCAGATAGGTGGACACGTCATGGTGAAAGGTCCCCTAGGCCTGACAAAGGCTAGGTGGAGCCAGCACCTTTTCTTAGATCAACCAACATTAATTCACTAACTAGGGCCTACAAGAAAAGGGTAGAAGGCTATGGGCCAGGGGAAGGCATTAGTGGAAGGCCCAAGGGGTTGATTCTGGACCCGGCCGTTCTCTAGGTTTCCAGTCTCTACAGTGGGTAACAGACGTGTTCGCTGCAACATGGGAAATTGAGTTTCCTGAAGGAGTCTGTAAGACTAAATACTGACGGACAAGCGCTAAGAGAGTTACACACATGGTCAGTCGCACGGCCAGCCAAACAGCAGACACACACTCCCACACCTGGACACAGAAGTGATGTGGAATGTTAATGGAAGTCAACCTACTGGGCTATCAAGGATGAGAAAATCAACAAGGTGCTTTAGATATGACACAAACACACACACTACGGCAACTTCATGAATCTTGTTGGCCACACAAAAGGAATGCATGAAAGCAGATTGGGTCAGGGTAATCTGCCTCTCTCATCACAGCTCAGACCTAAAGCTAAACGTCTGACTGCGCAAAGGAATGGGCATCGAATCAGCTCTCTTAAAGGGATAGTTCACCGAAAACGTTAAAATACAAAAATGTTCAAATAGATATTTATTAAATGTTGGGCGATCTATCACTTTAACTAAAGAAAAAAATACAGGCCTTCATTAGGCATCAATAAGCACTGCATTGAATGGTATAAACAACAAAAACAAGCAATATTTGGCTCTACATACAAATATGTATGCATCTGAAATGTAGGAGTGTATAAAAGAAAAGAAAATGGACGTATAATTGAACTACTAAAGCAAATCACCACACTTTTGTGCAAATCAACTGTTTTTTTGTTTTTTTTAACCACCCTCTGTCTAATGCTTGGATGGACGGATTTTTGACAATCCACGCACACACGTACACCCACAGGAGGTTAAGGTGAGTCGCTTTGGCACACTGATAATAAATGAAGGAACAGGCAATGTAACGTTTAGGAAAGGAGGCTGAATTTACAACAGGGAGGAGAGGCACACACAGGTATGCATACACACGCACAATTGCCATGGCTGATTCAATGCGAAACATATAATGAATGAGAAGTACGAATGAGGATAGTGCAACAGCGCCACACACGCTCACACTAGCCAGGTTCAATCACTGCATTTCAGAGATAAGTGATTCACTGATAAACACATTAAGTCTACTCCTAAAAACAGCCTCATGTGACTGTCGGTTGGTCGTCTGAGTAACACACGTAGTTCTGAGGGAGAAAACTGCATTACCCATGAGCCTCCTCTTCTGTGGAACTCTCCTGGGATTTACTGCCACCTGTAGAACCCAGCCAATGAGAGAGAGGAGGAGGGTGTGAGTGGGGAGATGACATCACACAATGACATCACAATGCCACACGTTATGACTTCCACAATGGCACCGGTGAAACAAATCACAATCCAGCCCACTATGAAGTCACAATGCATTTAGTCTTTACCACCTGTGGGTGTACTGTATACACAGCAGATGAAGGAGAAGAGTGGGAAAATAGCGACATACATACCCAGTAGAGAGGGATGAGATAGGGCAGGCAGAAAAGGACAGGCAGAAAAGGACAGAAATATGGGACAAGAGAGAGTATGAGGAAACAAATGGGCTTTCCAAGCGCCCTCATTCACCCGGACCTGATTGTTTTTGTTTTATTTTATTTCACCTTTATTTAACCAGGTAGGCCAGTTGAGAACAAGTTCTCATTTACAACTGCGACCTGGCCAAGATAAAGCAAAGCAGCGCGACAAAAAAACAACAGAGTTACACATAAACAAACGTACAGTCAACAACACAATAGAAAACTCTATATACAGTGTGTGCAAATGGAGTAAGGAGGTAAGGCAATAAATAGGTCATAGTAGTGAAGTAATTACAATTTAGCAAATTAACACTGGAGTGATAGATGTGCAGATGATGATGCGCAAGTAGAAATACTGGTGTACAAAAGAGCAAAAAAAAGTAAATAAAAACAATATGGGGATGAGGTAGGTAGTTGGATGGGCTATTTACAGATAGGCTGTGTACAGCTGCAGCGATCTGTGAGCTGCTCAGATAGCTGATGCTTAAAGTTAGTGAGGGAGATAAGTCTCCAACTTCAGCAATGTTTGAAATTCGTTCCAGTCATTGGCAGCAGAGAACTGGAAGGAAAGGCGGCCAAAGGAGGAATTGGCTTTGGGGGATGACCAGTGAGATATACCTGCTGGAGCGCGTGCTACGGGTCGGTGTTGCTATGGTGACCAGTGAGCTGAGATATGGTGGAGCTTTACCGAGCAAAGACTTATAGATGACCTGGAGCCAGTGGGTTTGGCGATGAATATGTAGCGCGGGCCAGCCGACGAGAGCGTACAGGTCGCAGTGGTAGGTGGTATATGGGGCTTTGGTGACAAAACGTATGGCACTGTGATAGACTGCATCCAGTTTGCTGAGTAGAGTGTTGGAGGCTATTTTGTAAATGACATCCCCGAAGTCGAGAATCGGGTGGGAAAGTCAGTTTTACGAGGGTATGTTTGGCAGCGTGAGTGAAGGAGGCTGTGTTGTGAAATAGGAAGCCAATTCTAGATTTCATTTTGGATTGGAGATGCTTAATATGAGTCTGGAAGGAGAGTTTACAGTCTAGCCAGACACCTAGGTATTTGTAGTTGTCCACATACTCTAAGTCAGAACCGTCCAGAGTAGTGATGCTAGTCGGGCGGGCGGGTGGGGGCAGTGCATTTAGTTTTACTAGCATTTAAGAGCAGTTGGAGGCCACGGAAGGAGTGTTGTATGGCATTGAAGCTCGTTTGGAGGTTTGTTAACAGTGTCCAAAGAAGGGCCAGATGTATACAGAATGGTGTCGTCTGCATAGAGGTGGATCAAGGAATCACCCGCAGCAAAAGCGACATCATTGATATATACAGAGAAAAGAGCAGGCCTGAGAATTGAACCCTGTGGCACCCCCATAAAGACTGCCAGAGGTCCGGACAACAGGCCCTCCGATTTGACACACTGAACTCCATCTGAGAAGTAGTTGGTGAACCAGGCGATGCAGTCAGTTTGAGAAACCAAGGCTTGTAATCTCATGATTATATCTCACTATCTGTGTGATACAAATAAAAGGGCACTAAGTATTGAGAGGAAAAAGTCTAATTCTAAAGAACCACTTCCATCTGAGAAGGTTCCACTCAGCAAGCGTTATTCTAGTGTCTGAGAAAGATCTGCCAAAGAGACAAACCTTCCTTAAGGCCGTATTCAGACTTGAAAATCGGGCACGCTTAACTTTCCCATAAACCATTAATTGATGTCAATGGGAGACTTCTGTGAACATTCAAGTGTAGTGTGTGGATCTCAAGTCTGAATAAAGCCCGTAATGACTCAGGTGGTTTGTGACTGACTGCAAAGAAAATGACTAGACTGTTTTATTCTCTCTCTCAATGCCTTGGTAACTTTTCAGTATGTATGTATGTATGTATGTATGTATGTATGTATGTATGTATGTATGTATGTATGTATGTATGCATGTATGTATGAGCACTATTGATATCATGCTACTGAGAAGACCATAGCTGTGTTCGAATACCTATACTAACATTCTGTATACTACATCCTTAAAGAAGGGCCAGATGTATACAGATATACTATAGATTATTAGTTAATTTTAGTGTACTGTAAATGAACGGTATCATTTCAGTTGAGCATACCCAGCGCTTCGCCTGTCTACCGAAAGTTGATGCTGTTGCTATGCAACCTCTGCTAGCTTGTTAGCATAACAAATGAATAGCTAGACATTTTATGATTCCGGGTGTGTTTGTAAATTCAATCTGGAGTGCCAGAGAGCACTCAGTTCGTAAATTCAGAGCATTGTCAGATTGTCAGTTCGAAATTCAGAGCGTTTCGCTCTCGGAGAGTTCAGAGTACGCTCTGGCCGAGGAGTAGGGTTGATCCGAGCGTTCTGACCTTACAACGGCAGTCAAGCACCCAAGCTAACTGGCAAATGTTGGCTAGCTACTTCCAGACACAAATGAGAGAACACCTCACTCTGCCCATTTTACTCGCCCTAGCAGAGCTGGTTAGGCTGTTTTCATGTTATCCAGATCATTGGTGACTAACTGCGCTGCTGGCAACAATTTAATTACTCTTTTTTTTGGCAACATTTACTGACACCGCCCAAATTCAACAGGTGTTGGAGCGTTCGTAAATTCACCAATTATTTTGCACTCTGGCACACTCTGAAATCTGAGTCGATAGCCTGAATTAACAATGTCCATTGAGAACACACTTAGCTAAGAATGACATGAATAATCAAGTCAATAAACATTGGGCAGTTAGTTAGCATATAGTTATACTGCCTGGCAAGTTTGATGTATTAGCCAACTAACGTTAGGTAACTAGCTAACATACCGGTACATACTGCTGTAATTCTACGCGGTTTGTCAGGATAGCAAATTGTCAGCCAACATAACGTGTAACGTAACTTATTTGAAAAGTAATTTGTTTATTACATTATAACATTCGTCATAAATAAAGCAATGAATTTGTAACCACTCTCCGCCATTTTCTTCAAATCTGAAAACGTGAAGCCACGCCCATTTTCTGAAGAATTGCATTATGGGCCCTAAAAGCACAGAAATAGTGTCTACTGCTTGTATCCTTCGTATTTTGGCAAATTTAGTACGACATCCAGGAACTTTTGGCATGCTAACTATATCCATACTATGACCTACAAGCATACCACATACTCAATTTCCGTCTCAAATAGTATGGTTAGTATGAGTATTCGAACACAGCTCATGACTCTTACCTCATGCACACAGAAAACACTAACAGTAGTTGTCAATGTTGTCAAAGAAAGAAAAGTTTACAGGGAACTCTGGAGTGGCCAGAGGAAAGGACAGGGGAGTGGCCAGAGGACAGGGGAGTGGCCAGAGGACAGGACAGGGGAGTGGCCAGAGGACAGGACAGGGGAGTGGCCAGAGGACAGGACAGGGGAGTGGCCAGAGGACAGGACAGGGGAGTGGCCAGAGGACATGGGAGAAAAGGAAGAGAAGAAAGAAAGAAGTCTTAGTTCACCCAAAGAGAGTACACAGTAAAGGTTATACATGAGATACGTAACAACAAATATTATCATACTTCAATTATGTCATCGTTCTAGCCCATGGTGTTAGTATATGGGGGTCTGGGAAGGTGTGTGTGTGTGGTGTACAGTATGTGCCTATGTACAGTTGAAGTCGGAAGTTTACATACACTTAGGTTAGAGTCATTAAAACTCGTTTTTCAACCACTCCACAAATTTCTTGTTAACAAACTATAGTTTTGGCAACTCAGTTAGGACATCTACTTTGTGCATGACACAAGTCATTTTTCCAACAATTGTTTACAGATAGATTATTTCACTTATAATTCACTGTGTCACTTCCAGTCGGTCAGAAGTTTACAACAACTAAGTTGACTGTGCCTTTAAACAGCTTGGAAAATTCCAGAAAATTATGTCATGGCTTTAGAAGCTTCTAAATGGATATCATTTGAGTCAGTTGGAGGTATACCTGTGGATGTATTTCAGTGCCTCTTTGCTTGACATCATGAGAAAATCAAAAGAAATCAGACAAGACCTCAGAAAAATTATTGTAGACCTCCACAAATCTGGCTCATCCTTGGAAGCAAATTCCAAATGCCTGAAGGTACCACGTTCATCGGTACAAACATTAGTACGCAAGTATAAACACCATGGGACCACGCAGCCGTCATACCGCTCTGGAAGGAGACGCGTTCTGTCTCCTAGAGATGAACGTACTTTTGTGCGAAAAGTGCAAATCAATCCCAGAACAACAGCAAAGGACTTTGTGAAGATGCTGGAGGAAACAGTTACAAAAGTATCTATATCCACAGTAAAACGAGTCGTATATCGACATAACCTGAAAGGCCGCTCAGCAAGGAAGAAGCCACTGCTCCAAAACCGCCATAAAAAAGCCAGACTATGGTTTGCAACTGCATATGGGGACAAAGATTGTACTTTTTGGAGAAATGTCCTCTGGTCTGATGAAACAAAAATAGAACTGTTTGGCCATAATGACCATCGTTATGTTTGGAGGAAAAAGGGGGATGCATGCAAGCCGAAGAACACCATCCCAACCGTGAAGCACAGGGGTGGCAGCATCATGTTTTGGGGGTGCTTTGCTGCAGGAGGGACTGGTGCACTTCACAAAATAGATGGCAAGAAAATTTTGTGGATATATTGAAGCAACATCTCAAGACATCAGTCAGGAAGTTAAAGCTTGGCCGCAAAATGGGTCTTCCAAATGGACAATGACCCCAAGCATACTTCCAAAGTTGTGGCAAAATGGCTCAAGGACAACAAAGTCAAGGTATTGGAGTGGCCATTAAAAAGGCCTGACCTCAATCCTATAGAAATGTGTGGGCAGAACTGAAAAAGTGTGTGCGAGCAAGGAGGCCTACAAACCTGACTCAGTTACACCAGCTCTGTCAGGATTAATGGGCCAAAATTCCCCCAACTTATTGTGGGAAGCTTGTGGAAGGCTACCCAAAACGTTTGACCCAAATGAAACAATTTAAAAGGCAATGCTACCAAATACTAATTGAGTGTATGTAAACTTCTGACCCACTGGGAATGTGATGAAAGAAATAAAAAGCTGAAATAAATTATTCTCTCTACTATTATTCTGACATTTCACATTCTTAAAATAAAAAGTGGTGATCATAACTGACCTAAAACAGGGAATTTGTACTAGGATTAAATGTCAGGAATTGTGAAAAACTGAGTTTAAATGTATTTGGCTAAGGTGTATGTAAACTTCCGACTTCAATTGTATGTGTATGTGACCTACCTTGCGTGGTGATGTTCCTCTCGTTGAGCAGCTTGGTCTGACTGTTGGGAAGGATCTTGATTTCAGAAGGGTCTGGGCTCTGGCCAACACGTGACGCCATCAGAGCATTCAGGTACTGCATGCGAGTCACCTGGCAGAGGGAGGGCACTGTGAGTCTGACACACACACATACACACACACACACACACACACACACGACACTCACACACAGATTCTAACACAGACACACCCTCACCCGTATGAGCTGCAGGTCAGTGAGGGCACGGACGGTGTAGTCAGGACAGTAGCTGGACGAGCTGGTGGCATCTCCCAACTCAAACGGATCCCTGGGAGAATGACGCTGGGTCGACACTGGAGACTGGTGCACTGGACACACATACAAGTGCATAAAACAAACGTGCACGCGCGCACGCACACTAACGACGGTGTTGCACTGAAGTTCACAGGAATCTCAAGGGACACAACACCCGTGTCAGCTCATGTTCTGCTTCCCTGTCAAACTGTGCCACCACATTGAAATACAGCATCAAATGATGACACTAACTTTGCATTATGTAATCAAATAACAAAAACAACAGAATACAACATGAAAATGACACTGGTAGCCTGGAACTCAAGATAAAAGCACTAGCTAGCGAATGTTGTGGTGTGATACATCAGAGGGCTGTGTTCATTAGGCATGAAACGGAAAAAAAACCCACTCATTATTGTTTTCCATTGTGAAACGTTTATGATTTTTTTATTCCGTCGAGACCCCTAATGAAATATGTGACGTTAAAGAATGTGGATTGTCGTTCAAGTGCTGTCTGTAAATCCAAATGTTGTAACCCCCGAGCTAGACTTGCCATCATCTTGCTGCTTCTACTGTCTGGAAATGTGCAGTCTAACCCAGGTCCTGACATTTGTACCCCTGCCGAATTAAGCAGTCAGAGTGGCCTGAAGTCTCCGCGTATGAATGTAAGAGGTATTCTGCCGAAGCTTGATTTTGTGAATATATGGAATAAAACTGCCGTCCCTGACGTATTTATGCTTTCTGAAAATATATATTTACAGACATAAATATTGGCATAAATGTTTTTCATGCAGATGGTAAATCTAAGGGTGGTGGTGTTTCTGTGTACGTAAAAGACAAGTTCTCAGCGGTCGTTCTGACTTCTGTTATTAAAACTAAGCAATTTGAATATTTGTCCATGGACCTAAACCTCGACTCATCTTTAAATACTGTTGTATCTTGTTGTTATAGACCTCCATCTGCTACTGCTGGCTCTCTGGATAGTATTTTTGAATTGTTATCACAGCATGTCAACTCTGAGTTTGTCTTGATGGGTGATCCGAACCAGGATTGGTTAACCAGCCATGTCTAAGCATTTTTGGGTCTCCTTGATAAGATCTGTTTTTTTTTCAATAAAAAGTTAAGCTGTCGGCAACACACACTACGGAATGTGTGGTCGACCAGCTTCATTATTGCAATAATTAAATACGATGTTAAATAAAGATGACTGTTTGAAGAAATGACAAAATCTCTCTCAGTATACATTCATTTTCACTACATTTCTGGCAACGAGGAGAAGATCTGCAACTTCACCTGTTGACTGCTTCTGAAGATCTGTGTAAACTGTGCACAGGGGTTGCGATATTGGGATCTCAGGGAAACCGCACTTATGATAGAGCAGCTGGACCCGCCTAAGAGCAGCTGGACCCGCCTAAGATCTGAGAGGAAGTGGACGCGGGTGGACGCCAGATACCGAAAAATAGTACTGAGAGAGGTAGGCTTAGACAATCTATCAATAAGTGATGAAAATATAAAATATGAAAAATATCAAAATAAGAAGCCCCTGTTGAGGGTATGCTCAGAGCGAGGTCTTCCTTAAGAGGGTCACAGCTGAGGTAACTAGCAGGACTGAGTTGAGCTGATAAGAGTGTCCTTAAGTGAATTATCCTTGGACATGATTGTTAAATTAGCCAGTTGCAGGGAAACCAAAAGTCCAGATCCATGGTACTGGGTTGATCACTGTAGGACTGGTGAGGGTAATGTGTAGAGCGAGGAACTAGAGCGCGAGTGGACTTGCGAGAGAACTCGCCTTGGTGAAGCTCATTGAACGAGGGACTAGAGCGCAGGTGACGCCTTACGAGGTCATCTGGCTTGGTGAAGTTCAAATTATAACATGGAAGGTTTTGATAAATGAGGTAAACAGCTATGCCCTTACTATTGTTAGATGTTATTGTGAGTTTTTTGATATTCCTGGTACTTGGATTGGATTTTTGGGACCGTGTTACATTGTTAGTGGGTACTCTGTAGGTAGATTTGGATAGACATAAGAGAATCTATTCCACAGTAGGCAATACCCTAGTGTAGTTACAACACCCCGTTTTGGGACCACTAATTAGGCAATATTTTGATAATGGTATGGGTTTCCCTGTTCATATAGACAGGGTTTGAAATCTATAAACAGCGCTACCCGGTTTTTCCTCGTCTGTCTCATTCCCCTGTGTGTCCTGTGTTCGTGAGTGTGATATGAGAGTTGTGAGAGTGTGGAAATAAGTGTTCATTTGAAGTTTGGATAATGAGATATAGAAATGTGTATAATAAGCAGATTTATAATTTGGATAATAAGTTTCGATATGTAGCATTATCTTGGGGTTCCGTCCATCACTGCCCATCCTAGAATATCACGGGGTGGTATTGAGCACGGAATGCTATTTTAGAACAGTAGCGGCAAGTGTATAATTTATGGAAGTCTAGAGAACCGTTGATGATACGTGTGGAGCATTATTCCCATGACCGGCCGGGCAGCGTCCAGGAAACTAAAGTTCTTGGGTTCAGCTGGGATTATGGCGATGGAGTTGTTAAAAACGCACATGGAATGGTTAACGTGAGTACCTAAGATTTCCTATGTTATACATGGATTCTGTACCCTAACCAATGAAACCATACACGCTTATGGGATTTACTCCGTCCTGGTAATACATTTAAATAAAATACCCCATACAACTTGAACATATATATTTTTTCAGCAGTAAGAGTTAGGGGCATTTAACATGGAATGTAGACTTTTGATTTTAGACGTTTTAATTTGATGGAAAGACTAATAAAAAAAAAAAATGTTGATACAAATGAGGTTTTCATTACGATGCCAAGGTGATGTAATAAAGGAATTTCATTATGTCGCACGAGAAAAGCGAATCCGTTTTTATTAAACTCGTCAGATCCGTTTCCAAATCAATGAATGTCGATTCAACTCATTGCCTGCTAATTTATTTCCCTGTGCGCAATTGCGATAGAGCAGTGATCGTGATAAAACAAGGCTACAACAGCAATGGATCGAAGATGTGCCCATCGAAATGTGTCTTTTCCTTAAGAATTGGCTGATGTATTTTATGCATTTGGCGCATTACAGGTTAATCTTAAAAATCATAGACGTTTAATAAGTGTGAAGGAGAGGTTGGTATTACAAATATAGATTAGTATTGTTGGGATAGACCACAACGTAAACACTGCCTTCTAGTAAGGAGAGAATAATCGTGTTTAGGTTTATTTTATTTGATAAACCTTACGATGACTGACAGTGACAAAGGATTGATGTTAACTTAATGAGTGTTGACAGGATGTGAGTGGTATATGTTATTAGTGTTTTTTTTGGAGAGCACTAATAATGCCATATTTTTTGTAATTTGAAGAAGCTGAGGTTTCAGTACTAGGTTAAATTATTGAGCCGTGCGATTGAAAAATAGATTCGCTGCGGTTGAAAGCGAGCGGGCTGTAAGGGGAGCATTGGGACATTTGGAGCAGAAGTATGAGAAATGTTCTTTGACCGTTTCTGATTATTGTTGCTCGGTTTTATAGTTTGGGTAACAGCAGTGAATTGGAGCAGGAAGGTAATGTCATTTTAAACGATCATTTGTTTCCATTACGTGGAACAGTGTCAAGTATTTCAAGTGAATGTTTTAATATTGAGCTGCTGACAGCACCAACTGTAGGTCCTAGAGGTTTTACATTTTTACTAAATTAATTCAACAGGTTAAAATGATAAGATTACCGGAAAGGGGCTCTCTGATTGTTTAACATAGGTGTCTATTCCACTTAATGGAACACTATTATCTGATGTGTTTTGGGTAGGATTTTTTTCTTCCAGGACTGAAGGAAGTCCACTACAGTATGTATGTTACAGGAGCTCCCACATTAAAGTCCTGGCAAATTGTTTGTTTTTACCTTACATTATGAATGTGTGTTAGTGTTTTTAATGCTTTGTCTGATTTATTGTGAGTGGCCTATTTAATTTGGTTTTAGTGGCTTTTTCACAGGTTAGAGGGGCACACAAATTACATTTTTGAAGTTTTTATTTTCTGAGTTAATTGAACACGTGAATTCGTTGATAAGAAATGTACTGCATAAACTTACTGTAATCTGGGATATGAAATGTGATATTGTGATATTGTTGTATGGAGGTATTAAACATTTTGTATTGTAGATATGTAGTAGTGTAATAATGTTATATGATGTACTGTTTTATATGTAATGTAAGTGCTTTAATATGTTTGGATCCCATGAAGAGTAGCTACTGCCTTGGCAGCAGCTAATGGGGATCCCTAATAAATACAAAATCAAAATGATATGCAATACCTACAATCTCAATCAGATTGTCAACACTAACTAGGTTGAATATAAAGTATCCTCTGAAATCCTCTTTCATTGATTTCATCTTAACCAATACTCCTCATCGTTTTCATGCTTCTGGTATTTTTGCAAATTACATTAGTGATCACTGTGCTATTTATTGCCTGTGTAAAAGATGGTACAATTCCTAAGCGATCTCCACGTGTCGTTACGATAAGAAACTGGAAGCAGTTTGATATTCAAGTTTTTATTTTTTACATGATGTATTTAGCATTGAATGGAATAGAATAGAATTAATCCCCGATGTCGAATTAGCCTTTTCTTACTTCCACAACGCATTCCAGGATGTATGCAATAGGGGTGCCCATTTAAAAATAAAATCAGAATTAAGGGCAGAGAGAAGCCTTGGTTTACTGATGAACTTAAATCATAAGGGAACGAAATGCTATGTGGGCTAAAGCAAGAGGGTCTGGTTCGGCGGATCATTGGATGGCTTTTAAACGTCTTTGAAATCTGGGTGTGGCTATGACCCGAAAACTGAAAGCAGACCACTACCTTAAAGCTACATCGGATAATTTAAATAATCCCTCAATTTTTTGCAAGTAGTGAAAGGTTTGGAGTGCATAAAAGATACACAGCTTCCCAAACAATTGTTGGTAGACACAGATTGTAACTGAGAGAACCTCTATTCTGAAAGCCTTAAAATCAAAATTTTCTAGATGCAGGCAGTTCATTTGAAAAGGATACAGGTCTAAATGAGCCCCCTTTGAATTTACCCGACACCCCTTCGCCAGGTTTTCCTTCTCATCCATCTCTGTTTCAGAAGTACGTAAAGCCCTGAAAGAAATTAATAGAAAGATATCGCCTAGCCCTGATGAACTAGACCCCCGCCTCCTACACCTAGCCGCAGACATCATTGCTCCCCCTTTAACACGTATTTTTAACCTCACGCTTGATGTTAAGGAAATCCTGAAGTTACTGAAATCTGCTTTTGTACTGCCTCGCCTGTAAGGTGGAGATCCTTCGCTACTAGACAACTATCGACCCATATCGAACGTGTCTGTACTTTCTAAGGTACTGGAGTCCTTAGTTAGTAGGCAGCGGAAGCCTTACCTCCATGAAAACGACATCTTAAATAGAAAGCAATCAGATTTTAGGTCTGGCCACAGCACTGTTTCAGCAACATTGAAGGTTTTACATGACATCCACTGTGCTCTTGACAAGAAGTTACAGTGTGTGTCTGTCTTTATTGATTTGTGGAAGGCATTTGACACCGTGGACCATGCTGTGTTGGTGCAAAAGTTAAGATGTGGAATTACTGGTCATGCTCTAGATAGGTAGTTTATAAACCAATCACATCGTACACAATGTGTAATGGTGGATGGTTGTAAATCTGAGTTGTTCCACAAGGTTCTATTTTGGGCCCACTGTTGTTAATTTTATATGTCAACAACATTGGGGATCATATTGAAACAGCGGATGTTCATTTTTATGCCGACGATACTCTTCTTTATTCAAGTTGTAGCAGTTCATCTTTAGCTTTTGAAAATGACCAAAGAGCATTTAACGCCATACAACAGAATCTGTATGATTTGAAGCTGGTTATGATTTTGGGTAAAACAAAATGCATGGTATTTTCAAATGCCAGCCATGCTACTAATCATGTCATTGCTACATTGGATGGACATGCTATAGAGCAAGTTAAAGTGTACAAATATTTAAGTGTACAAGGATTGTTTTTTCTCTGGAGGCCAGGAAGGTTCATTACCAATCAAAAACGTCTAACACATCATTGTGATCTCTACAGCGCCTTTGGCTGGTCGTCATTGACCTTGCGTAGGCTTAAACACTGGTATACACTGATTCATAAGGCCATATTGGGTAAAATGCCATTTTATCTCTGTTCTTTTTTAGTCAGGTCAGTAAATAAATAACAATGACGGTCCCATTCTGATTTGCTTCTAACAGTACCAAAAATTAGAACAGGTCATGGTAGAAATAGTGTTAGTTACTTAGCACCGTGGTCCTGGAATTCTCTCCTGAACATTTTAAAATGTGATGATCTAGTCACGTTGGTGGAATTTAAACACGCTTGGTCAATTTAAATATCATAGAAGAGTGTAATTGTCTTCAGGCCAGCTGTTTCTTTACATAATATGTAATTGTTGTACTGTACGCGTGTCTATAGTTTTGTTCAATGTTGTGTTCGTGTATGCAAGTAGTTTTTTTTCTGAAACTTTGTTCCCCCTGCTGCTGTTGAACCAGGTCTCGCTTCAAAAATAGATTTTATCTCAATGAGAAAAACCTGTACGAATAAAGATTAAATAAAAATAATGAGCTCGACCCAGGTAATGGTAGTGAGGTATTTGTGTGTCCTGCAGTCCTGTGGCTTACCTGAGGTTGGCGCTCTGAGTGCAGACACACCGTAGTATGTGAATGCTCCGTTCTCAAACTTCAAGCCCTCTTTACCGATCTCCACCTCCACACGGCCCTACAGCGAGTCAGTTCAAGTAAAACACATGCATGTGCCAACACATAAAACACATCTGTAGTAACACACGCATACACAGACCTGTAGTAGCAGTATGAAGTAGTCTACGGGGTGGTTGCGTGTGTAAAGGTAGTGGTCTGGGCTCAGGCGGTTGGAGGGGTCAAAGTGGACTTCCTGGTTGACACTGGGGTGACGCAGCAGGTGGAACAACACCTTCTCTGACACACGGGCTGGACTGAAGTGTTCTACCTCTGTAAGGAGACACACAGATACAGGAGGACACACACACACACACACACACACACACACAGGAACAGCATCTTCTTAGGACCTTTCCAAGAAACACACATTGTCATTGCTTTGCACAAGCGTGTTGCCAAATACACAGGTCTGTGTTGCTTTCGTTATCCAATACATTTGTGTAGGGCTGGAGCAAAAGCCTGTACACCTCGCAACTATCCAGGAGCGGGTTTGGCGATCCCTGGCCTATGGTTTCATCACTGATCAAAAGTACACTCAATTGTAATTAGAAAAGACAAGCTATGTAACTAGCTAGTCTATTCTATTGTGTTCTACATTCTGTTCTGTTTTAAGTCCGAAACATTATGGGCTTAAGACGGCTCCATGTCAAGCAGCTGGAGGACGGAAATGTCAAAGCAGAGACCCACATCCAAAGTCTACATCCTACAACACACACAGACTAACAATGCCTGTTGAATATCCATTCCTGCATATTTTCCACTGTGAGTATTTAGCTTGTGCTTTCATTGACTTCTATTTCAGTGATATAATCATTACTAGTGGTATTAACAGGGGCGCAACTTTGGTTTTAGAAGTGGGAGGACATTATTTAATAATTTTTTTATCCGGTCGGATCAACACTCCAAACAGCCTACCCGACCGTTTGGAGGTGTCCGCATGGTCCAAAAGCACACCGTTGCCTTGTTTTGTATCACATTCCAATGATAAAACCGAGTAGGACTAAACTGATGGGGACTAAACCCGTCCCCAGTGAAAGTTGCGCCACTGGGCGTTAAGCTGTCACTGTCCTGGTAAACCACTGACTGAGTGGGAAGGTTAGGGTCATAACAGGCTGGATACATGAGAAGTGTGGGTGTCTCTGTGCGTTTCATTTACTCATTTTAAAGGAGTCTTTCTAACGCATGGACACACACGTACTCCCACCCTCACCTCTGGACAGGAAGCGGTGTGTGGCCAGCAGTAGCTGGGGTGAGGTGCGGATCTTGGGTTCGCCCTCGGGAAGTTTGAACAGAGAGAATTCTTCGTGGACGCTGCGAGGCTCCAGGGAAATCTCCAGAGGGGCCAGAGGACGCTTCACCTTCATGTCGACTACAGAGAGACAAGGTGGAGGGGTTAGGGGACAGGAGGAAGGGAGAGGGGTTAGAACAGGAGGACAGAGAGGGCAGGAGAGGAGGGATATAAATTGTAGGAAGACAGAAGAAAATTCTAGCAATCATACTAAATACAAAATGCTGTCCTCTTACCCAGTAACCCATACGCTCTCTGTATCTCATTCATTCCCATACACACACTCTTACATTCTCTTAATTCTCACACACAAAATCTATTTGTCTTACTGTATCCGTCAGACTCATCTAGGATCTCTGATTTGATGATCTCCTCGATGACGTCCTCCAAGGTGACCAATCCCAGAACTTCATAAAAGGGGTCTCCCTCCCCCTCGTTGTTCACCTTTTGAACGATGGCCAGGGCTGAGTTTCCTGGAGAGAGGGGTAAAAGGTCAGGAGAGCTGGGCCCATCAAAGGTGAATTCATAAGCGGATCACAACTTTGGCTGTCCACAAGGCAGGCCTACGTAGGTGACATTAAAGAAATGACTTGACTTTATTGGCCATCTTTGTAAAACTATCACCACACGTGCGAGTGCACGCAAGCATGCACAGTCTCACCTTTCTTGAACTCCTCCAGCATGGCGTCCAGTTTGGTGTCGTTGAAGACAAAGTGCAGAGGGTGGTTGTAGAACTTGGTGATAGTTGTCATGGGAGTACAGTCATCAGGGTCGACCAGAGCCAGGTCCTTCACGTACAGTATCTCCACGATGTTGGACCTGGGTAAATGACATTCGATACCTGTTAATGTGTGTATGCATGCGTGTGTGCGTCAGGGATGAATGACTGCTCCCCCCCCGCCCCCCATTGAAAACACGGAAGTTCAAGGCCGCCCGCGTTTAAGCAGTAAACGGGATTCCCCATTAGAGTGAATGGAAAAATGGCGATCTTCGTGGTCAATCTGTGGAAATACATATTTTTTACCAATGGCACCAATTATTGCCCATGATAGACCAGATGTAAGACCTTGAACCGATTATTTTTAAATTGCACACAGAAGGTATAAACTGTGCATATTATGTCTCCATGAGACTCCATCTTAACCGACTTCATTTGGCTTCAATGCGCTCTTGAGTCTTCACATAAGAATGAATGGTGTCACGTGATCGATAGCTTTGTCCATTCATAGAACCAGTCATTGGGGTGTGGCCCTTAAAGTGTGTGTCAGATCTCCCCACCTCTCCTCTTCGTAGATTGGGACACGCGTGTATCCACTCTGCATGATCTCTGACATGGTGGAGAAGTCCAGCACAGCGGTGGAAGACAGCATGAAACAGTCCTTGAGCGGAGTCAGGATGTCCTCCACTGTCTTACTGCGCAGTGCACCACGGCTAAACTCCTCCTTCACAAATTCACTGCAATGGAATCACAACAACGATGACAATGGATGGATTACATGTATATCATATATAGCGCCTTCAAAAGAACTTCACAAACGCTCAAAAACCCTAGGCAGAGGAAGGATAACTACAGTGCTAGAGAGCTAGGAGAGTAAAAGCTTTTGTTACAGCCCAGCACTCACCAACCTGATCAGGTTAATGCTAGGCTGGAACAAAAGCCTGCGCCCGTTGGCCACCCCATTCAGAGAGCAGTGTGTGCCACCCATGAACGCAACACACATACACGGTCATCTGTATGTGTGTGTGTGTGTGTCAGGTACCTGTAGGGGTCGTTGACATTGGTCCGTATCATCTCCATGGCCCTCTCCCTCACGCCGCAGGTGCTGATGTCACGTCTCAGCGCCAGATCCAGCACCAGGCCCAGTGGGCACGACAGTGGGCACGTCAGCACCATACACACCTGGTAGTTAGAGAAAGGAGGAGCCTGTTCAATTATATTGTATTAAGGGAAAGTATGATAAAGGGTCCTAGAAGACAGCCGTCCCACCGGAAGATAAAGGAAACGTAGGTTGTGTTCATTAGGGCAGTGGTTCTCACACCTCTCCTCAGGGATCCCCGGACCTTTCGCAATTTTGTTGTAGCCCTGAAGTAGCTCACCTCGGTCACCTAGTCAAGAGACGCGTTCCCCTGCTCAGACATTGCACGCATGAACCAACGGTTGAGTGTCACGTCACTGACTGTGCCGTCGGGCACTAGATCGCTATAACACATGATGTGGTTAGCTGATGCGTAAAATACCTATCCAGGAGTTGTGAGATCCGGCACGCGTCAGCCACGTCTGAGCGGAGGAACACGACCAAAGGCTCGGTTGAGTTGACAAGTTGAATCGGGCGTGCTAAGTCTGGAACTGATAAAACACATGTAACGGGTAGGGGTCCCCAAGGAAAGGTAGGAGAACCACTGCATTGGGGCATGCAACAGAAAAGGTCTTCAAATGGAAAACAAAAAGGTCGTCCCTCCCCGTCCGTTTCCTTCTGGTTGGTGCCTAATGAACACAACCCTGGCTTTTTAAAAACGTCTCCATACAGACCTGTGCCAGCCAGGTGAGGCCTGGGGCCAGCTGGAAGCCGTAGCCAGAACACACTATATGTGGAACCAGCTCTGACACCAGGAAGATGAGGAACCCGCTGGTGAAGACGGCGGGTGCTATGGAACCCAGGGCCCGGTAGAGCAGCACACCTAGAACCGAATGGCCCAGAGCGCACAGGAAAAGCAGGGAACACACCTAGAACCGAGAGTGGAGAGATGTGGAGTTAGATAGTGTGGAGCCAGAAAGATGTCATACAATCTGAATATTCTTGAGGGTAGTGCAGGGGTCTCCAGTCCTGGAGAGTTATTGGGTGGGTGTGCAGGCTTTTGTTCCAATCTAGACACGAGCTGATTGTCTGAAACAGGCTCGTTAGTGCTGGGATGGCACAAAAGCCTGCATGCATACCCAGAACCCTGGCTCTACAGGACTGGTGAAAGTTGGAGACCCCCCAAATCCTGGTGTTTAATTGTGTGTGTGTGTGTGTGTGTGTGTGTGTGTGTGTGTGTGTGTGTGTGTGTGTGTGTGTGTGTGTGTGTGTACACTAGGGACCCACCAGGAAGTTGCCCCTTCTCCGGATGGGCTCGAGGCGCTTGGCGGCCCGTTTGTCTTCCTCAGAGCCGCAGCTGTGCAGGACATAGAGCTCCAGAGGGTCCAGCCACAGCAGGCTGAGGTTCACGGTCCTCAACACCCCACACACCAGGATCAGCAGCACAATCAGCACCGCCACACCCCACGGAGGGATGTAGTCCGCTGGGAGACCATTTTCGTTGTTGATCCGCAGCCTGTCCGGTCCCACTGACACCCAACTCCCGCTCTTCAGCACACACAGGTGGTAGGTCGGGTTGGCATCATCCCCTGCAGCGAGAGACATAATGCTCTTGTCCCGCACCTTTACCTCTATCAGCCCGCTGTACTCCTCGTCTGCCGTGACCTCCCCGGTGACCTGGAAGGCGGAGGTGTCACGGCGGGTCTCCTGCCCACACGGGTCGGCTGCATCCCCCACCGCCCCGGCCTCCCCCAGTCTAGCCCCAGCGAACGCCACCCACGGCCAGGTACCATTCAGATCCGAGCCGAACAGCCGGAGCTTGAAACTGGCCCCTTGCGGCGCAGAGATTATCCTCTCCTTCATATACACCCGGCCTTCTGGGTCCTCCAGTCGCAACCCCAGAACGCGCGGGGCTTCCTGGCTGCAGGCGCCGTCCCCGATCCTCCCGCAGAGCAACAATATCATCAACAAGAACCGTAGGTCTGCCAAGCTGGCCACCATATTGGAATTGGGCAGCTTGGCTCTGCGCGAATCATGTGACTGCCTGCCTCTCGCAGCTGCCCGCCCGCGGAGGCTCTACGAGCCACACAGCGCTCAGAGAAAAACTGGCTCCCTATTGACGCCATTTTGGGGAGAAAGTGCATTGGTTTAGTGTCATCCGCTGCTCTCGTTCAGAGCCACAATGGACGCACTTTCCTCGTAAACTAAACCCACCTTCTCAGAAATGAACCAATGAGAGTCCATGGCTGATGACATCCAATGGGTGCAGGGAAAATGAGTATCGCGCCACGCCCATCTTTGTTTGAGAGTCTTGAAAACAAGACAAATTTAAAGGGGCTTCGTCAATATTCCTTGACGCATAATAGAGATTACTTAGGCAGCCTGATGACTATGTAACTAACCATTTAAACTAAAACTATCTGCTGAAATTGTTGCCACCCCTATTACTAGCCTCTTCAACCTCTCTTTCGTGTCGTCTGAGATTCCCAAAGATTGGAAAGCAGCTGCGGTTATCCCCCTCTTCAAAGGGGGGGACACTCTTGACCCTAACAGCTACAGACCTATATCTATCCTACCCTGCCTTTCTAAGGTCTTCGAAAGCCAAGTCAACAAACAGATTACCGACCATTTCGAATCCCACCATACCTTCTCCGCTATGCAATCTGGTTTCAGAGCTGGTCATGGGTGCACCTCAGCCACGCTCAAGGTCATAAACGATATCTTAACCGCCATCGATAGGAAACAATACTGTGCAGCCGTATTCATTGACCTGGCCAAGGCTTTTGACTCTGTCAATCATCACATCCTCATCGGCAGACTCGACAGCCTTGGTTTCTCTAATGATTGCCTCGCCTGGTTCACCAACTACTTCTCTGATCGAGTTCAGTGTGTCAAATCGGAGGGTCTGTTGTCCGGGCCTCTGGCAGTCTCTATGGGGGTGCCACAGGGTTCAATTCTTGGACCGACTCTCTTCTCTGTATACATCAATGATGTCGCTCTTGCTGCTGGTGATTCTCTGATCCACCTCTACGCAGACGACACTATTCTGTATACTTCTGGCCCTTCTTTTGACACTGTGTTAACAACCCTCCAGGCGAGCTTCAATGCCATACAACTCTCCTTCCGTGGCCTCCAATTGCTCTTAAATACAAGTAAAACTAAATGCATGCTCTTCAACCGATCGCTGCCTGCACCTGCCCGCCTGTCCAACATCACTACTCTGGACGGCTCTGACTTAGAATATGTGGACAACTACAAATACCTAGGTGTCTGGTTAGACTGTAAACTCTCCTTCCAGACTCACATCAAACATCTCCAATCCAAAGTCAAATCTAGAATTGGCTTCCTATTCCGCAACAAAGCATCCTTTACTCATGCTGCCAAACATACCCTTGTAAAACTGACCATCCTACCAATCCTCGACTTCGGTGATGTCATTTACAAAATAGCCTCCAAAACCCTACTCAATAAATTGGATGCAGTCTATCACAGTGCCATCCGTTTTGTCACCAAAGCCCCATATACTACCCACCACTGCGACCTGTACACTCTCGTTGGCTGGCCCTCGCTTCATACTCGTCGCCAAACCCACTGGTTCCAGGTCATCTACAAGACCCTGCTAGGTAAAGTCCCCCCTTATCTCAGCTCGCTGGTCACCATAGCAGCACCTACCTGTAGCACGCGCTCCAGCAGGTATATATCTCTAGTCACCCCCAAAACCAATTCTTCCTTTGGACGCCTCTCCTTCCAGTTCTCTGCTGCCAATGACTGGAACGAACTACAAAAATCTCTGAAACTGGAAACACTTATCTCCCTCACTAGCTTTAAGCACCAGCTGTCAGAGCAGCTCATAGATTACTGCACCTGTACATAGCCCATCTATAATTTAGCCCAAACAACTACCTCTTTACCTACTGTATTTATTTATTTATTTATTTTGCTCCTTTGCACCCCATTATTTCTGTCTCTACTTTGCGCTTTCTTCCACTGCAAACCAACCATCCCAGTGTTTTTATTTTTTATTTTACTTGCTGTGTTGTATTCACTTCGCCACCATGGCCTTTTTATATTTTTATTTATTTATACATATATTTTGTTTGCCTTCACCTCCCTTATCTCACCTCACTTGCTCACATTGTATATAGACTTATTTTTTTTCACTGTATTATTGACTATATGTTTGTTTTACTCCATGTGTAACTATGTGTTGTTGTATGTGTCAAACTGCTTTGCTTTATCTTGGCCAGGTCGCAATTGTAAATGAGAACGTGTTCTCAATTTGCCTACCTGGTTAAATAAAGGTTAAATAAATAAATAAAATAAAAATTTGCCGGGCGATTTTTTGTTTTCCTTCGTTTGATTGATATTGTTATCAGCTTTGTTTTGCGCAATGAAAACACAGATCTAGGATCAGTTTACCCTCCCTCCCTAAATCCTAACCTCAACTATTCTGGGGAGGGCGCACAAAATGTACGCAGACCAGCACCTAATTGGGACAAAGTCATCATACTCTGTGCACAGACAGCTCCCTCGGATACAAAGCCATGTACTTTGGGATACATTCACAAGAGAATCCTAAACAGTCTGGGTCAGTTAAAACATGGTTACTGATTAAGGATTCCTGTGAAGCATCTGTCACCGACCCAAATGAAAACACAGCATGGATATGCAGTGGAAGACTTCTACTGCACACGTTGTACCTAACAAACTGAACCAGATGACTTTGTGCTGTTGTGAAGTTACGCACCACAGAGCATTTTTGTTTACCTTTTGTTACTTAGCCTACTTTGTCACATAGCTCTACTGTTTGCCAACAGTCACTAATCTTTGTGACCTACTGTTGACATTGCAATTGTGGGAAATCCTTCATCTGTTTTTGTACATTTGACTCAGCTAAGTGAGAAAAACAGTGAACACAGACAGCCAAACAAAAAGGGCACAGGAGACAGTAGTTTACGTAGAGAAATATAACTCTAACTTTATTAACCCCATGTTGACTCCTTCACAGCTCCCTCCAAAGTCATTATAAAACAGTATGTACACTTTGCTTTAAGTTAAACAACCCAGGGGTAAGATGAAGTTACAGGCATTTACTCTTCAATCAACATCCCCCTCCAAAAAAGAAAATAACAGAAAGGAAAAACATCCGAGTCTCTACCACAGAACTTACTGCTGATCAGTCATTAAACATGAAAGTCAATAGTTGTTGAAAACAAGCACTCCAAACCCTAACTAATAAATATAACATTTAGAACTTCATCACCGACCAGCTTCTTGTGGAAGACTCTCGCAGAGAGAAAGAGATTAGTGTGTGTACCTGGAGGCCAGACCCCTAGTCTCTGTCAGACTGTTCACTGTGTTTTTACATATGGGGCTGACACTGGACCAGTGTGCTCATCTCTGTCTGAGTAACCTGTATTGTTTATTATCATTGAACTCATTCTAATTCCATGCACACAAAAAAAACATCCTTCTTGGAGAACATTCTATTCCATTGTAGGGTTCTGGTTCCCAAGCACCCAGGCTAGCAGTATGGCACCAGCCTGAACCCAGATCTGTTTGTGCCATCTCCTATATGGTCATTGACGTGACAATGGTCATATAGTAGTTGGCTGAGAGCCCAAACAGATCTGGGACCAGGCTAGTATGGCACCCCTTTGTCTACACAGTGGAAAAGCTGTCCCTGGTCTGAGAATACAGCACCATAAAATCTTAAACCCTCCACGTTTAGGTCGAATATTCACACTGGGGCTGAGCTAACCACACAGCAGAGCAGAGCCTGGCTGCCAGTTAAGCCTTGCCCTCCCGCCAGGAACCACCCACCAGCTAGAAGGATCTGGACATTAAAAAGAGCTTATAAGACTGTTCAGACCAGCAGTCAAGGAATTTCAATATAACATGACCGGCAGGAGAGGAGGGCAGAGAGGAGAAGGGAAGAAGTGGGGGGTGTGAGGGGAGAGAAGCTGGGGGAGAGGGCAAGGAAAGTAGCAGAGTAGGGAGGAACAGGAGAGGAAAGAAGAGTGGAAAAGGAAAGGAGATGAGGGAAAGGAGTGCTAGTGAAGGGCAAGGTAGTTCAGTCTAGCCAGACATAACATAAGCTAACAGCTACATTAACACAGCGCTGCAATACATCCTGGTCAGAATGCTACTACATGCTACTTCAAAATGGGGGAAAAATTAATTTGAGAGAAAGGTAGAAATATTCTTTGATGTCAAAACAGAGCAATGTTTTTATTGCTAATTCAATATCTTCCAAGTAAAATGTCTTAGTCGAAGGAGATAAAAGTTCTTATATCCAGTAAGTATTCTCACAGAGGCTACTTTATACATGTGTTCCATATAGGCATCCCCCCCTCTCACTCCCATCACAGATAATATAGTAGACAAATGCCAATTTCTTCACAATATACAGTAGTATTCACAGTAACATAGTACAAGCAGGAAATATATAACAAATCTCTTCCTCCGTCCCAGTAACCCGTTGACAGACGTGACTGTCTGTCAAAAATGAAAGCCTGTTTCACATGAGAAAACACAGAACAAAAATGACAGAATATTATTACTTTTCAAATAAATACAACATTTCTAAGTAGTCGAACGCTTTCATAATCTGACCATTCTGAGTACAGACTAGGAGCATCGCAGCCAACCAGTGGCTTAACTGGGAACTAGACCAGTGGTGTAACAGAACCAGTAAGGCCCAATGCTATAAGTGACCTATGTGAACCAGCAGTCAGGTCTAGGGTTTTTGTGTGTAGAAGTGTGTAAGGCTGCACCAACCATAGACTTAGAAATCCTAGAACGGACGACCCCATTCAATACCCTGTACTGAGGGGGCATGTGTCCGTTCTATTTATTCCAATTCTAAGGAGGGGATATACTCTTAAAATTCAGGTAGGAACTCTTCCCTGTGGAACAGATCTTACAGAAATTCTTTGGAATAAATACTCAGTTCTACCTCGTTGTTCTAAAGTGATTTTCCTACCAGCGGTAAGTATTTACTTAGAAATACATTTGTATGTGTACATTTTTTTTTGTCTTCATGTCGACCGTTGCTTGAGTTACTTCATTGTCACTTCATAATATATTTCTAGGGATCAAGATAGGTAGATGCTAGCAGCATTATATGTCTGGTCCGCCCTCCATCCAGAGAATGCATGGTGAGGGAAACGCATGTAGTAATCTCTAAGACAGCACGGCAGGGCACAGGGCTTGTAACAGTTTCATTTATACACACACAATAAATCCTACATCAGATTGAATCTGAAGGGTCAATTGTGGATCCCCTGTTTTGGAATGTCTTTTTGGAGTACCTACAATGTAAATGGTAAGGGAACATTGTGGTGGAGTGCCTTTTTTCATGTCATGTCATTAGCAGTGGCAACTACCCCTCACTGATTGTATCATCACACAGTAAAACTCTCAATTCTAAACTCCACTGTGACATCACACACAAACTCTGAACTCAACTCCATTGTGGTGTCACAAAGTGGAATTTCAACTCCATAGTGACATCGCCCCTGACAACAGTGACTTCCATATTCCATTGTGACGTCACACAATAACACTCCAAAGCAACCAATCATGTTAAACCACAGCGTCTCAGACACCCAAATGCTAGTCCACTGCTTATTATGTGAAATTATACAAACAGGAAAACGAGCTAGTATTGTAGTTGAATTGAGCTATGTTCACAAATAGGAAGCTGCGCTAGTATCATAGTGAAATTATACAATAACACAATAAGAAATAGGAGCTAGTATCATAGTTGAATTGAGCTCTGTTCAGTTAGGTGTGTTTGTAGGTTCTGGGGGAGTTGGTTGCAGTACAGTAGCAAAGTCTCTGTTCAGGAGTGTCAGTGTCATCTGTCACAGTACATGGAGTTTAGAGACTCTTCAACAAAAGAAAAACAATCTATAGAATATAAAACATTGACATCAAATAAATCTCAAAATACATACAAAAGTAATCTGTAATGCAAAATAAATATATTCATATTTAAATAATGAATCATATAAATATACTTCACATCTCTGGTTAGGAGGTGGGTTCACGGTAAACAAACCCACCTGTCAGTCAATTAGCCAGCCGACTCCTCCCCTCCAGCAACCCCGCCCTCCACCTCAGCCTGTTAGGCCTGACAGGGTCAGGTGGTCAACCACTTGTAGGGCTGTTTCGTTGCATAAACTTTCCGAAATGAGAGACAGCTCAGGAGGTACACGCGCAAACCGCTACCCTCCTGTCCCTCCTGTCGAGCCCGTGTCAACAGGCTCCAAACTCAACAACCCTAATACTAACGTTTTTTGGAAATTGCCATATTTGGAAGAAAGAAAGGACACCAAAAATAAAATAAAAAATAAACCAAGATTCTAGAAATCCCTCCTGAGAATGTTCCATTTGTGTTGGGGGGGGGGGGGTGTTGAATGTCATTTCCATGGAAACAGAGCATGTGGGAGGGGAGTGGTCTCAGGAAGTGTTTTAGAGAACACAGGTGCGTGTAGGTGAGAGTTCACAGTGAACACTAAGCTAAAATGCATGAATCTCTAAATAATCGCTACATTTCTCTTTAAAAAACATATTTTGCTGTCACTACAGGTCATATTTCTATATTTATTTATACCGACAACCGAAGTGCAGAGAATCAACACATATTATAAACATGCTATACGTGGTGGTCTATCTCCCCCTCCTCAACCCTCCTCCCCCGTCCTCCCCACCAACAAAGCTGATCCCAGACTGTGCCTGCAGCCACCGTTAAAACTGGCAAACACACATTGCATACACACGCACTCAACCGTATGACAGAGACGAGATACATCACACACAATGACCTCTGCACAAGTGTGTGAAGCACCAGTGTTCCCCGTCTCTCTCGCTCTTCACCCCATCTTGAGGGGTAGGTGGGCGGATAGGACAGAGACATGAGGATTCCCACAATGCACCTTAGAATCTTCCAGTGCTCCAGGGGGTAGTCAGTCCACGGCCAACAAAACGTGTGTGTGTATTCATTTTTTCTTAACCAACCCCCCCCCCCCCCCCCCCCCTGTTGTCAGATGGTGCTCTCTGTGTGTGCGTGACTGATGGTGTGCACGTGTGTGTGCAGGTGTTGGTGTGTGTGAGGGTGTTGTGTGTGTGTTTGTGGGTAGCTGGGCCTGCGTGTGCCGCTTACGCAGTTTTGCGGCTGCTCAGAGAGCAGAGAGGTCTTCTCACCCGGCCCGTTCTCCCCCCCTGGCCTCGCGGAAGAGGGGGATTTGGGGGGGAGAGAGGTGCATGGAAGAGGTGGGTGGGGGAGAGAGGAGGTGGAGGGCGGAGGCGGGTGAGTGGTGCGTGCACCCGAGGAGGGGGGAGGAGGTGTTTGAGGAAGAGGGGTGCCTTTGGTGGGAGGAGGGGTGGATTGGGGCAGGGCCAAGCGGGGGTTGACTTGAGTGGGGGTGGTGGTTTGGGGTAAGGGGGTACGGTTGGTGGGAGGGGGGGTGGGTTGGGGGAGAGCAAGCGGGCGCTTGAAAGGTGTGGTGGCCAGGGGGAGGGGGGTGCGGGGAGGGGCTGGTGGGGTGATGGGGAGCGGGAGAGCAGAGGTGCTGTCCAGACGGGGGTGGCTGCCCTCGGGGGACTGGGGGGTGCTGTCCAGCCTCGACGCCAGCAGACCATTCTGGTACTGAGAACGAGTGATCTGAGGAGAGGAAAGAGAGAGTGTTAGGAAGAGAGAGTAGAGGAAGAACAAGTATATGAGAGAGACAGCAAAGCGTGCTTTGAGAGAGTATGGCGTCATGGTATAAGAGGTAATGAACAGCCAATCATCATCACAGGGACAACCCAGGGTGCACTGGCCCTCAGAGATGTAACGCTTCCTATACTTTGAATGCATTTTCCCCGCAAAAGGTGGGTAAACGCTCCTGCAAAATAAAAAAGCTGCATAAACAGCGTTTACGTGTGCTTACCCTCCACTACACCACTGCTGGCCAATCAGTTGGGCTGGTAAAACGTTTCTCAGCAGAGCTGAATAGTGGGCTGTAATGTCTGGGCTAATTTCTGAAATATTTCAGGTCACCGTTTCATTACATGGGTTAGTCTTAAATGATTGTAAACAAAATTTGGCGACATCACTCTGCGAGAGAGTTTGTCACATTAACGGCTTACAATTTCTGCAGCACAGGCATTTGAAAAGTAACTTTTTAACCAGCACAACTGTAGAAATAGGGCCTTTTCCCATTGTAGTTTTTCCATTTCCATGGCACTGGCAGGGGTTAGAGGTTAAAGGTGAGAGTGTTGTGAGTCACTGTCACAGTCATACTCTGGACCTAGTTTTGTCCCATGAAATAAATGTTGTGGATCTTAATGTTTCTCCTCATAATCCTGGACTATCGGACCACCATTTTATTACGTTTGTAATCGCAACAAATAATCTGCTCAGACCCCAACCAAGGAGCATCAAAAGTCGTGCTATAAATTCTCAGACAACCCAAAGACTCCTTGATGCCCTTCCAGACTCCCTCTGCCTACCCAAGGACGTCAGAGGACAAAAATCAGTTAACCGCTTAACTGAGGAACTCAATTTAACCTTGCGCAATACCATAGATGCAGTTGCACTCCTAAAAATATTTGTCATGAGAAACTAGCTCCCTGGTATACAGAAAATACCCGAGCTCTGAAGCAAGCTTCCAGAAAATTGGAACGGAAATGGCGCCACACCAAACTGGAAGTCTTCCGACTAGCTTGGAAAGACAGTACCGTGCAGTATCGAAGAGCCTTCACTGCTGCTCGATCATCCTATTTTTCCAACTTAATTGAAGAAAATAAGAACAATCCGAAATTTATTTTTGATACTGTCGCGAAGCTAACTAAAAAGCAGCATTCCCCAAGAGAGGATGGCTTTCACTTCAGCAGTAATAAATTCATGAACTTCTTTGAGGAAAAGATCATGATCATTAGAAAGCAAATTACAGACTCCTCTTTAAATCTGCGTATTCCTCCAAAGCTCAGTTGTCCTGAGTCTGCACAACTCTGCCAGTACCTAGGATCAAGAGACACACTCAAGTGTTTTAGTACTATATCTCTTGACACAATGATGAAAATAATCATGGCCTCTAAACCTTCAAGCTGCATACTGGACCCTATTCCAACTAAACTACTGAAAGAGCTGCTTCCTGTGCTCGGCCCTCCTATGTTGAACATAATAAACGGCTCTCTATCCACCGGATGTGTACCAAACTCACTAAAAGTGGCAGTAATAAAGCCTCTATTGAAAAAGCCAAACCTTGACCCAGAAAATATAAAAAACAAAAAAATCGGCCTATATCGAATCTTCCATTCCTCTCAATTTTTTTTTATAAAAAGCTGTTGTGCAGCAACTCACTGCCTTCCTGAAGACAAACAATGTATACGAAATGCTTCAGTCTGGTTTTAGACCCCACATAGCACTGAGACTGCACTTGTGAAGGTGGTAAATTACCTTTTAATGGTGTCAGACCGAGGCTCTGCATCTGTCCTCGTGCTCCTAGACCTTAGTGCTGCTTTTGATACCATCAATCACCACATTCTTTTGGAGAGATCGGAACCCCAAATTGGTCTACACGGACAAGTTCTGGCCTGGTTTAGATCTTATCTGTCGGAAAGATATCAGTTTGTCTCTGTGAATGGTTTATCCTCTGACAAATCAACTGTAAATTTCGGTGTTCCTCAAGGTTCCGTTTTAGGACCACTATTGTTTTCACTATATATTTTAACTCTTGGGGATGTCATTCGAAAACAACACTCTTGCTGTCTCTGCCTGGCCGGTTCCCCTCTCTCCACTGGGATTCTCTGCCTCTAACCCTATTACAGGGGCTGAGTCACTGGCTTACTGGTGCTCTTCCATGCCGTCCCTATAAGGGGTGCGTCACTTGAGTGGGTTGAGTCACTGACGTGATCTTCCTGTCCGGGTTGGCGCCCCCCTGAGGCGCTGACCTGTTGCACCCTCGACAACCACTGTGATTATTATTATTTGACCCTGCTTGTCATTTATGAACATTTGAACATCTTGGCCATGTTCTGTTATAATCTCCACCCGGCACAGCCAGAAGAGGACTGGCCACCCCTCAGAGCCTGGTTCCTCTAGGTTTCTTCCTAGGTTTTGGCCTTTCTATGGAGTTTTTCCTAGCCACCGTGCTTCTACACCTGCATTGCTTGCCGTTTGGTGTTTTAGGCTGGGTTTCTGTACAGCACTTTGAGATATCAGCTGATGTAAGAAGGGCTATATAAATACATTTGATTTGATTTACCTTGACATATTGCAGGTCAGTGAGAGCCCGTACGTAGAAGTCTGGTGTGTACTGGCAGGCGGTGAGCTGCGTGTTGCTAGCAGTTACTGAGCCGCATTCTCCGGAAGCGCCACGCTCAGTGCAGCTTAGCGATGCCGAGCGGTTCAGACCGCTCGCGTGAGTAGGAGAACGGAACTCTGAGATACGGAGAGGGAGAGAGCGGGTGAGCTGGGGATAACCCACACACACGAAGTACACAAACACGCACATTCCCACGGGCACACACATCCACATTTGCATGCATGCACACAAGCACGCACACAGTACATAAACACACACATGCACATTCAGGCGCACACAGAACAGTGAATTAGAGAAATCAACATGAAAAGAGAGTGAGATTGTCTATTGATGGGATAGAGACAGTAGGAGGATATGATCGTAGCGAGAGCAGCCAGAGCAATATAAACAGTATTTGGCACGGCTGACAGCAACGACAGAGACATTAAGTTAATGAAAAACACTACAGTATGGTTTCGATCACTAGATGGATACTGGCGGTTAGTGAACACACAACACGTGCCGTCACACCTACAGTGCCATGAAAAAGCGAACAAATAACATTTTGATACTCTTCTTATATTTCATAAACCAAGTTATGCAACACCCAATGCCCCTGTGTGAAAAAGCAATTGCTGTCTTACAGAGAGCTCTAAAAGGAGAATGTCAGGCACTAGGTCCATGATTTGAAGCGAAAGTGCAGCAAGACAATGATCGAAATCACACAAGCAAGTCCGCATCAGAATGGCTGAAAAGCAATTTTTGTTGTTGTTTTGGAATGAACTAGTCAGTCAAAGTCCAGACCTAGCCACCTTTTGCACACTCTTGGCATTCTCTCAACTAGCTTCATGAGGTCGACACCTGGAATGCATGCGTGTCCACACTTTTGACTGGTACTGTAGGCGTGAGACTGATCAGCAACTACAGGAAGCGTTTGGTTGCAGCCATTGTAGATAAAGATGGCACCACCAGTTCAACGAGTATGAAGGTGCAATTACTTGTCACACAGCGGCATTGGGTGTCACATAAGTTTGTTTATTAAAGAAATTAAATAAGTATCACCATTTTGTGTTATTTGTTCACTCAGGTTCCCGTTACCTAAAATTAGGTTTTGGTTGAAGATCTGATAACAATCCGTGTCAAAGATATGCTAAAATCTAGAATGTTTGAAAGGGGGCAAATAGTTTTTCACGGCATTGTACACGCAGCAATGCAAATGTATACACACAGCATCACAGAGAGCAACAGGTATATATGCACAACACAGCAACACAAACATATGCACACCCAAAGATGAAGGTTGAGTATGATTGGTGATTACAGAGGAGGATGGGGTTAAATTATGATTATATGCTGGGAGGGAGGGAGGGATTATATCAGGTGCCAGGCTTCTCCATATCACATCAAGGATAGGGGGTGATTGGGGACCAATCAACAGCCAGGATCAGGAGAAATGGCATTATGGCAACCAATCAACGATGGTTCTGTGCTTAACCAAGTCACCTGTGGACGTTTTGGTGTTCCTGAGCGTTCACCGTGGCTCAGAGATCGGCTCGCCAGGCATGCAAATGAGGCTCTGATTGGCATGGGGGGAGGTGGGGGGGTCGTAACTGTGTATGAGTGTTTGTGGTTGGGTAAGTTGGGGTTAAAAGGAGTGTGTAGTGAGTGATGCATGCCCTGTTCCAATTTTGACCCCTAGCTCGTTCCTTCTAGGCACACATCTAAAAACATTGTATAGGTATTGACAAAATGGTAATAGCATCACCGTGTCTTTTGGTAGGCTGGGTTGAACTGTCATCCTATTGCCTATACGTATATGCCCTTTTCAGCTCTAGTGCCTAGGGGAAGGGGTTAGGGAACTATATGGTATAGGAAGTAGTGAGTGGGTCAGAGGTAGTTTGGTGATTTCTGTGAAGTGAGTGAGTAGTGACCATAGAACTCTAATTCTATGCTAGTGACAGGATCAGGTAAATCGCACAAGATACAGTAGAAGATGCCTTTAACCACAGACCTAGTATCAGATTACCCAAAATGTAACCAATGCGGTAATAAGGAAACATCTGACCCTGGACCAGTGGTTAGGGCAACTAGTAGGGGTTAGAGGTCAGATATGAGAGGTAGTGCCGTGGAGCAGAGTGGCTCCACCTAGAGCCCCATCCAGCAAGTTTCTTCCTTCCTCCTCTATTCCTCCTCTTCCTCAGTCGGTACTGTGTAGTCCAGCTCTGCCACAGGTCTGAAGAAATTGGAATCACCCATGTCAAGTCCCTGACACTGCTCCAATATGACGATAATGTTTCCTTCCTTCTTTCTTTCCCTCCATCCTTCCTTCCATGTCACTGGCAAAAGCAGTACTGAGGAAACCAGATCAGTGAGTATTCCAAGGAAGAGACCAAGGAAGGAAGGAAAGGAAGGAAGAAAAGACGCATAATATGCATGTAACTTCAACTGAACCCTTACCTTATTGGAACAGGGCCTGTCAACTGAGTGACGTTGTCCCAGGCTGCTCTGCTCTGCTCTGCCCTGTCCTGTCGACTGAGGACAAACCCACTGATGTGACCTGACGTGGCATACAATCCGTCAAAAGCACATAGGGCTCAGCTGCCATCATCGGCAGTCATCGGCCGAGTAAGAACTGCAAGTAGAACCTCACCACATCACTCAGTCACTAAGAGAGAGAGACCACTGCAGAGCACCGGCTTGTCCACCAACCTATTAATTCAATACCACCCTACTCCACCAGAGGGTATAGTGGAGCGTAAATCCGCATTAAATAGTATTATACGCAAATATTATGCTAACAATACACTATTAGCTAGGATTAGCGCAGCTGACTCATCTCGAACGGCAGTCGACGTTTAACCGCTGCGGTCCTGTGAGTCGTTAAACCAGTGACATTAAGTGAAACAATAACGAGTGCAGTGTTCAGTCTGGTTTAACCAGGCTACTGTGAGTCGGCTATCGAGTTCTGGAGGAGAGCGGTAGAGCAGGGTTTCCCAAGCTGATTCAAATAATCACAGCTTGATGATGAGTTGGTTATTTGAATCAGCTGTGTAGTGCTAGGGCATAAACCAAAACGTGCATCCAGGGGGGGCCCCAGAACCGAGTATGGGAAACCCTGCTCTAACTAATGCTCTCGAAAGCTGACTCACAGTAAGGCCTGATTAGATTACTAAGGCTTTGCACCCTTTGGTTTCCAGAGGGAATAAAACAAAGACAGAATGAGAGAAGAATAAAATCTTGGGAGGTAAGAGTAGAACGTTTTCGTATTTGATTCTACTTCAAAGAAAAGCAGGTAAGGCAAACACATGGTGTAACTGACCCTAAATGTAAAGTATTGATATTCTAGTGGATCTCTAGGCTGTCTGTCAGGTTGTACTTGCTGGAGCAGGGCTCTGAAGAAGAGGATGATGGGAGGGAAACAAAAAAGGTGATCTTGGCATAAAAAGTGGCCCCTCCCTCCCTCATGTTGCCCCTACCCTCTGGGCGGTTGGTTCTTTACCTGGGAAGCGAGAGAACAGAGAGAATCTCTTTAAAGAGAGACGTCGTGGAGGCGGGGACGCCACTGATGGGGAGAGAGGGGGAGTTACGGCTGAGCGAAGGGGGGGGGAGAAGGGGGGGAGAGAGAAAGACGCTCTTGTTTAATCATCGATAGGCAGTAACAGCACTGTAGTGGTTAACAGCACTGTAGGATGCCCTGAAGAGACAAACCTTCTCCTTCACAGAGCACATTGACATTTTCACCTCAATACATCATTTAGTGAACCATTCACGGAGGTTGTGTCCAAAATGGCACTCCATTCCCTATTATAGTGCACTACTTTTGGCCAGGATTAGCCACATAAGGCTATGGCATAAAGTAGTGCACTACATAGGGGATAGGATGCAATTTCAGATTCGCCCCGGGTGACTCGTCATTTTCACAGGTCAACGAAGGCCTGCTGTCGGATTGGAGGGGGCAGATTGCCCAATGGGTAGGGCGTAACTGAGTGACATCAGACGCTGACATGAGTTGGACACAGTTTGACACATGTAGGCAGTAGTACAGTACACATCATATAGCGCATGCACACACACGTTACATAGATGCTGCGCACACAAAGCACAGAGAAGACTATCACAGAGAGAGAGAAAGATGATTTAACATTTAAGAGGCTTTTGACAACCAGAACCTACTCTGCTCATGCCTGCATGTGTAGCACCATCTACAGAGGTACTACACTACTGACAACATTGAAAGCTCATCTCCATCCATTTCTATGACTTACACCATCTCTACATTGATTATGTAGAGGCTTCCGAGTGCTGCAGCGGACTAAGGCACTGCATCTCAGTGCTCGAGGAGTCACTACAGACACCCTGGTTTGATTACACGCTGTATCACAACCGGCCGTGATTGGGAGTCCCATAGGGCGGCATACAATTGTCCCAGCGTCGTCCGGGTTTGGCCGTCATTGTAAATAAGAATTTGTTCTTAACTGACTTGCCTGGTTAAATAATATATTTCAGAGCAGCTATGGCTGCTAGTCATACTGGTATCTGACCACTAGGTGTCATCAGCGTTTCTAAAGCATCTGGACTCAGCAATACATTTCTCTCCTCCAGCACTGTGGCATCATCACCCTCCAGCCAACTGAGTTCTCTCAGATATGCACACACCCCCATCATTGGCGCACGCGCACACACACACACCTTGTCCTTTATAGGTGACACTAGGGCTGTGGCGGTCACGAAATTGCATCAGCCGGTGATTGTCAAGCAAATAACTGCCGGTCTCACAGTAATTGACCGTTAATTAACATAAACACATTTAGCATCTCTTGCCTTCCACACATGATGCAGACCTTTGGAACATCTACATTTTAAAGAATTATAATAAATCCATGTAATATAGCCTACACCTTCACAATAAATTCCATATTTATTTTAGACAGGTCTAAAGGAACATGATATGAAGAAAATGTAGTATTTTTCAGAACAACATACTGAGTTTTGCTTATGTTAGGTCCTGATCTGGCTATGTTAAATAGCTGTGGGCTACACTTGTTCCTTTAGCAGACGTGGCATTATTTTATAGTATGAAGAATACAATTGAACAAAGCCGAATGAAATATAAAAAGGATATTTTCTCCAAACGATTTGAGGGAGTGCGCACATGCGGTTATTCTGCATTGAGCGGTTAACAAAGAAATAGGTACACCTATATCCTTAATTTAGAGTTATTAATGTAACTTCTGTTGTTCAACAAACGTTGGGCTATATGTTTTGATTTTTAATAAATTGTAAGGCTGCATGATGCCACTAGTGATGATCTGAAAAAAGTAGCATGAAAGGCATGAGCTCTGCTTTGGTTCTTGCGCAGGCTGTACACACTACATCAGTCTCTCATTCACAATTTGACTAGCATTTGATCCATCTACTATCCCCCATAGTACAAAAATCGACCTATTCTATTCTGTGTGAGAAATATTCCATAGTCTGGGACAGTTGTAGGATGCGATCGATCGGCTAATAGTGTCACCCATCAGATTATTCTTGATTTAATCTGGTCTTTACATATACTAAATAATATATGTGGCCTAGCCTATAGAAATTTGGCCTAGCCTATAGAAAGCTGATGGGATCCTCCCACCCTTTAATAAAGGCCATCACTCTGTTTTCTCAGGCAATTAATTGCATAGCCTGTAGAAATGATGCGCAACATGAGCTCATGGGCTCTCTCGGTGCTTGATTAGATTTTCCATGACATTTGCATTGATGTCAGAGTGATTAGAGGGACAATAGAGTGCTGAGTCCACGGCAGGTAGCAAGTTTGGCAGGCTACTAACAACCATCAGCAGCATCATAGCTTGGAGAAGCCTAGCTACCGTGACTGAACGGTCACGTGGAATTTGACTGCCGTCATGATTCTCGACCGCTGGTGTGGCGGTAATACGGTCACCGCCACAGCCCTAGGTAACAGTGGTGTACGTTTCTTTCTACCTGTTTATTAAATCAGCTGTGGATCACATTTCTGTCTGTTGGATCTCCTGAAACCTAAGTGATTACGCACACTCACCTACTTGTGAGCTTTGCTAACACACATTTCTTTGTGAGCTGTGCACAGTGCTAGTTGTAGCATTTCCCCTATCCCTTCTGGTGTGTGGGTGTTTGAGTTGAGCACTTCTGGACGTTGGTCAGCGAAGCTGGTGTTTCAGGAAGGCCGAAATGCTGAAGACTAGAAACACTATCGGACTGAAACAAGTTTAGACAGGGGCAAGTGCACAGAGAGTTGTCACATTGTTTGTGCATGTGTGTATGAGAGAGAAAGGGGGCGAAAGAGAGAGAGTCTGTGTGTGTATCTCTGCGCCAGTGTTGATGTGCATTGCTTGTGTCTGTGGTCTGATCACATATACATTACGTGTGTGTGTGTGCTCACCCAGTGATGGTGAGCTAAGAGCCATGACTCCATAGTAGGAGAAGGGTCCTGTCTCAAACTTCATGTTCTCGTTTCCAGCCTCCACCTCCACTCGCCCCTGAGGAACACACACACAGAGTTTCAAAGCAATATAACACACTTTGACTTGCAGGCGCTGTGAACAAAAAGTAAACCAATTAAATAAAGATACATACCCACACACTGAGGAGTAGTTTGCACAATAAAACAGCAAGAGCATTCATCAGTGTGCAGGTATTTACCTTTATTTCATATACATTGACATACAGATCTCAGTCGGACAAAGTGAACATACAGAGACGCAGCGTTTCTACTGCTTCAGTGGTGTTGTCTCTTCTATCTACTATGTTTCTACATTCTACTTTTTAAAGTATCCTGTGTTAGCACTGATCTATCCACAAAGGCCCGAATCCTAACTCCATTGACATCAACGCACGATTTATGCAGTCGTCAAGTTAAGCCTGAGCATCAGACCAGGATTATTCTGATTCTATTTCTACTGCTAATGTTGTCTGATCTATCTGCTACGTTTCTATGACTGAGCCAACCTACTGAGGTAAAAGAGAACCCTGGCGGTCTCATCAATATTATATCACAGTGCAGGTGTGCATGCTGAGGTTCCAGTGTCTCACACACACACACACACACACGGTCTAATGTCAATGTGCCCTGGCAAAACACATCCCAATGACTCCCAACAGATGACACACACACACACAACCGTGCACACACACCTTCCTGAATGGTGAAACGAGAGCAACTGTGCTCATGTTGCTGTACCTGTATCTGCACAGTGTCACCTTGGGTATCATCAACAAAACACACAGAACATTTTTTTATTTTATTTACACACGGTCGGGCTTCGTCCCCTGGTATCATAAACACACATAAGACATGGAAGAATGTGTAGAATTGCAAAAAAATTGCTTTAAAACAGCAAAAACAAATCTCTGCCGCATGCTAAATGTCAAAAATTGCAGGAAATAAGCTTTAAAACTACAAAATGTTCACACCCCTCTTGTTGGCTGAGAACAGTTTGGGGTCGCATGGGATGCGAGGTGGAGGTTTGTTACTACACCGATAAATTACATTATCCATCCGGACCTTTGCCACCGAGGAAGAGTGTGACTGGACCTTCTCAAATACTTCAGATTCAGGTCAACTTTATTATCCCATCTGCTTAAAAAGACGGTACATAAAACACGAAAACACAGAAACCACACAACAGAATTATTTGAAAGTGCCATAGGTACACATTTAAAAGTGAAAGTGCAATATGCTGTATACTCGAGGGATCGACAGACTATTATAACGTAATGGCTGTTGGAATAAAAAGTCCCCATATCTATCGGTTTTGATTGTCTTTTTAAGAAGCCTCTTTCCCCTTGTCCGGCTGCTGCTGTGGCTGAGTTTTCAGTGAAGGGGATCTGTCCTGTAAAATGCTTTCAAGTTTTAGGAGGTTTGTGTACAGATTGATGACTGATTCTTGATCTATACCAATTATCCTTCCCGCTGTCTTAATCAAGCGCTGAAGCTTGACTTGGTCTTGTTTCCAAACATGCATATCAGACCAAAGGACAGCACACTCTGGAGGACAGATTTACAGAACATTTGGAAGATATGGCGGTTCGACATTAAAACGGTTCGGTTTGCGTCGAAAAACATTATCGGTTGCAATTTCTTGATCTTTGCAAAGGCACAGTCCTTGCATTTCAGTTTGTCTATTTGGATCCCCAGGTACTTATATGTGGTCACTCTAAATCAGCTGATTCCCCATTGATCTTCGTAGGAGGTGGCGGAGTTTTGTTCCTTCTGAAATCCATTTCCATCTCTTTCGTTTTCTTAACGTTGATTTCAAGGAAACTATTCAAGGAAAATGTTAACCCAGTTGATCAGTAGAGAGCGGACACCCAAATTCACCAGATTATCCACCAGTAGGTGGGGTTGGATGGTGTTAAACGCACTACTGAAGTCAATGAACACAATTTCACTAGGCTATTTGCCTTTTCTAAATGTTCGTAGATATTCTTCAGCTTGACCAGTAACCCATTATCAACACCCACGGTAGGCAAATTCATTTGGTTCTAATTGGGAAGGGAGACCAGAGAGAATTTGTTTTTCAATTACTTTTTCAAAACAATTCATTAGGTACAGATCTTTTCGTTCTTTTCAGGTATTGGGACAAATCAGTAGACTTTTTCCATAAGACTGGAATTATCCCAGTTCAGTGACAGCTGGAACAGCTTCTGGAATGGTAATGCGAGCTGGTCTGCGCATGCCTGAACTGCCTGGCTGCTGATGCTTTTTGGACCATATCATTTTAGTTTGCTTGACACGTTGAAAGTATTGCTTGACGTCATTCAGAGAGATGTGTATATCAACTGGTATGCTGTCTATACTGTCCAAGGCCATTTTCTGCTGCGATGCAAAATCACATGTCAAACCTACAATAGAAACTGTTCAAATCAATTGCAAAAGCAAGGTCATTTCGATGGTCACACAATGTCTCATTGGTTTGTAGCCTGTGATGCCCTTGCCAGCCTTTCCTACTGTCCTTGAAAAGGTTTTCTAATTTGTCTTTGTATGCTGCCTTGCACTGATTTAAACACTTTCTGGTTTTCTGGTTGAGGAGCTCTTTTAATTCCTGAGTTACCCACGGGTTATTATTGGGGAAGATGTTGACTTTCTTTTTTTAGAAATAACGAGATCCTCACAGAAACGGATGCCCTCCGAGACGGTATGCGCTGCCTCTTCCAGGTCATTGGTTCTGTCCGCCAGGACCGCCCAGTCAGTGGACTCAAAACAGTCCTGGAGGGCTTCATTAGCTGGGATGAGCTGAACCACGTTATGATCTGAAACCCCAAGACTGGGTAGCGCCATGGAAAAATACGCACCTGGGATGTTACCATAACGGAGGTCCAGACAGGCTTCATTTCAGGTCGGACGTGTAACATATTGCTGATATGATGGTTAAAGTTCCCTGTGATTAGCTTCACTGCTTCAGGTGACTCTGTCTCAGCCTGGGATACAAGGTCACGAATAACGTCGGCAGCTATTTGAGTGTCAGCGGAGAGAGGGCTTTGTAAACAATTAATAGCACCTGAATACCCCTGGTCTATGTGTTGTGTTGATGTATCGTCTGTGTGTATTGTGGTAGGCTATGGTATGTACACTTGTAGTGCCTTGCCCTTTCTCAGAAGAGATTAAAACCTTGCACAATTACACACACTGACAGCCGTGCTGAAATGACTGATTACCCAGGGCCGTTTAAGACTCATCGCCCCGATCTCTTCCCCAGGGTGATCTGGGTAATCCCCGCAGTGAATCAGCATGGGGTAGTGTGTGTGTGTGTGTGTGAGGGGAGGGTTAACCTTTGCCCGAGCGCCATTAAGGGAGCGGAACTCCAGGCTATGATTTAATGATGTGCTCTGTGAGGCAGTGTGTCTGTGGGCTAGGCAAACATACTAGTCTAAACACTGCAGGCTTTTACGGTCCGCAGTCAGAGTGGACTGATGCGTGTGTGCCTGATGCAGCATAGCGCTGACTTAAACAGGGATGTGATTCTTGTCTGAATGAGAATGATGTTAAAGAGTCACTCACTCACCATTCTACAGTTGAGGTCGGAGGTTTACATACACCTTAGCCAAATACATTAAACTCAGTTGTTCACAATTCCTGACATTTAATCCTAGTAAAAATTCCCTGTTATTAGGTCAGTTAGGATCACCGCTTTATTTTAAGAATGTGAAATGTTAGAATAATAGTAGAGATAATTATTTATTTCAGCTTTTATTTCTTTCATCACATTCCCAGTGGGTCAGAAGTTTACATACACTCAATTAGTACTTGGTAGCATTGCCTCTAAATTGTTTAATTTGGGTCAAATGTTTCAGGTAGCCTTCCACAAGCTTCCCACAATAAGTTGGGTGAATTTTGGCCCATTCCTCCTGACAGAGCTGGTGTAACTGAGTCAGGTTTGTAGGCCTCCTTGATCGCACACACTTTTTCAGTGCTGCCCACAAATATTCTATTGGATTGAGGTCAGGGCTTTGTGATGGCCATTCCAATACCTTGACTTTGTTGTCCTTAAGCCATTTTGCCATAACTTTGGAAGTACGCTTGGGGTCATTGTCCATTTGGAAGACCCATTTGTGACCAAGCTTTAACTTCCTGACTGATGTCTGGAGATGTTGCTTCAATATATCCACATCATTTTCCTACCTCATGATACCATCTATTTTGTGAAGTGCACCAGTCCCTCCTGCAGCAAAACACTTCCACAACATGATGCTGCCACCCCCGTGCTTCACGGTTGGGATGGTGTTCTTTGGCTTACAAGCCTCCCCCTTTTTCCTCCAAACATAACAATGATCATTATGGCCAAACAGTTATTTTTTTTGTTTCATCAGACCAGAGGACATTTATCCAAAAAGTATGATCTTTGTCCCCATGTGCAGTTGCAAGTAGTCTGGATTTTTTATGGAGGTTTAGAGCAGTGGCTTCTTCCTTGCTGAGAGGCCTTTCAGGTTCTCTCGATATAGGACTCGTTTTACTGTGGATATAGATACTTTTGTACTTGTTTCCTCCAGCATCTTCACAAGGTCCTTTGCTGTTGTTCTGGGATTGATTTGCACTTTTCGCATCAAAGTGCGTTCATCTCTAGGAGACAGAAAGCGTCTCTTTCCTGAGCGGTATGACGGCTGCGTGGTCCCATGGTGTTTATACTTGCGTACTATTGTTTGTACAGATGAACGTGGTACCTTCAGGCATTTGAAAATTGCTCCCAAGGATGAACCAGACTTGTGGAGGTCTACAATTTTTGGAGGCTGATTTAGTTTGATTTTCCCATTATGTCAAGCAAAGAGCACTGAGTTTGAAGGTAGGCCTTGAAATACATCCACAGGTACACCTTCAATTGACTCAAATTATGTCAATTAGCCTATCAGAAGCTTCTAAAGCCATGACATAATTTTCTGGAATTTTCCAAGCTGGTTAAAGGCACAGTCAACTTAATGCATGTAAACTTCTGACCCACTGGAATTGTGATACCGTGAAATAAGTGAAATAATCTGTCCGTAAACAATTGTTGGAAAAATGTATTACTTGTGTCATGCACAAAGTAGATGTCCTAACCGACTTGCCAAAACTATAGTTTGCTAACAAGAAATTTGTGGAGTGGTTGAAAACCTAGTTTTAATAACCTAAGTGTATATAAACTTCCGACTTCAACTGTATTTTCCTCCCCTTTCCAATCCTCCCTCTCCCCTCCTCTTCCCTCTTTCGGTTTCTCCTTACATAAAGGGATCAATTAGTGAAGGGCAGGTCTGCACCACAGCTAAGCGTCACACAAGGTCACTTGACACACACATACACACACACCTGTAAGCACTTAAAATTTGCTTAAAAAAACTGACTGAGCTTGGGCAATTTTGTCAAAAACTAATGACATAGGTTGCTGTAAGAGTTAAAAGGCAGCTAAAGATGCTTCTACCAAATATTAACTCTGGGGTGTGAAGACATATGCAATCAAGACATCTTCTTATCTTATTTTTAATTCATAATTTTTTCTAACTTTTTCACTTTGAATTATGTGGAGTAGATCTGTACAAAAAAAAAATCCAAATGAATCCCTTTTAGAAAAATCTGAACACTGTACAACAAGGGGTGTGTAGACTTTCACGAGGCTCTGTACATTGTGCTGTACACTCCAACAGCTAAAGCCAGTAGGCCGAGTCACACCAAAGGAACCACACAGTTGAGCCTAATTCACAGTCAAGAAGTCTGTGGCTGTGTCTGAATACCCGTACTTGCGTTCTAAACAGTAGAGATTTTGGGCATGCGAAAATAGAACGTACTTTAGAGTACGTGAAATTTAAAAAATGTTTTAGGCTTCAAATGCAAGGATTTCATACATTTTGGCTTGTCATCTAGTAGAATTTGCTGCACACTACTGAGGAAGAGAATCGCCTTGAGACCCGTGTGTTTGACAACAGCTGATAATCAGATATGGTGACGAGCTTTACCAGAATGAACGAATGGCAGGAATCAATGCAATTCCGCATTAGATGATGAATTCTCAGTACGGCTGAGTAGTATGTTGATATTTGTTACTTACTGCATTCGATTTGACTAAACAGTATGTTCTAAATAGTATGTAGTACGATTAGTCAAGAGTATGCAGTTTTATTAAGTAGTAGGCAAGTCAGATTTCAGACAGATTGCGTGTGTTTAAAGCTGTAAGTGAGCAGTCTACCTCTCTACCATGCCTTGTTAAATAAAGAAATAAAAAATAAAATAAATAAAACCTGCAAGAATAGGATAGATGCCACAATGTGGTATTGCAGTTTAAGTGCGTGTGTGCTTTTGCACGCGTGTGAGTGTACCTGCAGTATGAGTACAAAGTAGTCGATATACGTTTGCCTCTATGCTAGATGTAGAGGTGTGTGAGAGAGAGAGAGCAAGAGCAAGAGAGAGCAAGAGCGAGCGAGAGAGAGCAAGAGAGATAGAGTACTGGTTACCTGCAGTATGAGTACGAAGTAGTCGATATACGTTTACCTCTATGCTAGATGTAGAGGTGTGTGAGAGAGCGAGAGAGAAAGAGCGAGAGAGAAAGAGCGAGAGAGAGCAAGAGAGAGCGAGAGAGAAAGAGCGAGAGAGAAAGAGCGAAAGAGAAAGAGCGAGAGAGAAAGAGCGAAAGAGAATGAGCGAGAGAGAAAGAGCGAGAGAGAAAGAGCGAGAGAGAGAGCGAGAGAGCGAGAGAGAGAGCGAGAGAGCGAGAGAGAGAGCGAGAGAGAGCGAGAGAGAGAGCGAGAGAGAGCGAGAGAGAGAGTGAGAGAGAGAGCGAGAGAGAGAGAGCAAGAGAGAGCAAGAGAGAGCAAGAGAGAGCAAGAGAGAGCAAGAGAGAGCAAGAGAGAACTGGGTACCTGCAGTATGAGTATGAAGTAGTCGATATACGTTTGCCTCTATGCAGAGGTGTGTGAGAGAGCGAGAGAGAGCAAGAGAGAGCAAGAGAGAGCAAGAGAGAGCAAGAGAGAACTGGGTACCTGCAGTATGAGTATGAAGTAGTCGATATACGTTTGCCTCTATGCAGAGGTGTGTGAGAGAGCGAGAGAGAGCGAGAGAGAGCGAGAGAGAGCGAGAGAGAGCAAGAGAGAGCAAGAGAGAGCAAGAGAGAGCAAGAGAGAGCAAGAGAGAGCAAGAGAGAGCAAGAGAGATAGAGTACTGGGTACCTGCAGTATGAGTATGAAGTAGTCGACAGGTTTGCCTCTCTGGTAGATGTAGTGTAGAGCGGATCGCTTGTCGCTGTCATTGAATTTGATCTCCTGGATGACATCAGGGTGCCTCAGGATCCTCAGTAACACCTTCTCAGTGACCTGACAGGGACTGAACAGACTCACCTCTGTTGGAAAGGAGAGAGGGGGTGAGGGTTGAATGGGGAGAGAGACACACCCGGAAATCAGACTTACAGACAGCGCCTTCAATTCAGACAGATCGGTTACACTTAAAGGGTGTATAATGCATTAAGATGCGGTTAAAATGCATCATAAAACTTGTGTATGAGAATTATGTCTAACCCCATTATCATCCAGACTAAATACCAGCTGTTCTGTTGATACAAATAGCTACTTTCATTGATTGAGAGAGACCCTTTACTATAAAATGTATTATAAGTCATTAGGACGGCTCATACGTGCTTATGATAGTCCACTCACCTGTAGCCAGGAAGCGATGCGCAGCCAGCATCAACTGGGGAGAGATCTTCACCTTGCACTCGTTCTCCGTGTGTTTAAACGCAGAGAAGTCACGCGTCCTCTTGTTCGGGTCCACCTTCTTCCTGTTCCTATTGTCAGCTGGAGAGAGGAGAGGGAAAACGGCAAGTGACATGTTTAGCACTGACTGACATGTTTAGCACTGACTGACATGTTTAGCACTGACTGACATGTTTAGCACTGACTGACATGTTTAGCACTGACTGACATGTTTAGCACTGACTGACATGTTTAGCACCGACTGACATGTTTAGCACCGACTGACATGTTTAGCACCGACTGACATGTTTAGCACCGACTGACATGTTTAGCACCGACTGACATGTTTAGCACCGACTGACATGTTTAGCACCGACTGACATGTTTAGCACCGACTGACATGTTTAGCACCGACTGACATGTTTAGCACCGACTGACATGTTTAGCACCGACTGACATGTTTAGCACCGACTGACATGTTTAGCACCGACTGACATGTTTAGCACCGACTGACATGTTTAGCACCGACTGACATGTTTAGCACCGACTGACATGTTTAGCACCGACTGACATGTTTAGCACCGACTGACATGTTTAGCACCGACTGACATGTTTAGCACCGACTGACATGTTTAGCACCGACTGACATGTTTAGCACCGACTGACATGTTTAGCACCGACTGACATGTTTAGCACCGACTGACATGTTTAGCACCGACTGACATGTTTAGCACCGACTGACATGTTTAGCACCGACTGACATGTTTAGCACCGACTGACATGTTTAGCACCGACTGACATGTTTAGCACCGACTGACATGTTTAGCACCGACTGACATGTTTAGCACCGACTGACATGTTTAGCACCGACTGACATGTTTAGCACCGACTGACATGTTTAGCACCGACTGACATGTTTAGCACTGACTGACATGTTTAGCACTGACTGACATGTTTAGCACTGACTGACATGTTTAGCACTGACTGACATGTTTAGCACTGACTGACATGTTTAGCACTGACTGACATGTTTAGCACTGACTGACATGTTTAGCACTGACTGACATGTTTAGCACTGACTGACATGTTTAGCACTGACTGACATGTTTAGCACTGACTGACATGTTTAGCACTGACTGACATGTTTAGCACCGACTGACATGTTTAGCACCGACTGACATGTTTAGCACCGACTGACATGTTTAGCACCGACTGACATGTTTAGCACCGACTGACATGTTTAGCACCGACTGACATGTTTAGCACCGACTGACATGTTTAGCACCGACTGACATGTTTAGCACCGACTGACATGTTTAGCACCGACTGACATGTTTAGCACCGACTGACATGTTTAGCACCGACTGACATGTTTAGCACCGACTGACATGTTTAGCACCGACTGACATGTTTAGCACCGACTGACATGTTTAGCACCGACTGACATGTTTAGCACCGACTGACATGTTTAGCACCGACTGACATGTTTAGCACCGACTGACATGTTTAGCACCGACTGACATGTTTAGCACCGACTGACATGTTTAGCACCGACTGACATGTTTAGCACCGACTGACATGTTTAGCACCGACTGACATGTTTAGCACCGACTGACATGTTTAGCACCGACTGACATGTTTAGCACCGACTGACATGTTTAGCACCGACTGACATGTTTAGCACCGACTGACATGTTTAGCACCGACTGACATGTTTAGCACCGACTGACATGTTTAGCACCGACTGACATGTTTAGCACCGACTGACATGTTTAGCACCGACTGACATGTTTAGCACCGACTGACATGTTTAGCACCGACTGACATGTTTAGCACCGACTGACATGTTTAGCACCGACTGACATGTTTAGCACCGACTGACATGTTTAGCACCGACTGACATGTTTAGCACCGACTGACATGTTTAGCACCGACTGACATGTTTAGCACCGACTGACATGTTTAGCACCGACTGACATGTTTAGCACCGACTGACATGTTTAGCACCGACTGACATGTTTAGCACCGACTGACATGTTTAGCACCGACTGACATGTTTAGCACCGACTGACATGTTTAGCACCGACTGACATGTTTAGCACCGACTGACATGTTTAGCACCGACTGACATGTTTAGCACCGACTGACATGTTTAGCACCGACTGACATGTTTAGCACCGACTGACATGTTTAGCACCGACTGACATGTTTAGCACCGACTGACATGTTTAGCACCGACTGACATGTTTAGCACCGACTGACATGTTTAGCACCGACTGACATGTTTAGCACCGACTGACATGTTTAGCACCGACTGACATGTTTAGCACCGACTGACATGTTTAGCACCGACTGACATGTTTAGCACCGACTAACATGTTTAGCACCGACTGACATGTTTAGCACTGACTGACATGTTTAGCACTGACTGACATGTTTAGCACTGACTGACATGTTTAGCACTGACTGACATGTTTAGCACTGACTGACATGTTTAGCACTGACTGACATGTTTAGCACTGACTGACATGTTTAGCACTGACTGACATGTTTAGCACTGACTAACATGTTTAGCACTGACTAACATGTTTAGCACTGACTAACATGTTTAGCACTGACTGACATGTTTAGCACTGACTAACATGTTTAGCACTGACTAACATGTTTAGCACTGACTGACATGTTTAGCACTGACTGACATGTTTAGCACTGACTAACATGTTTAGCACTGACTAACATGTTTAGCACTGACTAACATGTTTAGCACTGACTAACATGTTTAGCACTGACTGACATGTTTAGCACTGACTAACATGTTTAGCACTGACTGACATGTTTAGCACTGACTGACATGTTTAGCACTGACTGACATGTTTAGCACTGACTGACATGTTTAGCACTGACTGACATGTTTAGCACTGACTGACATGTTTAGCACTGACTGACATGTTTAGCACTGGCTGACATGTTTAGCACTGACTAACATGTTTAGCACTGACTGACATGTTTAGCACTGACTGACATGTTTAGCACTGACTGACATGTTTAGCACCGACTAACATGTTTAGCACCGACTGACATGTTTAGCACCGACTGACATGTTTAGCACCGACTGACATGTTTAGCACTGACTGACATGTTTAGCACTGACTGACATGTTTAGCACCGACTAACATGTTTAGCACTGACTGACATGTTTAGCACTGACTGACATGTTTAGCACTGACTGACATGTTTAGCACTGACTGACATGTTTAGCACCGACTAACATGTTTAGCACCGACTAACATGTTTAGCACTGACGGCCCTGAATTTGTCTTAACCGTCTCAGTGCTTCTCCTCCCAATGGGGCGCTTACCTTTTCATTTCCTATTAAATAGCCAGCGTCAGCTGCACAAAAGATGGCTGACAGTGGTGGGAATGAGGAAGTGTTCAACCCTCAGTTCTGAAGCTCCTTTACTCGGTTTGTTTGCTGTATTTAAAAGTTTGACGTATTTAAAAGTTTGACGTATTTAAAAGTTTGTATTGTAATCGTGTCGCAATAACAACACGGCTCAGATCTACTAATGTAGATCGTTGGACTACCCATCTTTGGTTGTTCTCCGTGGCCTTCCTGTTCTTGGCGGATTCGATTGACTGATCACGACTGTCTCCAACCGGTATTTCATTCGTTTTATTGTCATTTACACCGTGTTTGTTTATGTGTTCAGTTGTTTATGAAGACTACCGGTAGTTCTGATAACCTTTAGTGTTGTGTGGCGAGAGAGTTTTTGAGATTCTGATTGTACGATTCAAATCAAATCGTATGTCACATGTGCCCGAATACAACAGGTGTTGACCTTACCGTGAAATGCGTACAAGCCCTTAACCAACAATTCAGTTTTAAGAAAAAAAGTTACCAAATAAACTGAAGTAAAAATTAACAATAAAATAACAATAATTAGGCTATATACAGGGAGTACCGGTACCGAGTCAATGTGTGGGGGTACAGGTTAGTCGAGGTAATTTGTACATGTAGGTAGGGGTGAAATAACTATGCATAGATAATAAACAGCGAGTAGCAGTAGTGTAAAAACAAAGGGGGGGGTCAATGCAAATAGTCTGGGTGCCCATTTTATTAATTGTTTAGCAGTCTTATGGCTAGGGAGTAGAAGCTGTTAAGGAGCCTTTTGGACCTAGACTTGGCACAGCTTGCCGTGTGGTAGCAGAGAGAACAGTCTATGACTTGGTTGACTGAAGTCTAACAATTTTTGGGGCCTTCCTCTGACACCACCTAGTATATAAGTCCTGGATGGCAGGAAGCTTGGCCCCAGTGATGTACCAGGCTGTACGCACTACCCTCTGTAGCGCCTTACGGTTGGATGCTGAGCAGTTGCCATACCAGGCGCTGATACAACCGGTCAGGATGCTCTCGATGGTGCAGCTGTAGAACTTTTTGAGGATCTGGAGACCCATGCCAAATCTTTTCAGTCTCCTGAGGGGGAAAAGGCATTGTCATGCACACTTCACAACTTTCTTGGTGTGTTTGGACCATGATAGTTTTCTGGTGATGTGAACACCAAGGAACTTGAAACTCTCAACCCGCTCCACTACAGCCCCGTCGATGTGAATGGGGGCGTGTTCGGCCCTCCTTTTCTTGTAGTCCACGATCATCTCCTTTGTCTTGTTCACGTTGAGGGAGACGTTGTTGTCCTGGCACCACACGGCCAGGTCTCTGACCTCCTCCCTATAGGCTGTCTCGTCGTTGTTGGTGATCAGGCCTACCACCGTTGTGTCGTCAGCAAACATAATGATGGTGTTTGAGTTGTGCTTGGCCACGCAGTCATGGGTGAACAGGGAGTACAGGAGGGGACTTGGCACGCAGCCCTGAGGGGCCCCAGTGTTGAGGATCAGCGTGGCAGATGTATTGTTACCTACCCTTACCACCTGGGGGCGGCCCGTCAGAAAGTCCAAGATCCAGTTGCAGAGGGAGGTGTTTAGTCCCAGGGTCCTTAGCTTAGTGATGAGCTTTGTGGATACTATGGTGTTGAACGCTGAGCTGTAGTTAATGAACAGCATTCTGACATAGGTGTTCCTTTTGTTCAGGTGGAAAAGGGCTGTATGGAGTGTGATTGAGATTGCGTGATCTGTGGATCTGTTGGGCGGTATGTGAATTGGAGTGGGTCTAGGGTTTCCGGGATGATGGTGTGGATGTGAGCCATGACCAACCTTTCAAAGCACTTCATGGCTACCGACATGAGTGCTACGGGGCGGTAGAGACTGGGTTTACGGTACACTTTGTGAACGGACAATTGTTCACAATTTGGGTTCACTCTGCTCATTTACCGGGCTGGACATTTTTAGGCCTGAGTAGGGCTGTGGCGGTCACGAAATTTCGTCAGCCGGTGATTGTCAAGCAAATAACTGTCGGTCTCACGGTAATTGATCGTTAATTAACAAACACATTTAGCATCTCCTGGCTTCCACACACCTACAAGCCACTGATGCAGACCTTTGGAATATATACATTTTAAAAAGTCTAATAAATCCATTTAATGTAGCCTACACCTTCACAATAAATCCATTATTTATTTTAGACAGGTCTAAAGAAACATGATATGAAGAAAATGTAGTCTATTTCAGATTAACAGAATAGCATACTCTTAGTTATCCTTAAGTTAGAACCTGATCTGGCTCTGCCATATGACTATGGGCTACACTAGTTCATTTAGCAGACAAGATTTGGTTAGAATTCCATTGGTATTATTTTAGTATGAACAATACAATTGAACAAAGCTGAATAAAATAGAAAGGATATTTTCTCCAAACGAAGAGGGAGTGCACACATGCGGCTATTCTGCTGTTAAAGTAATAGGTACTCCTATATGCTTAATTTAGAGGTATTAATGTTCTACAAACGTTGGACAATGTGTTTAGATTGTTAATATTTTGTAAGACTCCATAATGCCACTCCAATGATGATTTGAACAAAGTCACTTGAAACGCGTGAGCTGTTTATTGCGAGGGCTGTACACACTTCATCAGTCTCTCATTCACAATTTGACAAGCACTTAATAACGCCTCTAATTTTCCGGCGGCAACCCCTTTGTGTGGCCGTAATGCACCCTAAAAGAACCCATGCCTTTTGCGACCAGTGGCCGTTGTTCCCTTCTCCCTGAGTGCTGCATGCGCCGAAGCACCTCTCACTCACATGGCTCTGCATCACGTGATCGGGTCTTTTTCACAGGCTACAAGTGAAGACAGAAACATTGGGGAGGCAACTGTGCGCGTCCTTATCCAATTCCGGGGTGCATATTGAAGTTATTGGAAGAACTGTCCACATTTACTTTTTGTCTCAGCCAACAAGATGAGTATGCCTGACGAACAGCAAAAGCACTAGCCTATGTCCATCTACTATCCCCCATAGTACAAAAACCGACCTATTCTATTCTGTGCGAGAAATAAATATTCCAAACAGTCTGGGACAGTTGTGGGATGCAATAGATCCCAAATTAATACAACAACTAGCATCAAAAAAAACTTTTTTACTCAATGAGGATGACGCAACAGATCAGAACATTTAGCTTAAAATATGATAAACTAGAAGGTTATTTCTCCACATTATTAGCGCAGAATGATGGAAAACACCATTATCAAAGTGACCGCAAATATGATTATTCATGTATTGTTCTTATTATAAATGTGCATTTTTATGGTGAAAATGATCTTCCCCAAACTTGAAATTCACACGCTGCTTATGTAGCCCAGTTAGGCTCTACATGCCTTGTAAAGAAGATTAATGTGCTTAATTTTAAGAATTTATTTGGCCACTTTAGTTGTGATAAAAACCTTATCAAAACATATAGGCCTATGGGCTAGGCTACATGAGGTGTGCGACTATGATTCGAACAAGTCACAAAAAAAAGGTATTGTTTCTTATGCTGGGCATCATTCACAAGTGATGACATAAGCTCAGCAAAAAAAGAAAATGTCCCTTTTTCAGGACCCTGTCTTTCACAGATAATTAGTAAAAATCCAAATAACTTCACAGATCTTAATAGTAAATGGTTGAACCACTGTTTCCCATGCTTGTTCAATGAACCATAATCAATTAATGAACATGCACCTATGGAACGGTCGTTAAGACACTGACACTTTAGGCAATTAAGGTCACAGTTATGAAAACTTGGGACACTATAGAGGCCTTTCTACTGACTCTGAAAAACACCAAAAGAAAGACGACCAGGGTCCCTGCTCATCTGCGTGAACGTGCCTTAGATATGCTTGTAGCATGAGGACTGCAGATGTGGCCAGGGCAATAAATTGCAATGTCCTTACTGTGAGACGCCTAAGACAGTGCTACAGGGAGACAGGACGGACAGCTGATCGTCCTCACAGTGGCAGACCACGTGTAACAACACCTGCACAGGATCGGCACATCCTAACATGCTGACTAGACCGGACACGTCGCGTGCGCGAGCGTTGCAAAATACATTTAGAAATCCATGTTATTCAATTATTGCACCCACACTGCTCGCGAGCGTCTGCGACGCCAAGTACTAAAATAGAACTCATTCCTATTTCTGACGCAGATAGCGCTGCCTCTCCCATCTCCTCATTGGTTTATAGAAGCAGGTACCCACGTGCCATCTCCTCATTGGTTATACCCACGTGGGTGATTGAAAGACGAACTTTGTTGCCGGTTGTCGTGGAAATACAATGAAAGTTTAGATGCGATCGCCATATAAGTTCAAAGATGAAAAAGCCTGGAAGGAGGAGAGATGACTAGAAACGATTCGGTTGGCCGTTTTATGTGTGGATTAATTGTCGGAGTAGAGGTCCTTGTGCATTTCAGGTAAAATAACTCAATGTTTATATCCCAGGACAAATTATCTAGCAACAGCAAGCTAGCTAAATAGGACAAATTAACATTAGCTAGCAAGTGCAAGCTAGCTAGCTAAATTGCCATACATGTTTAATGCTTTTCGACCTGTCCCCAAATTAATGTAATTGGTTCAGAGTTTGTTTTAATATTTTAACCTGCGTATCGTGATCACGTTTGGTGTGGGGGGGCAAAATACATTTATGCACGGTAGCGCACGCGTGCAGCCGGTTTGGGTTCCGTGTAACATCAAACCTGCGAGACAGGTACAGGATGGCAACAACAACTGCCCGAGTTACACAAGGAACCCCTCCATCAGTACTCAGACTGTCCGTAATAGGCTGAGAGAGGCTGGACTGAGAGCTTGTAGGCCTGTTGTTAGGCAGGTCCTCACTAAACATCACCGACAACAACGTCGCTTATGGGCACAAACCCACCGTCGCTGGACAAGACAGGACTGGCAAAAAGTGCTCTTCACTGACAAGTCGCGTTTTTGTCTCACCAGGTGTGATGGTCGGATTTGCGTTTATCGTCGAAGAAATGAGCGTTACACCGAGGCCTGTACTCTGGAGCGGGATCGATTTAAAGGTGGAGGTTCCGTCTGGGGCGGTGTGTCACAGCATCATCGGACTGAGCTTGTTGTCATTGCAGGCAATCTCAACGCTGTCTGTCACAGGGAAGACATCCGCCTCCCTCATGTGGTACCCTTCCTGCAGGCTCATCTTGACATGACCCTCCAGCATGACATTGCCACTCCAGCATGACAATGCAAACAGCCATACTGCTCGTTCTGTGCGTGATTTCCTGCAAGACAGGAATGTCAGTGTTCTGCCATGGCCAGCGAAGAGCCCAGATCTCAATCCCATTGAGCACGTCTGGGACCTGTTGGATCGGAGGGTGAGGGCTAGGGTCATTCCCCCCAGAAATGTCCGGGAACTTGCAGGTGCCTTGGGGGAAGAGTGGGCTAACATCTCACAGCAAGAACTGGCAAATCTGGTGCAGTCCATGAGGAGGAGATGCACAGCAGTACTTAATGCAGCTGGTGGCCACACCAGTTATTTTTTATTTTTGACCCTCCCTTTGTTTAGGGACACATTATTCCATTTCTGTTAGTCACATGTCTGTGGAACTTGTTCAGTTTATGTCTCAGTTGTTGAATCTTGTCATGTTCATACACATATTTACACACGTTAAGTTTGCTGAAAATAAACGCAGTTGACAGTGAGAGGACGTTTCTTTTTTTGCTGAGTTCATAATTCACAAGCGATAGGCTAATATTGTCACCCATCAGACAATTCTTGATTTAATCTTGTCTTTACACATACTAAATATTATATGTATGAAATTTGTTTTGATTTAGAATGGACCATTATCATGCACCAGTCTCAAAACAGGGGCAGGGGGAAAAATACATGTCATCTATGCACTTTCCTGTGGTTCATTTTCATGCCAGCCAGGTAGACTACACTCCTGTAGTAAAGATAAGCAATGTGCTTAATATTAGAAAAGTTTAGAAATAAATATAGTAGGCCTAGCCTATAGAAAGCTGATGGGATCCTCTTTTTAATAGAGGCCATCACTCTGTTTTCTCAGGCAATTGCATAGCCGATAAAAATGTTGTGCAACATGAGCTCATGGGCTCTCATGAAGTCTTTGATTAGATTTTCGATTACATTTGCATTAATGTCAGAGTGATTAGAGGGACAATAGAGTGCTGAGTACCAGGCAGTTAGCAAGTTTGGTAGGCTACTAATGACCATCAGCAGCATCAGAGCTTGGAGAAGCCTAATTAGAAGCCTCATTGTTTTTAAGTTATTTCTAATGTTTTTAATGGTTAATGAAAAGTTGACTTTCCAGTCCTTTGCATTGGTATAGATTTGACAGACCAGACGGGACTCATTCCCTCACAAACAAAAAGGAAAAATCATACAATTTATCTGGCACGCCGACCTACCTGGCACCTATAAACAATTACCTCAAGTCAAAAACGTTACAGCATGTACACATGACACTAGTGAATTTACTATTGTAAAACATTTTCAATAAAAAACAAATCTTTAGCAGGAGAGGCCAAAGCTCCCCTGGGAAGCGAATAGGTACACTTTTGCTCTAGCCCTACACATATTCATTATTTTAACCTTTATTTAACTATTTAATTCATTTTGAATGGGAATATGTACCCAAAACACATTTAAATAAAAACAAATACCATGCCCAAATGCCACCAAGTACAGCCCTGCAGTTACACGCTTCATTGACCTAATCATGGTCCTGAGGAGAAGCTGATTAGTAGAATCAGATGTGTTAGAATAGGATTGGAACCAAATCCTGCAGGAGGGTAGTTCTCCAGGAGTAGGGTTTACTAATGGCCATGCTCAATTTAACTCATTAGACTCCACACAGTTCACTACAGTTTAAGTAAATGGACTCTGGATTGACCCATCGTCGACGTGTAGTTTGACTCACTATAAAGGTCGGACTCATCCAGGATCTCTGATTTGATGATCTCCTCGATTACGTCCTCCAAGGTGACCAATCCCAGCACCTCGTAGAAGGGATCCCCCTCCCCCTCGTTGTTCACCTTCTGAACGATGGCCAGGTGGGATTTACCTAGAAGAGTAACACACCAGAGTTAGAGTCAAGACTAAAACCCACAAGACCTAGATCACAACCAGACCAAGTGTATACCAATGAGACAGTGACAAGACCAAGATCAGTCAGTACTGGAGTCAGTCCTGTGGTCTGTCAGTCAGTACTGCGGTCAGCCGGTCAGTACTGCGGCCAGCCGGTCAGTACTGCGGCCAGCCGGTCAGTACTGCGGCCAGTCGGTCAGTACTGCGGCCAGTCGGTCAGTACTGCGGCCAGTCGGTCAGTACTGCGGCCAGTCGGTCAGTACTGCGGCCAGTCGGTCAGTACTGCGGTCAGTCGGTCAGTACTGCGGTCAGTCGGTCAGTCCTGCTGTCAGTCTGTCAGTCCTGCTGTCAGTCAGTCAGTGCTGCGGACAGTCAGTCAGTGCTGCGGACAGTCAGTCAGTGCTGCGGACAGTCAGTCAGTCCTGCGGTCAGTCAGTCAGTGCTGCGGTCAGTCAGTCAGTGCTGCTGTCAGTCAGTCAGTGCTGCGGTCAGTCAGTCAGTACTGCTGTCAGTCAGTCAGTCCTGCTGTCAGTCAGTCAGTCAGTCCTGCTGTCAGTCAGTCAGTCAGTCCTGCTGTCAGTCAGTCAGTCAGTCCTGCTGTCAGTCAGTCAGTCAGTCCTGCTGTCAGTCAGTCCTGCTGTCAGTCAGTCAGTCAGTCCTGCTGTCAGTCAGTCAGTCAGTCCTGCTGTCAGTCAGTCAGTCCTGCTGTCAGTCAGTCAGTCAGTCCTGCTGTCAGTCAGTCAGTCAGTCCTGCGGTCAGTCAGTCAGTCAGTCCTGCGGTCAGTCAGTCAGTCAGTCCTGCGGTCAGTCAGTCAGTCAGTCCTGCGGTCAGTCAGTCAGTCAGTCCTGCGGTCAGTCAGTCAGTCAGTCCTGCCGTCAGTCAGTCAGTCCTGCGGTCAGTCAGTCAGTCCTGCGGTCAGTCAGTCAGTCCTGCGGTCAGTCAGTCAGTGCTGCGGTCAGTCAGTCAGTCCTGCTGTCAGTCAGTCAATCCTGCTGTCAGTCAGTCAGTCCTGCTGTCAGTCAGTCAATCCTGCTGTCAGTCAGTCAGTCCTGCTGTCAGTCAGTCCTGCTGTCAGTCAGTCAGTCCTGTGGTCTGTCAGTCAGTTCTGTGGTCTGTCAGTCAGTTCTGTGGTCTGTCAGTCAGTTCTGTGGTCTGTCAGTCAGTTCTGTGGTCTGTCAGTCAGTTCTGTGATCAATCAAGCAGTCAGTCAGTCAGTACTGCAGTCAGTCAGTACTGCGGTCAGTCAGTCAGTACTAAAACCCACAAGACCTAGATCACAACCAGACCAAGTGTATACCAATGAGACAGTGACAAGACCAAGATCAGTCAGTACTGGAGTCAGTCCTGTGGTAGAAATGTTGACTGTCAGTCAGTCAGTCAGTCAGTCAGTACTGCAGTCAGTCAGTCAGTCAATACTACAGTCAGTCAGTCAGCACTGCAGTCAGTCAGTCAGCACTGCAGTCAGTCAGTCAGCACTGCAGTCAGTCAGTCAGCACTGCAGTCAGCCAGTCAGTACTGCAGTCAGCCAGTCAGTACTGCAGTCAGTCAGTCAGTCAGTACTGCGGGCGGTCAGTCAGTCAGTACTGCGGGCGGTCAGTCAGTCAGTCAGTCAGTCAGTACTGCGGCCAGTCAGTCAATACTGCAGTCAGTCAGTCAGCACTGCAGTCAGTCAGTCAGCACTGCAGTCAGTCAGTCAGCACTGCAGTCAGCCAGTCAGCACTGCAGTCAGCACTGCAGTCAGCCAGTCAGCACTGCAGTCAGCACTGCAGTCAGCCAGTCAGCACTGCAGTCAGCCAGTCAGCACTGCAGTCAGCCAGTCAGCACTGCAGTCAGTCAGTCAGTACTGCAGTCAGCCAGTCAGTACTGCAGTCAGTCAGTCAGTACTGCAGTCAGTCAGTCAGTCAGTCAGTCAGTACTGCGGTCAGTCAGTCAGTCAGTCCTGCGGTCAGTCAGTCAGTCAGTACTGCAGTCAGTCAGTCAGTCAGTACTGCAGTCAGTCAGTCAGTCAGTACTGCAGTCAGTCAGTCAGTCAGTACTGCAGTCAGTCAGTCAGTCAGTACTGCAGTCAGTCAGTCAGTCAGTACTGCAGTCAGTCAGTCAGTCAGTACTGCAGTCAGTCAGTCAGTCAGTACTGCAGTCAGTCAGTCAGTCAGTACTGCAGTCAGTCAGTCAGTCAGTACTGCAGTCAGTCGGTACTGCGGTCAGTCAGTACTGCGGTCAGTCAATACTGCGGTCAGTCAGTCAGTCAGTACTGCGGTCAGTCAGTCAGTCAGTACTGCGATCAGTCAGTCAGTCAGTACTGCGGTCAATCAGTCAGTCAGTACTGCGGTCAATCAGTACTGCGGTCAGTCAGTCAGCCAGTCAGTCAGTACTGCGGTCAGTCAGTCAGTCAGTACTGCGGGCAGTCAGTCAGTCCTGCGGTCAGTCAGTACTGTCGGGGGAATTTCTGAAGGTTGAGAGGAGAGACTGTGCCTGGTCCCTGGGGGTACTTGTTTGGGATAGGGGGCAGCATTTTCACTATTGGATGAATAGCGTGCCCAGAGTGAACTGCCCCCTACTCAGTTCCAGATGCTAATATATGCATATTATTAGTAGTATTGGTTAGAAAACACTCTGAAGTTTCTAAAACTGTTTGAATGATGTCTGCGAGTATAACAGAACTCATATGGCAGGCAAAAACCTGAGAAAAAATACAAACAGGAAGTGGGAAATCTGAGGTTTGTCGTTTTTGAACTCACCCCTATCGAATACACAGTGGGATATGGGTTATTTTTCACTTCCTAAGGCTTCCACTAGATGTCAACCGTCTTTAGAACGTGGTTTCAGGCTGCTCATGTGAAGGGGGGCCGGATGGGAGCTGTTTGACTAAGGGGTCTGCCTACAGCCTCGTTCTCAGTCATGCGCTTTCACTTGAGAGGTAGCTCTCGTTCCAGTGCTTTTCTACAGACAATGGAATTCTCCGGTTGGAACATTATTGAACTTTTATGATAAAAACATCCTAAAGATTGATTCTATACTTAGTTTGACAAGTTTCTTCGACCTGTAATATAACTTTTTGAACGTTTCGTCCGAATGGACCAGATCGCGCTTTTGGATTGTTTACCAAACGCCCTAACAAAAGAAGCTATTGGACATAAATGGACATAAATGATGGACATTATCGAACAAAACAAGCATTTATTGTGGAACTGCGATTCCTGGGAGTGCATTCTGATAAAGATCTTCAAAGGTAAGTGAATATTTATAATGCTATTTATGAATAATGTTGACTACCCAACATGGCGGATATTTCTCTGGCTGGTTTGGGCTCTGAGCGCCGTTCTCAGATTATGCTTTTTCCGTAAAGTTTATTTTAAATCTGACACAGCGGTTGCATTAAGGAGAAGTGTATCTAAAGTTTCATGTATAATAGCTGTATTTTCATCAACATTTATTATGAGTATTTCTGTGAATTCATGTGGCTCTCTGCAATATCATTGCATGTTTTAGAACTACTGAATCTAACATGCCAAAGTAAAATAAGATTTTTGGATATAAATATGAACTTTACCGAACAAAACATACATGTATTGTGTAACATGAAGTCCTATGAGTGTCATCTGATGATCATAAAAGGTTAGTGATTAATTTTATCTCTATTTGTGCTTTTTGTGACTCCTCTCTTTGGCGGGAAAAATGTCTGGGGTTTTCTGTGAATTGGTGGTGACCTAACACAATCGTTTGTGGAGCTTTCGCTGTAAAGCATTTTTGAAATCAGACACTGTGGCTGGATTAACGAGAATCTTATCTTTAAAATGGTGCCTAATACTTGTATGTTTGAGAAATTGGATTTATGAGATTTCTGTTGATTTGTATTTGGCGCCCTGCAATTTTATTGGCTGTTGGCGAGGGCGTCAGGCTAGCGGAACGGGGTTAAGTGCACTGTATAGTAAGTCATCTCATCTCCCTCTGGCAGTTCCCCCAGTTTTCCTCTATTTAAGCTCTAAGTCCGTAACAAGAAAGGGGGATGGGTATAAAAAGACAGAAGGGGTAATCCACTCACTCTCTTGGTTTACTATTCCCCTTCTCCTCTCAAAGTGTTAGAGAGTTGGGAACACACTGTGCTGTGCATTTCACCATTTCTGTCACATAATGTATAATATTCAGCCTATTGTATTGTCAGTCTCCAGTTAACGGGGAGGTGAACACAAAGTGGGAAGTGATTGGCTGTCAAAGTCAACCTAACAAACAAACATCACAGAGTTAAGAAAACAAATGCCCATTCCACTGACAACACTGCTCAAATCTCAAATACTGCTGTCACCTTCCAGCCAATAAAGAGAAGAGTAGAGACGCCACTGGGTCAGGAGAGTGAGGTCACAGTGATTATATAGCCGTGACGGTTGTTAGGTTCGGTCAGCGTCGGGCCATCTTTGATCTCGGTTTGTGTGATGTCAGGATCGGGACTGTAACTATCAATATCCCTCCACTATCTCACCATGCTGTCTAACAACAAAAACGAGGCTACTTCAACCACTAACTCTACTCTTAACCCTCACCCATACTTTACCCCCAACCTTACAGCACCAGGGTGAGGTACTTCGCTGTCTTGGCACTTCGTTACCAGCAGCTTGCTTTATAGCGGAGCGCTACATTGCCTGACTGACAGTACAGCTGGTTTCTGTTTCTCGCATGTTCCCAACTGATCCATTCAATTCTCTGATCGCCCAGAGAGTACACACACCCGGTTTCCCAAGTCTAAATCAATCTCGGATTAAACTTTGAGGATGTAAACCAGCAGACACTGCAACCAGCAGACAAAGTGGCTCTCCAGGACCAGAGCTGTCCATCCCTTGCCTGAAATACACATTGATATGCTCAGTTTGCAGTACACAACAGTTTGGATTCCAGATAAGTAGGCTACAACCCTGGTCTAAGCACAGTGAAGAGACTTTTTAAGGTACAGTGAGTATGTTCTGCTCTCTGTGGTGCGTTCTGGTGTTGCTGGATAACAACGGCAGCGATGCTTTACTAAGAATCGCTTTGCCATAAGGCCTAGGCTATATATAACTCTGTCCCAAACATTTATGACCGCTGGTGACAACTGTCTTTCTTTACCCACTCATGATGACACAAACTGTTGTTTAGGTCAGCTAACCGGCTAGGCATAGGACTAGTTAGCCACACAACATTTAGTGTTCTAGTGTTCAATGTCAAATGACTTGATGTTGATAACACGTTACATCAGTAGCCCTTTACACTTGTACCCGTATATGGGTTAAAAATGGCAGATTTGGGCACAAATAAGGGCCTAAATTGGAATGGACAGGCTGTACAGTAACATGCAATAAATTGTGTCACAGCTCAGGCTGTGGGTTTTGACTGACAACCATTCTGAACTTGAGCACTGCACGTGACAAGAAGCTGCCCCCATCCCTCCCGCTAATTGGGCAACGTTTGATATACAGTTACAAGATGACATGGCATCATACCCAGGGCTGTCCTGAACAGAATGAGTCTGTTTGTCTATTTAGAAGAAAATTTGCACAAGCTTTCAAATGATGCCCACCTGACCCAGAATGCAATTTATGATAGGCCGTTTTTTGGATTGCGTAAACAACAGAAATGATGAGATGGCGGGGGGATGCGAGGCTGTGTTCCAAACAAAACAACTACAAGTCTGCTTGCTCTAGTTCCTTAACGACATAGCTAGGAGAGTTCTAAAAAGCACCTTATAGTTCAAGACTCTTCTTTGAGTCATAAAAGTGCATTGCAATTACTACGGTGCCCACTTTGGAGAGGTGTGTGGCCACTTGGGAGACAGCAGTTAGTCCTCTCACTCAAACCCATGTCGTTGTTTTGTCTTTTGATGCACCTACAGTTGAAGTCGGAAGTTTACATACACTTAGGTTGGAGTCAATGAAACTCATTTTTCAACCACTTCACAAATTTCTTGTTAACAAACTATAGTTTTGGCAACTCGGTTAGGACATCTACTTTGTGCATGACACAAGTCATTTTTACAACAATTGTTTACAGACAGATTATTTCACTTATAATTCACTGTATCACAATTCCAGTGGGTCAGAAGTTACAACAACTAAGTTGACTGTGCCTTTAAACAGCTTGGAAAATTCCAGAAATTGATGTCATGGCTTTAGAAGCTTCTGATAGGCTGATTGACATAATTTGAGCAAACTGGAGGTGTACCTGTGGATGTATTTCAAGGCCTACCTTCAAACTCAGAGTCTCTTTGCTTGACATCATGGGAAATTCAAAAGAAATCAGCCAAGAGCTCAGAAAAAAAATTGTAGACCTCCACAAGTCTGGTTCATCCTTGGGAGCAATTTCCAAACACCTGAAGGTACCACGTTCATCTGTACAAACAATAGTACGCAAGTATAAACTCCATGGGACCACGCAGCCGTCATACCGCTCAGGAAGGAGACGCGTTCTGTCTCCTAGAGATGAACGTACTTTAGTGTGAAAAGTGCAAATCAATCCCAGAACAGCGAATGACCTTGTGAAGATGCTGGAGGAAACAGGTACAAAAGTATCTATATCCACAGTAAAACGAGTCCTATATTGACATAACCTGAAAGGCCACACAGCAAGGAAGAAGCCACTGCTCCAAAACCGCCATAAAAAAGCCAGACTACAGTTTGCAACTGCACATGGGGACAAAGATCGTACTTTCTGGAGAAATGTCCTCTGGTCTGATGAAACAAAATAGAACCGTTTGGCCATAATGACCATCGTTATGTTTGGAGGAAAAAGGGGGAGGCTTGCAAGCCGAAGAACACCATCCCAACCGTGAAGCACGGGGGTGGCAGCATCATGTTGTGGGGGTGTTTTGCTGCAGGAGGGACTGGTGCACTTCACAAAATAGATGGCATCACGAGGCAGGAAAATTATGTGGATATATTGAAGCAAGATCACAATACATCAGTAATGAAGTTAAAGCTTGGTCGCAAATGGGTCTTCCAAATGGAAAATGACCCCAAGCATACTTCCAAAGTTGTGGCAAAATGGCTTAAGGACAACAAAGTCAAGGTATTGGAGTGGCCATCACAAAGCCCTGACCTCAATCCAATAGAAAATCTGTGGGCAGCACTGAAAAAGCGTGTGCGAGCAAGGAGGCCTACAAACCTGACTCAGCTACACCAGCTCTGTCAGGAGGAATGGGCCAAAATTCACCCAACTTATTGTGGGAAGCTTGTGGAAGGCTACCCGAAACATTCGACCCAAAATAAACCATTTAAAGGCAATGCTACCAAATACTGAGTGTATGTAAACGTCTGACCCACTGGGAATGTGATGAAAGAAAGTGAAATAAATCACTCTCTACTATTCTGACATTTCACATTCTTAAAATAAAGAGGTGATCCTAACTGACCTAAGACAGGGAATTGTTACTAGGATTAAATGTCAGGAATTGTGAAAAACTGAGTTTAAATGTATTTAGCTAAGGTGTATGTAAACTTCCGACTTCAACTGTACCCCACGTTTACCAGGAATATTCTTATCATGTTACTGAATGTATCCAGAGTACCAACAAATAAGATTTTGTTATTAAGAAATGAGGCAAAGTACAGTAAATATATGTAAGAAACATTTCAATTTAGTCCTGTCCATATAGGCCAATTCCCAAGAGTGTAAAGTGTTAATATACACTGACTATACAAATCATTAAGAAAACCTGCTCTTTCCATGACATAGACTGACCAGGTGAATGCTATGATCCCTTATTGATGTCACTTAGTAAATACACTTCAATCAGTGTAGATGAAGGGGAGGAGACAAGTTGAAAAAGGATATTAAAGCCTTGCGACAATTGAGACTTGATTTGTGTATGTGTGCCATTCAGTGGGTGAATGGACAAGACAAGATTTAAGTGCCTTTGAACGAGGTATGGTAGTAGGTGCCAGGTGCACAGGTTTGAGTGTGTCAAGAACTGCAACGCTGCTGGGTTTTTCACACTCAACAGTTTCCCGTGTGTATCAAGAATGGTCCACCACCCAAAGGACATCCAGCCAACTTGACACAACTGTGGGAAGCATTGAAGTCAACATGGGCCAGCAACCCTGTTGAACACTTTCGACACCTTGATAGTCCATGCCCCGACGAATTGAGGCTGTTCTGAGGGAAAAAGTGGGGGGGGGTTGCAACTCAATATTAGGAAAATGTTCTTAACGTTTTGTGTTTCAACAACAGCCTAGACCCTGTATAGACCTAAGGCTGAGTGATGATAGCAGCACTTGCCCAATGAATGCTCTCTCCTGCGTGGCCCTTCTACTCTTAAGAGCTAAACGACAACAGAATGGACTATTTTTTTTGACATCACCCCTTTTGGTTTGAATGAAACCTTCCATACATATTTGCCCATTGTGAAAGTGCTTAGAAAGTGACTTTTTGAACCAAGGCCAAAACATTCCATAGATAGGTGCTCAAAGTTAAGCAATTTTCCATACCATGACACATCCTTGTCTTCATCACTGGAAAAGATAAACGGTTGAGAGATGGGTTTCTTAATTTAAAAAATATATATTTTTATACCTTTAATGTCAATTACCTGAAAACGCATGAACTCAGACTTTTTAAATATTTGCATATGTTGTAGCTTAGACCCAATTTTGCTACATCACCTGAGTTGTGTTGTGCCCGCCATCTGTTGAGACACAAAATGCTCTTGAATACAGGGAGGGTGTCATGTTTTGGCTGACAAATGTACTAAAACGGGAATAGAATTGAAATTTCGACTTTCAAATACCGCAAAGATCGTTGGAGACCCACACATCAGAGAATGTTGACTTGTTGTTTTAAATTATACTGTCACTCCTCCATAGGAAAACTATAGAAACCATAGAAATATAGGTAATAGAATAGTCATGACCATTTAAGTTGACATTTAATGGCGCGTGGACCGGCAGCCATCTTTGTGACAGTAATTCAATGTCAATGGTTAACAAGCTAAATTGCAGTGGTCTAAAGGGATAGGTACAATCTATGAATTCTATTTCTATGATGAAAATTACTTCCACCCTGTATTCAAGAGCATGTTGTGTCTCAACTGATGGCGGGAACAACACAAACACTTCAGACGGATGTAAAGTAGGGTCTAACCTACATCATATGGGAATATGAAGAAATGAGTTTGACAACCGTGTTCGTAAGCTTTTAAAATATATCAAACTCAACCGTTTATATTTTCCAGTGATGAACACATGGATGTCTTATGATATGGTGGGGTATGCAAAAAATGGGTTAACTTTGAGCACTTGTATCTCTTGATTGTTTTGGCATTCAGGTCCCAAAAGTCACTTTCTGACTACTTCTTGCATGGGTAAACATGTATGGAAAGTTTTGTTTAAATTAAAAGGGATGCTGTCAAAAAGTGATTGAATTGAAATGGATTTCCTCAGAACTAATTATGGGAGGGGTAACTGGAGAACTAGGCCACCTATACAGGCTTTAATTCCAGCCCAGCACGAACACACCTGATTCAACTAAATGTGTGATTCGTGCACTAAAAATGTGTGATTCGTGCACTAAAAATGTGTGATTCGTGCACTAAAATCTGCACACCATGTCTACGTAGCTCTCCGGGGTCAGAGTTGCTGACCCATAGATTGTGGTGTCTATCACATTTGTTCCCTGCCGTGACAACTGCGTCGAGATATTCCACTCGTCGATACCCACGTCAATACAGCCATGGGGTGTGTGTCCACACCATATGGCAGGCACATCGCTGAGTGTGTGTGTGTGTGTGTGTGTCAAAGTGTGTGTGCGCGTACCGTGTAGCCTATTGATTATGTGGAGAGGTGAATGCATTTGAAATACATCAACCATGTATGTAAGCATGGTGATGTATGACACATGCACAAACACACATACACAACCATCCTCCAGATACACACACCTTTCTTGAACTCCTCCAGCATGGAGTCCAGTCGAGTGTCGTGGAACACAAAGTGGACCGGGTGGTTGTAGAACTTAGTGATGGTCTTCAGCATGGTGCAGTCGTCCGGGTCCACGAACGCCAGGTCCTTCACGTACAGGATGTCCACGATGTTGGAGCGCTCGTCGTCGAACACCGGGATACGCGTGTAGCCGCTCTCCATGATCTCGGACATGGTGTTGAAGTCGAGGACCGCGTCGTTCTGGATCATGAAACAGTGGGCCAGAGGAGTCATCACGCTCTCAACCGTCTTACTCCGGAGTTCCAGAGCTCCTTGGATCATGTTGAGCTCCTCTTTGACCAGGTCGTTGTATGGTTCCGTCACCCTGAGCATCTCCACCAGCTTCTCGCGGTTATACACAGTGCCGATCTCCTGGCCTAGGAGCACGTCTAGGAGCTTGCTGACGGGGAAGGAAAGGGGGAAGGTGAGCAACATGAAGAACTTGGTCACCTGGATGGTGTTGGCGCCCACCGCCAGCCCGTGGCGAGAGCACAGCGCCTGAGGGACAATCTCGCCGAAAATCACAATACCCACTGTGGAGGCGACCACGGCGCCCAGCCCAGAGCCTATTAAGTCGTCCAGGAGGATGGTGAGTGTGGTGTTGACCAGGACATTGCCAAGCAGCAGCGAGCAGAGAAGGTAGTTCCCCTTACTGCGGATGGGCTCAATTTTGCGGGCATATTTCTTTTCCTTCTCTGAACCACAACTCTGGACTATACGGAGCTCCATGGGGTCCAGAGCCATGAGCCCCAGGTTCAGCCCGCTGAACATGCCAGACAGCACCAACAGACAACAGATAAGGATGATCTGGAACCACAGGGGGAGGAGAGTTTTCTCCCCCTCTACCACCCGGAGTCTCCCGTCGCTATCCCCGAGCAGAGCCCACCTGCCATTGGCCAAACTCTTGATGCACAACCCATACTCCTTGTGCGGCTCGCTCTTACGAAGGGGTTTAATGTTTATGCTGAGTACCCCTGTGGTCCCCCGGCTACTGGTGTTCATGTAGGTCGCGATGCTGAAGTCTTTGGTGAAATCAACACAAGTCCTGTTAGGTGTGTCGTCAATAATGTTATTGTCCCCCCCCCCATCGCTCCCATCCCCTCGTTCCGTGAAGCGGATCTGCGCCCAGGTGCCCGAGTTGAGCTGCACACCGTAGAACCGGAGCTGCACTGTGCTCTCCTCTGTTACCTGTATGACCCCGTCGTCAGTGGTCGTAGCCGGTTTGTCGCTCCTCTCCAGCCGCATACCGAGCACCTGGGTCCCGCTGTTGCTGACACTCGACGTGGCTGTTTCGGTGCGTCCCCCGACTGCACTCCAAAGGAAAACGATTAGAGTTAGAACGTAGCCTTGCTGCCCGCTCCATTCTGTCGCCATGTTTGTTTCACTCTGTTGCTGGCGAACTGGGAGCTGACGTCACTTACTCATGTCCCTCCGGCCCCGCCCCTCTACTACCATAATAACCCTAAAGCACCGCCTATCGGACACGGCAAGTACAGCCCCACACACAAACACACACCACCCCGAACACTTTACTATGCAGGATTTGTTTTATAGGCTACTGTTTGGGTTTGATATTGGGCTACTTGTCGGGCAATATTCTGAGCTGCACGTTCACGAGGGACCGCGCTGCAGTTTTTCTCATGTCGCATGGTCGTGCGCGTGCATGGGAGACTAAGGCAAGCGTTATGCTATGTAGAACTAGCCATAGAAATGTCATGAATCATTCTATGTATATGTAACTAACCTACTGTATCTTGCACACACTTTAGGTTGAGCAATTTGAGTGTTTGCTAATTGCATTCTGTAGTTTATCTGTCATTTAGTAGGCTCACCATTATGATTGTGTTGATAGCCCATAGACTTAATAGCCACATAAAAGTGTACATTATAAAGCCTATCAATGAACACAATCAATTATTCATCTCTTGCATCTTGATATCAGCCCGAGGTATATTATCCACAATTAACTGGCATCCTCACATTTTGCCATAAAGGCCCAAGGCAATGCAGCAAAGTGAATACTGTGGTGCCCAGCGGTTCGTACTCAGTCAGAGACAAAGCTGTTATATAAAGTGCCGCACACTGCATCCGTACGTCTCACCAGCATCTCTCTGGCTCTGTACCCGCTCCTAATGTATGATGCAGAGGAGGCTGATGAGAGGAGCCATAGGAGGACGGGCTCATTGTAATGGCTTGAATGGAATTAATGGAACGGAGTCAAACGTGGTTCCCCTTTTTTTAATTTTTATTTTAGCAAGGAGTCACCAGTGTCTCTTTTTAAAGGGAGCCCTGCTCATAGAATTTCATAGAACAAAACAATTAAATACAATATAAAACAAGTAAAATACAGCACGACACAAATTGCACAGACAAACATAAATATACACAAAACACAATCAACTAAAGCAAACACATTCTTCATTATAAAATGATTCTGTCCACTCTCTAAACTGCACCAGGGACACTAAGGCTGTACTGTGTACTGTTTTTTGTTGTTGAAATTATTCCAAATATATGGAGCAGAAAAACTCAAGGCCACCAAGGAGTCTCCAGAGTTAACTACCTGTGAACGGATTTGATAACTTGTCATTTTAAATCTTTATAGTGAAGTTAGGTAAGTCATACGCTTGTGGAGCAGGGCTTTGTGAACAAAAAAAGCATCATGATGCGTAATAGTATCACCATAATCAAGAACAGGTAGAAAGGTTGACTGCAAAATCTGCTTCTTGCTGACTAGAGCAGAGAGACAAGACCTGTTCCTGTGAAAAAAGCCCACTTTAAATCTTAGTTTCTTAACAAGCTCATTTGTATGTTTTTTAAACGATAAATCATTGTCAATCCAAATACCTATGTATTTGTATGCAGAAGTACTCGCTTGATTCAAGTCAGTTAAGAACAAATTCTTATTTACTGCCTTGTTCAGGGGCAGAACGACATGTTTTTACCTTGTCGGCTCGGGGATTCGATCTAGCAACCTTTCGGTCACTGGCCCAATGCTCTAACCACGAAAGGGGGCATTTGGAGGGGGCATGATTCAAATCAAATCAAATCCATTTTTATTTGTCACATACACATGGTTAGCAGATGTTAATCCGAGCGTAGCGAAATGCTTGTTCTTCTAGTTCCGACAATGCAGTAATAACCAAAGAGTAACCTAACCTAACAATTCCACAACTACTACCTTATACACACAAGTGTAAAGGGATAAAGAATATGTACATAAAGATATATGAATGAGTGACGGTACAGAACGGCATAGGCAAGATGCAGTAGATGGTATCGAGTACAGTATATACATATGAGATCATGTATATGCAACAGTATTGAAGACATTTGCAAAAAAGCTTAAAGCTAAATCAGGTTCAGGGATAGCTGAGTTCAAGATCAATAAAAGAAAGATAATTTAAAAAAGCTTGTTCACTAAAGTTTTTAAAGTTCCTCTTAGTGGTGACACGAGGCTTAGGTTAATGCATTTTCACATCTCTGACACAGACAATTGGGCAATGGTCACTCAAATCCAGCGGGAAAACCCAACTAGCAACATATTTATCTAAGATCAATCAAAGTAGATTTCCATGTAGCATCCAGTTATCAGCTGAGACAGGTTTAGCTCAGAGCAAATATCTTTCAGGGTATTTGACACTGACATCCTCCAATCAATATTAAAATTACCCATAATTAATAGTTCAGATTTACCATAGAAATTCAGATAAATTGTTAAGAGCAAACGAGGGAGCCGAGGGAGTTACGGTTACACTCCTCCTACTAGTGTCAGCTGGTTATTATGACCAAGGCCCACATTAAGAATGAGACAATCAAACTGCATAGGGACAGAGGTAGCAAACATTTCAATTGTAAATATGGCAATACCCCTACCTCTGCCAATCCTGTACAATCTGCAAACATTATAACCACACAGAGACACATCACAGGCCAGCACAGAATTATTCAACCAAGTTTCAGAAATGACCAGAATGTCCACGTTGGTCTGAGGAGTCCGAATTTGAATAAAATCCATAATAAAAATCAAACTTCGGGAATTTACATGAACAAATCTAAAACCGCAGCAGCAGTTCTCAGGTCAGGTGGAGTCTCTAATACAAGCATGCTATGATCAGTAGGTAAGCCCTTATTAGAAAATACCATAGGATTGTTTTGAATTGGTAAAGGATTGTCTAGAACTGAAACACCGGGCCTATGTCTCGAGCGAGGACGTGGGTTAAAACAAGAGTCAATGAGGTTTACCTGTTTACCTGCCTGCAGTTTGATGACAATGCTGATTTATGGATGTGATTACCTGAGCGGGACTTTGGCAACATTTTCACACTGAGGAATCTTGGTTTTGTGGGTAACACCTGAGCTGGGCTAGGTCTGTCTCTGAGTCAATATCTTAAAGCGGCCTTGAAACGTGAAGAGAGGCTCCAGGCTCCTAGATGGTTTCGGTGGAGTCCATCATCTCTGTATAGGATTTTTTGTTTCCAAAAAGTGTCAAAATTGTCAATAGAAGTTATGCCAACAGAGTGGCAGTAGTCTTTAAGCCGGATGTGAAGTGCTAAGAGCCTGCTGAACCTTGGGGCCAGAGATAATCAGCTGCGTTTCAGAGCCTTTCAGAGTGTTGATCAGCTCAATAAAATCCTGTTTCATTAGCACTGATTTACCCTTTTGATATCATTTGATCCCACGTGCACTACGACAGCAGCAGCCCTTGGCTGTTGATGTAGGACGGACGGAAAATATCCTGTGATATCCTTCCTCTAGGACAGGGTTTTTGCTCCAGGAACCGAGATGTGACTCACCATGGAGCTACCAATGATGACAGCTGGAGGAAGGTGAGTGGCCGTGGACGTCCGGATTTTCTGTGCCTCCTTGAGAACTAACGGGAGATGGGGGATGGAGGATCCCCATCATCAATAGAAGCCCGAGCCAGGGGCTGTGAGGCATGATGTGAGAGGAAGCCCATGGGTGCGGGCCTGTGGTAGTGCCCCTGAGCTGGACCCTCAGGAGACAGGGTAAAGGATAAAGGAGCAGGAATCTCTGGAAGCAGGTGGGTGAAACTGTTGGTCAGAAGGATGGGCCACCCAAAGCCATTTCAACCATCCATATGATGGATGTGTTTGACATTGTTCAGTTCATTCTATTCCAGCCATTACAATGAGTATGACCTCCTAGAGCTCCTCCCACCAGCCTCCTCTGATGGGATGCAAAGGGAAGGAAGCCCCTTGAGAAACCAGAGGCTCTTGATAAAAAAAGGTCTGAATCAACGTATTGTTTGTTAATTGTTATTTCAGTTTAGGCTTACTTAATTAGTTAACTTAAATGCCTCAACGTGACTATTTGGTTGAATTTGTAAAAGGTCATCAATGTCAATGTGGGAAACACAGTTTTGGTCTCAGTTCAATATGTTTCAACAATACAGTAGCTAAAAGTTGTTTTCAGATTGAACTCAGCCCAACCGAAGGCAGATCTGGATAATGCTGTGACGTCTGTGCCAAGTGGGGGTGCAGATGTATAGTCGATGGTCATTCGTGTCACTGAGACAGCTGCGGTCGCTGTCAGTGATGTAACCAATAATTTATATATACCCTAGATGGCTAACAGGGGGTGCTGTTTTGAAGCCACCACGCCTCCATCTTGGTACTCCCCCACCATTGTAAAAACCATTTAGGAAACTATAGAAATGCATTAATTAATGTCTACATTTGTTTTTGCCACGTTTATTCTATTACAGACACTTTAATGCATACTTTTAAATGATATTATGTGAGATAAACATAATAAGTTTATATACACACACACATACATATATATATATATATATATATATATGTATATATATATACCGGTACCGGCACCGGTACCGGCACCGGTACCGGCACTAGAAGAACTAGAAGAACAAGCATTTCGCTACGCTCGGATTAACATCTGCTAACCATGTGTATGTGACAAATAAAAATGGATTTGATTTGATTTGAATCATGCCCCCTCCAAATGCCCCCTTTCGTGGTTAGAGCATTGGGCCAGTGACCGAAAGGTTGCTAGATCGAATCCCCGAGCATATATATATATATAATATGACTCGGTACCGGTGCCCCCTGTATATAGCCTCGTTATTGTTATTCTTATTGTGCTACTTTTTGATTACTTTTTATTTTAGCCTGCTTGGTAAATATTTTCTTCTTCTTGAACTGCACTGTTGGTTAAGTGCTTGTAAGTAAGCATTTCACGGTAAAGTTTACACTTGTTGTATTCGGCGCATGTGGCAAATAAAGTTATATTTGATGTATATATATAAAAATATGATATATATATATATATATAAATGTCTTTAAAGTTTCATTATTATTTTTTGCTCTTACTGTCCCCACTACAACAAACAAATTCTTAAATATATGTAATTTAGTCCTTGAAGTTTTTTATTGAAATACTGTAGAATTTCACTCATTCCTATGGAAGACTGCTTCTTTTGGGGAGTGGCAATGTTTCCGACCGCGCAATAAGGGTTTATGCCGTATTCAAAACAACTGGGAACTCGGAACTTGGAAATGTCCGACTTCATTGCGTTCAAAACAACTGGGAACTGGGGAAAAATAGTTTTGAACGGTCATCCTACTCGAAATTCCAACTCGGGAACTCAGGCCTCTTTCCAGAGCTCTGACTTTCCAACCTAAAGATCTCTGAGATCATGATTTGACCTCGTGTTTTTCTGAGTTTGCAGTGGTTTGAACGTGGCATTATATCTCAAAGCCTCTAGGTCACTGGATGTTACTTTTGGTGCTTTCAAGAAAACTGGGAACTCGGAAAAACACTAGGTCAAATCATAACGTCAGTGATCTTCAGTTCTAAAAGTCGAGTTCTAGAAAGATGCCGGAGTTTCCGACTTGGAATTCCGTGTTGGATGACTGTTCAAAACTTTTTTTCCAGTCAGAGATATTTTTTTCCCTGAGTTGCAAATTGTCTTGAATGCACTGAATTTTGATATTTCAACAACAAAACGTGTTTCAATCTCTGCTCCATATGTATTTTAAACAGTCTTTAATATAGCCTAACATAGGCTAGATCATGTAAAAATGTAGGCTAATAGACTAGTGTGATGATTGAAATAATCAAATCTCTTATTAAATGCTTTAGGTCATTACATTTGTGTGCATAAGTTTTAAATATGTCACCGTTTAATATTGAAGGAGGCCTAGATGTGATTAAAAAAAATGTGATCTGTGATTTGTTTTTTAAATCCTCTGACTTTGCGGTGACCTAGAGTTACGTAATAATAGCGCTTCATCTCGTCATACTGTAGAAATCCAATCCACGACTGTGGTTTTTATCTCACATCGCCATCTAGTGAACAAAAACGGAATATCCCTGATTGTGCAGCGTTCCTGGAATTGTTGGGTGGAGTCGAGGATGAGCTTGAATGCTTGAATGCCTTTTCAAATTATGATTTATTCTTTAAAAAATAACATAATACAGGAACATTTAAAAGTCGAGATAATACAAAATTAGTATATGTACAAAATTCAGATTTCGGACCATCTGAAATTCCTGATTTTCAGGACTCAACTCGCATTTTGAGAATAAATACCTTTCTAGCCTTTCTATAATTACTGCTATATTAAAAATCTTCCATTTGTTTTTATCCATTGACAATAAGTGCATCTTAACATTGGGTAAGAATAATCTTTATTCATGCTTAAACAACCTATGAAGATATCGAGCCTGTTCATCAGCTGCCATCAATGAAAATGTTAATTAAATAGTTAAAGAGAGTTATCAACAGTGAAAACACAAAACGATAGCGAGGATATTTATCTCCCACTTCATAATCATTCCTTTATATCCCTATTTGCACAATTTGTATTTTTACATTGGTCTAATGAAGCCTAAAATACACAGAAGTCACTACAGACACTGGAAAGTACTTTTCGGTGAAAATAAATGATATTACATTCACACAATAGGCTCCAATAAAACAAAGTCATATAGTCCTAACTCAAATCAATTCTGACTCTTGTATGAAATGCTTATACGAATGATTATTTGTGTCAACAGAAAATAGGAACTGTGGGTTACTTGTCATATCAATGCCCATAACTGAGAACAGTGGTGTTTAAACAGCACTGTATACTGTACATTGCTATCTTCACTATCCAGATCTCATATTCGTGTGTGTGTGTTACTCCAGCCGTCCATCCCCTCTGTTACTCCTAGGACTCTGGACATGTCCGTCTGGCAGTACAACATCCACAGTATAGCTGATGTTTTTAAACTGCAGTAAGCTGTAGGTGTTGTCAAAATGCAGCACGTCTAAACACAGGACACAATACAGAATTAGTCCTGTGTATTTGTTCAGTTGCATCTTTGTATGTATGAGAGTATGTGTTATTTGTATGTGCTGGTGTGTATGTGTGTTTGTATATACGTGTGTATCTGTGAATCATGTGTGTGTGTATCTTTCTGTGTATGTATCTTAACGTGTATCTGTGTGTATGTGTATGTGTGTGTGCGTGTACTCACAGGTTCCAGGCTCGGGGCAGGTGAGGGAGCGGTCGCCTGGGACCTTGTGTGCGTTGTAGCGTTCACTAGGCAGCACCTGCAGCATATCCCCCACCTTCTGATGCACGCCCCCTTCCTGGGTCCGCATGAACACCCCAAAAGCAAATGACTGCCCCATGACTGGCAAACCTAGAGAGGAGAGGGAGGAGGAAAGGGAGGGAGAGGGGAGACATTGGGAAAAAGCTGGGGAGATAAACGGAGGGAGGAAGGAAGATGGAGATGAACGGAGGGGGGAGTTTGTAAAGTGGCTTCTTCTCCTCTCCTTCATCTGCACTGATTTGAAATCATCACTTGGTAGGCAAATCAATATGGAAAACACACAATCCAGGGTTAGGGGTCAGGGGTAGCTCTAGAGTGTTCGGTCAGACTTAAAGTTACAATATGTAATTTTTTGGGTCGGGATCCGTACTTGGTGAAACTGCCACGACCGTTTGAGATATTACAAAAACAAAGAAGTTACTTCAAACACCGTTGTTTTCCCTTGGACATCATTGCACGTGTGAAGGATGGTTTTGTTCTCTTTTTAACAAAAATATATGCCTTATAGAAATAGGACATGTTAATCACAAAACATAGAGTGACTGCAGAAAAGCTGTTGTTAATCTAGGGTGTCGACTGTGCAAACCACAAGGTTGAGGAATGTGTAGGAAAAATGCTGAATAACAAGAAAACAGGAACTGAGGAATGTGTAGGAAAAATGCTGAATAACAAGAAAACAGGAACTGAGGAATGTGTAGAAACCGACAACTCAGCTCAATCTTCACAAACACCATTCCGGACATCTGAATCCTGAGTGCTGTGAGGCTTGGACCACCGATAGGCTAGCAAGTTTAAACCACGCTAAGCCTCTATTTTGACAGGCCAACTCTAAAGTTGGAACTACCTCTGTCACACTATAAAAGAAGATGTCTGTACTATTTCAGTCAGTTCTCTGCTTTACCTTGCTTGGTGATACAGTGAACCCGTATATACGAAAATTGCATTTACCATTTATCCCTTGTGTTAAATAAATATAATTAAAGTATATTCGGTGACTCTGAATCACATTTTATCCTGATACCAGATTTGATTGACGCAACCTTTTACACACGTCCGATAGGACACCAGAAAATGTACCGCAGATCTTTTTTTAACATGCTGCCGGATGCTCCACTCCTCCGTTTCATCAACAAAACAAAAGCAATAACAAAGGCGCTGTGGCGAACAGTGGTGTTGTTTCACCTTATGTGTATTTCCGCTTAAAGGTCAAAGATTACAGCCAGGGTTGGGAAGTACAGTTGAAGTCGAAAGTTTACATACACCTTAGCCAAATACATTTAAACTCAGTTTTTCACAATTCCTGACATTTAATCCTAGTAAAAATTCCCTGTCTTAGGTCAGTTAGGATCGCCACTTTATTTTAAGAATCTCAAATGTCAGAATAATAGTCTCTGCCTGGCCGGCTCCCCTCTCTCCACTGGGATTCTCTGCCTCTAACCCTATTACAGGGGCTGAGTCACTGGCTTACTGGTGCTCTTTCATGCCGTCCCTATGAGGGGTGCGTCACTTGAGTGGGTTGAGTCACTGACGTGATCTTCCTGTCCGGGTTGGCGCCCCCCTTTGGGTTGTGCCGTGGCGGAAATCTTCATGGGCTATACTCGGCCTTGTCTCAGGATGGTAAGTTGGTGGTTGAAGATATCCCTCTAGTGGTGTGGGGGCTGTGCTTTGGCAAAGTGGGTGGGGTTATATCCTGCCTGTTTGGCCCTGTCCGGGGGTATCGTCGGACGGGGCCACAGTGTCTCCTGACCCCTCCTGTCTCAGCCTCCAGTATTTATGCTGCAGTAGTTTATGTGTCGGGGGGATAGGGTCAGTCTGTTATATCTGGAGTATTTCTCCTGTCTTATCCGGTGTCCTGTGTGAATTTAAGTATGCTCTCTAATTCTCTCTCTCTTTTTCTCTCTTTCTTTCTTTCTTTCTCTCTCTCAGATGACCTGAGCCCTAGGACCATGCCTCAGGACTACCTGGCCTGATGACTCCTTGCTGTCCCCAGTCCACCTGGCCGTGCTGCTGCTCCAGTTTCAACTGTTTTGCCTGCAGCTTTGGAACCCTGACCTGTTCACCGGACGTGCTACCTCGTCCCAGACCTGCTGTTTTCAACTCTCTAGAGACAGCAGGAGCGGTATAGATACTCTAAATGATTGGCTATGAAAAGCTAACTGACATTTACTCCTGAGGCGCTGACCTGTTGCACCCTCGACAACCACTGTGATTATTATTATTTGACCCTGCTGGTCATCTATGAACATTTGGGCCATGTTCTGTTATAATCTCCACCCAGCACAGCCAGAAGAGGACAGGCCGGCACTCATAGCCTGGTTCCTATCTAGGTTTCTTCCTTGGTTCTGGCCTTTCTAGGGAGTTTTTCCTAGCCACTGTGCTTCTACACCTGCAGTGCTTGCTGTTTGGGGTTTTAGGCTGTGTTTCTGTACAGCACTTTGTGACATCAGCTGATGTAAGAAGGGCTTTATAAATACATTTGATTGATAGTAGAGAGAATGATTTATTTCAGTTTTTATTTCTTTCATCACATTCCCAGTGGGTCAGACGTTTACATACACTCAATTAGTATTTGGTAGCATTGCCTTTGAATTGCTTAACTTGGGTCAAATGTTTCGGGTAGCCTTCCACAAGCTTCCCACAATAAGGGGTGAATTTTGGTCCATTCCTCCTGACAGAGCTGGTGTTTCTGAGTCAGGTTTGTAGGCCTCCTTGCTTGCACACGGTTTTTCAGTTCTGCCCACAAATTTTCAATGGGATTGAGGTCAGAGCTTTGTGATGGCCACTCCAATACCTTGACTTTGTTGTCCTTAAGCCATTTTGCCACAACTTTGGAAGTATGCTTGGACTCATTGTCCATTTGGAAGACCCATTTCCTCATGATGCCATCTATTTTGTGAAGTGCACCAGTCCCTTCTGCAGCAAAGCACCCCCCACAACATGATGCTGCCACCCACGTGCTTCACGGTTGGGATGAGGTTCTTCGGCTTGCAAGCCTCCCCCTTTTTCCTCCAAACATAACGATGGTCATAATGGCCAAACAGTTCTATTGTTGTTTCATCAGACCAGAGGACATTCATCCAAAAAGTACAATCTTTGTTCCCATGTGCAGTTGCAAACCGTAGTCTGGCTTTTCTATGGCGGTTTTGAGCAGTGGCTTCTTCCTTGCTGAGCGGCCTTTCAGGTTATGTCGATATAGGACTCGTTTTACTGTGGATATAGATACTTGTGTACCTGTTTCTTCCAGCATCTTCACAAGGTCCTTTGCTGTTGTTCTGGAATTGATTTGCACTTTTTGCACCAAAGTACATTCATCTCTAGGAGACAGAAAGCATCTCCTTCCTGAGCAGTATGACGGCTGCGTGGTCCCATAGTGTTTATAATTGCATACTATTGTTTGTACAGATGAACGTGGTACCTTCAGGCATTTGAAAATTGCTCCCAAGGATGAACCAGACTTGTGGAGGTCTACAATTTTTTGGGTCTGATTTAGTTTGATTTTCCCATGATGTCAAGCAAAGAGCACTGAGTTTGAAGGTCGGCCTTGAAATACATCCACAAGTAGACCTCCAATTGATTAAAATTATGTCAATTAGCCTATCAGAAGCTTCTAAAGCCATGACGTCATTTTCTGGACTTTTCCAAGCTGTTTAAAGGCACAGTCAACTTAGTGTATGTAAACTTCTGACCCATTGGAATTGTGATACCGTGAAATAATCTGTCTGTAAACAATTGTTGGAAAAATTACTTGTGTCATGCACAAAGTAGATGTCCTCACCGACTTGCCAAAACTATAGTTTGTTAACAAGAAATTTGTGGAGTGGTTGAAAAACGAGTTTTAATGATTCCAACATTATTGTATGTAAACTTCCGACTTCAACTGTATGTACAAATCAAGGTTCCGTTTTAAAACGTTATCCTCTTCTCCTTCATGTTGGCAAGCCTGCCAACCACTTTGTCAACGTCCATGTCCCGCTCAATACAAAGCAAAGTGAGTTTGAATAGTCTAGCATCAATCATGAATGCACGCAAGTAGCTCTTGATGAGCTTCAGGAGGCTGGAATTTCGCCCGGCACTGGCACTGCTGATGGGAATGGTTTTGTAGATTATATGGAGAATGGTCAGATTTGGATGTGCTCGGTGCCTATCGTTGGCAATGAGAAATGGTAGGACTGCGTCTTCTGAGTAGAAATATGCGAGCTCAATCATATTATTTTCTGCACCAGGGCGCTTTGGGTTGAGCACAGAGAATACTCGTGCCATTTCTCGGTAAGTCGGTAAATCGATTCTCAAACTGCCCCATAAAAACATGAATTATGTAATAGTATACATCAACTTTAAGTGCCTTTTGCTTTCCTGAATTGGCTCGTCCTCTGCTCCCTGGTCATGAAACCTTTCCCTCTTACGCACGCTCTCCTCTGCAAACTCAGTTGTTTTGTTGGGCCATCGATTTCGCACTGTTCTCCATCTTGTCATAGGGCGCATCCGTCAGATCTCAGCCAGATGTCCATTAAATCAATTAGATCCATGGCATCTCTCAAATTATTTTGGCTGATAGGCTTTTCAGCCCGAGAACGGCTCTCTCCAGCTGCATGTTTTCCTGTTCCTCAAATATTTTAATCCTTGGGAGGCTAGAAGTCAAAAAGCAGTGTACCCCAAAACTCTTTTGCGCTATTCAAGGAACATGCAGCATCCATTAGAATGAATTCGATGTTGTGTGCACAGAAATGCACATAGGACTCATCATCAAGCTTTGATTATTTCAAACAGCTGTGTAATACTAAGGAAAAAAACTTAACGTGCACGACTTGGGTTTCCCAGGACCAGGTCTGGGAAATGCTGCCATAAAGCAAATGAATGAGTGATTTTTCTTTTTGAACGTTTTTAAATAAAGATCTCCAATATTTTACTGTCAATAATGCTTTTATCAATTCATTGTCTCTGTTTCTAAATGGGTATAGTGTGATGACAGGAAAAAACGAATAATCTTGTGATATCTAGCTATATAATATAGTAGGCTAATTAGTGGAGAGGCAGGTAAAACTGCATACAGGCTCCTCTATAAAACAAAGTGGGATATCACAAGCCCGGATTCAACACAAAAGGCAGGGGCGTAGACATGGGTTGGCACAGGGCCACCCAATCAGATTGATAAAAAAATAAAAAAAACATAATTCTTGAAGAAATACTCCTCAGAAGGCCTATCCACTAACGAATTTCTGTGTACACCCCTGCAAATATGTTGATCAAAGTGTAATGAAGGAAGGATCTGCATTGAATAGCAATGAAGAGTGGGCATTCATATCCTGATTCCGCTATGTTCAAGTTTATTTGCTGCTAGTCTGTGAATCCGGTTACGCCATAGACTGTTAGAGTTTGAGAATGCGCAGATTGAGAATGCTGCAGCCGGTATACGCAGGATGCGCTGGTCCAAATTGTCTCATGAGGGTTACAGTCATGAAAATCCTGGAAAAGTCATGGAATTTTAATATTGCGTTTTCCTTTTTAAATATATTATCAATCACTGAAAAAGCTACATATCAGCCATGATCAGAATTAGGCGTACCCTTCAGCGCGTCTCTTGTGCGTCATCTGCTTGTGTTCCAGTGCGAGTGGGCTGTTGCCTGAGGAGAGAGGGTCATTTCTGCAGCTGGAAGCCTATAAAATAATGATAGACTAGCTATATAGCCAGTTCAAAACATAACTTGCCATGCTACAAGCTCTCTCGCTAGTTAACTATTTAGTTATTTAGCACTAATGTCGTTGACCGTTGAGAAATACATCTGACACCACCATTTGAAAGCGGCGATTTCCCTCTACTAAACAGTAGGCTAGCCACCTAATTCCGACGACGAGGTCATACATGTTAGAGGAATGTCCTAATTGACAAATAACTTCCATGCTGTGCATAGATATCCCCTGAAACATGGCTATTTTAGCCTCATAAGGTTATAGATGAACATGTCTTAGTTAGCTACCTTGCTTTGAAGTAACCTACCTGATCCATTTTATCCCTGATTCATTGAATGAGTGAATAAATGTATAAAGACATAAAAGTATGTGGTTGCATTGTTGATAAGCAGACTCAGTGTGTTTCAGGGCCTGCACACCCAGTATCTCACCAGATGGTTGACCACATGTGTTTTATACAGTGTAGTTATTCTACTTTGTAGGGGTGTATGTGCCTTGATCAAGGGCGCAATGGCAGGAGATAGTAGGCCTACATGGAATCAGAGACCAGCAGCCTTCTAGTGTCAATACTACATTTACTGTATGCTGACCTTTTCATGTAGGCTACATAGAAACGCCACCAATTATTGGTAATGGACATTTGGTTAAAAGTCATGAAATTCCATCTGTCAAAATGTGTAGGAACCCTTCACAGTGAATAACCAGAGGTCTCTATAGCATAATGTCATTTGGGAATTTCTGTGAACATGGACCAACTTGAAAAAAGACAGCTCCTGCACCTCTTTCATCCCAAGTCAAGCACTGGTTTTATCCTTTCTGGTTGTTTATGATGTCACTGGACGTGGCTCTCCACGCAGGGAGCCATTACTTCATCTTCTGCCGTATCACACACTAACCTCACATGGTAACTGAGGTACTCACTGTCATCTGCTGGATCACTAGAGGATTGCACCATATATTACGCTATTACACAATTTAAGGTGTTTTACCAAGGCTTCATACAGCAGTACTATGTCGCCTTTAGAACGTGATCCATTAACATGCCCAGATTGTTTTAAATGACGTGCACTGCCCCGCAAAATCGTTCTCTTGTCCCGTATTTGGGCTTTTTAGATGTGATCACCCTAACCCAGAAGTTGGTCGTGGAATTATTGTAATCAAAAGAAGAGACCTTTACATTTCTTCAAAACAAGTCAACTTTATCATTTAATTACTGCAGTAATGGAGCTTGTCAACGAGCCCCCCGTAGGTGATTAATTGAGAGCCATCCTCCTGGATGTTCATGACAAATCACAGATGAGAGAATTTATACAAAGGCACATTTTGCTCTCATGCAAGAGACATCAAGATTTACATGGTGCCAAATATACATGGTGCCTAGAATACTAAATTCTTTCTTTAAAGAAACTGGAAATTGGTTCTCCCTGTTACCGACAGACACACAGACACTAATCATGGAACGGAATGTTGTTTTATCACCAATCCATCTTAAATCTACTGTCAGTGTTAAATCTCTCAGAGGCCCACTTTCAGTCCACACACACAGATTGTGTTCTAAAAAAACGATTCTGTTGCATAAAACAACCATTTGATGCAGTAGCAGTATTCCAAAACTTTTTTGGCCCGCAACCCTATTTTTTTTTATGACCACACCATGTAAAAAAAAGTTATGTAATCAACAGGCAATGTTTACTTTCTTAATTTGGTCTACGAAGGTCTATTACAAATCAGTCTGACAGTATTTTTGTTTCGTTTTTTTTACCCCCTTTTCTCCCCAATTTCGTGATATCCAATTGATAGGTACAGTCTTGTCCCATCGCTGCAACTCCCGTATGGACTCGGGAGAGGCAATGGTTGAGAGCCATACCTCCTCCGAAACACGTCTGGCTGTATTTTTGGCAGTATTTCATTTTGAAGACAGTTTGGTTTGATGTGACTGAAATGTATTAGAAGGTATTGGGAGTTCAGAAGATCATCAGGCAATACTGTTGTATGGTTTTCCCTGCTAAAGCTGTCCCGGTAAGTGCTCTTACTTATTGTGAAGTAGAAACGTCTAGGAGCAACAACGGCTCAGCATCGAAGTGGTAGGCCACACAAGCTCACAGAACGGGACTGCCAAGTGCTGAAGCGAGTAGCACATACAATCGTCTTTCCTCGGTTGCAACACTTGCATCCATGTTCCAAAACTTCCTCTGGAAGCAACGTCAGCACAAGAACTGTTCGTCGGGAGCTTCATGAAATGGATTTCCATGTCTGAGCAGCCACACACAATCCTAAGATTACCATGTGCAATGCCAAGCGTTGGCTGGAGTCATGTAAAGCTCGCCGCCATTGGACTCTTGAGCAGTGGAAACGCGTTCTCTGGAGTGATGAATCACGCTTCACCATTTGGCAGTCCGACGGACAAATCTGGGTTTGGCGGATGCCAGGAGAACGCTACCTGTCCCCAGTGACAACTGTAAAGTTTGGTGGTGGAGGAATAATGATCTGGGGTTGTTTTCCATGGTTCGGGCTAGGCCCCTTAGTTCCAGTGAATGGAAATCTTAACGCTACAGCATACATTTACATTCTAGACGATTCTGTGCTTCCAATTATGTGGCAAAAGTTTGGGGAAGGTCCTTTCCTGTTTCAGCAGGACAATGCCACCGTGCACAAAGCGAGGTCCATACAAATGGTTTGTCAAGATCGGTGTGGAAGAACTTGACTGGCCTGCACAGAGCCCTGACCTCAACCCCATCGAATACCTTTGGGATGAATTGGAACAAAGACTGCGAGCCAAGCCTAATCGCCCCAACATTAGTGCCCTAGCTCACAAATACTCATGGCTGAATGGAAGCAAGTCCCCGCAGCAATGTTCCAACATCTAGTGGAAAGCCTTCCCAGAAGAGTGGAGGCTGTTATAGCAGCAAAGGGGGGGGGGGACCAACCTCATATTAATGCCCATGATTTTGGAATGAGATGTTCGACGAGCAGGTGTCCACATATTTTTTGGCCATTTAGTGTATCACTGAGCTGTGACAATGCACCTTGATATGGCCTATAATGGAACATATTGACTGTAGTGTCAAACAAAGCTGCCAGGTCTGAGTACAGGGTGTTAAACTTCCCGTGGAATGGTTGAGGCTCCCAGGTGCTGATGGTAGAGGTCTGCTGCTTCCAAAAATCCTGGCAGTAGCTCTTCAGAAATTATCTTCTTGCTCGCACCTTGGGCCAGCAGATTTAGAATTCCTTGGCCTTTTAAATAAGTGGTATGAATGAGTAATATGTAACAAACATAAAACGTCAAATATATCAAACATCAAAACAAGTACAAATGAACCATTATAAGTCACATCCCAGATGATACAGATCCTCTGAAGTTCGTGTGAAGTCATACTTAACTGCAACAATCCACATGGTTGTATTAGTGAGTTAACTAAGTGAACGAACAAAGCTTTCAGTCAGGTTTTAATCCAGCAAGTCTTTAATGACTCAAGTTTGGAGTTCAATACAGACATTGACCCTAATTCTTTGCTGCTCAGGATGTGTGAGAAAATATTTGTCCTTTTATTTTTAGACCAAGGTTCAAATCCCAGAGGAGTTTGAAAAGGAAACATTTGTCTGGATCAATAATGTAATTGGTCTCTAAGGTCTATAGTGTAGTTGGTCTACAATCTGGTTGGTCTAGAAAGGTTGGCGGGGTGGGTGGAAGTAGGAATAGTACGAGATCCGCATTAGTATGGTAGTATGGTTGAAAAGCTTTTAGTGGATAGAATGTGTGAAGTCATTGTTGATCTAACAGCGGGATGTTTAGAATATTGAAGAAATACCCTGAGCTCTGACAGGTGGGCAGGTGCTGAATTTTATAGAGCTTTGTGCATGAGGAGCAGAACTTAAATGTCAATCCTCACTTTCATGGCGAGTCAGTGTAAGTCGCGGAGTACAGGGATGATGGGGTAACAGGTGGGTGTTGATGAGAATCAGCTTTTTGTGCATGTTGGAGTCAGTTGATGATGTGAGGGGAGACCACTGACTAGGGCATTGCAGTAATATATGTGGGAGAACATGAATTTATGCATCTTTAGTTGATTCAAGTATTACAACCAGTGAAACAAATGTTAATAGACATTATTCTAATAGGGCATAGTGCTGATCAACATGCTTGTGAATATATGTTTTCAGAAATAACCCAGGAGCCCACACTCTCCACCTGATGCCAGAGCCTCCTGGGGTACCAGGCCTGTGTGAGTGGGCACAGAACTCATCACAGTGCCTAAAGTGCCGGGTAGAGGGTCCACCAGAACAACAGTGGGCGAAATGTAGAAATCGGACCTTTCTGCAGCAGGTAGCTCTGGCCAGGCAGCTTCATCTTGGAGCAGGTTGAGGGGCTAATTTACTTCCACGAGCTACTACTAGCTCGCATGACTACAGCCAGTAACCAGGTAGTGCTAGCTAGTCAGCTAGTGCAAGCCAACTTTATTCAGTTGTTGAGTTTGTTCTATTGGTATGCTAACTTTATAATAAATTCTGCATCTTAGCTAACATTAGTATTTTTATCTTCCGGTCACACTCGCAGTCTAATCCCTTCTTTGTGCTGCCAATCTAGTCTGTAAACACACCCCCTAAACCAGGTGAATATGCTATGTGTACTTTCAGGTATGAACAAAACAAAAATTAGTTTTTATAAATGTTATTTGTTTTCCGTTATTCCATGTCCAATTGACACAATAAATGTAAGTGTATTTCTGATTTTCAAATTCAGAAATGAAAACTAGCCGTTTGCCACTCTTCGTTTTGACTTGGAAATCAAAATAACAAAATGTACATGGACCTACACATAAAATGAACGCAATATCTAATATATTGAAACGTAGTGCATAAAACATTAGGTAGACCTGCTCTCCTAGAACACCTGGTGATCTTTTAGTATCTGATTTAGGTTCTGTCAAGTCTCTTCCGTCCCTCATGGAGATATGATTTCTCTGGTGGTGTAACTGTGTGCGACTACACTGGCTCTTTTACATTCTACAGTCAATGGACAAGGTAGGCTACGCACTCAACTTAAACGCCTAGTGTTATGGAGTGATTTCAGTGCCAAAAGAAATTGAGTTTGAATTCCGTAATTTAAAAAAATGTTTTAGGATATTGAATTCGATGTTTTTTCCTTCCACAAATTGAATCATTGAATTCATAAATGTAACTTGTATTTCATGATTTGAAACGGAATTTAATGAATACTGCATTAAGTTTTAAAATTCAATTGAAATGTAATTGCATATTCAATATTTATACATTGTACAAAACATTAGGAACACCTTCCCAATATTGAGTTGCACCCCCTTTTGCCCTCATAACAGCCCCAATTCGGCGGGTCATGGACTCGAAAGCATTCTACAGGGATGCTGGCCCATGTTGACTTCAATGCTTCCCGCAGTTGTGTCAAATTAACTGGATGTCCTTTGGCTGGTGAACCATTCTTGATACACACAGGAAACTGTTGAGCATGAAAAACCCAGCAGCGTTGCAGTTCTGTTCAACGGCACTTCAATCTGTTGTCTTGCGCATTCACCCTCTGAATGGCCACATACACATGTCTCAATTGCGCCAATGCTTAAAAATCCTTATTTAACATGTCTCCTCCTCTTCACCTTCAGATTGAAGTGGATTTAACAAGTGACATCAATAAGGGATCATAGACTGACCATGTGAAAGCTATGTCATGAGAAGAGCAAGGTAATGTTTAATCTTCTAGTATTGCAAGGAACAAAAGTAAATAAAAAGTCCTACAAAATATGACAGGTCCGTTCGATTTCAGCAGAATTCTCATGTGCACCCAGCACTAGACTACTCAAATCAAATTTTATTTGTTACATGCAGCGAATACAATTACCGTGAAATGTTTACTTACTGCCTGTACTGCACCCGTGCACTGGATAACATTTCACTTTCTATCACTAGTGCCACTAGGGAGGGCCTACACAAACTAACAAAAGTCTTCATCTATGATCCAATCAGATTTGGCAAATACATTTAAAAATAAATTACAAAAATGTTTCAACTACATTTACATTATAAACTCATAAGTCAGCGTTTTCTAAACTAAGGGTCGCCTGATTTGAAAATGGGGTCGCAAGAGAAACTCTTGAGAAAAAAAAATGTGCCGTTTGGTTCATAGAACCGTTGTTATGTGAGTAACCTCCGATATCCGCTAAATGCGGTCGTGACAGAGCGATTTCTGTTTTCTTACTAATGTGGATCTAACTTTTGAACGGTTTCCCTGCTCAAGAGTCTTGTTAGAACAGAGAGGATAGGACCAGGCACCAAATCAAACTTGGGGAAAAAAGAAAGCAATGAGTATATTTTCTACACAGATGATCATGCACAATTATTGCCTGATGACCTTTCTGATGCATTTTAGTCACTTCAAAACATACTTCCTTCAAATTGAAATACTTTGAATGTACTGTCAGACTGATTTGTTAGACTGTCAGGGACACAAATAAAAAACCAAAAAATTGGCTGTTAATTACATCGTTTTTTTACATGGTGTGGTCCATCAGTCAATAAAACTAAATCAGAAATACAAAAGCAATTTACATAAAGCTATGATTTTATTTAGTCAAGTTGAAATATTTATAAATTAATATTGTTTGAAGAGCTCAATGAGACCCAGATACCAGGTTTACCAAATAAAGCTGGTGTTAATGAATAAATACGGGTGAATTACATAAAACAATATATTTGAACGTTTTTTTTTTTTAAAGCAAAAATATACTTCTGAATTGGATTATTATTTTTTTAACTGGAAAGTTCTCTTAAATCACTAATAGTGAGAAGAATACATTTACCACGAAAACAAATGTACTCCTGATACAAATGACAGAAAATCTATCATTATGTACATTTCTTGAAAACTACTCTCACGCTCTCCATCTCTCATGTGAATGTTCACATAAAATGGAGCATTTACTTTAGATAACAGTTGGAGCTCCTAACAAGAACTTAAAGACCTCAGTTGTTGAATATAAAATCAAAATATGTTGACTAGTCCCCGATTCACAGTCAGCTTGTAGCACATACATGAGTCACAGCAGCAGTTACCCTTAACCACAGATCAGATTACCTAACCCAAACCCAAATCTTAACCACTAGAAGATTAAACATTACCTTAACCTGGTGGTTAATGGCAACGTTTTCTTATGAAATCCTTCTCTTAGGTGAACTACACATTTCTCCCAGGTCTGGAGCCTAAATACTGTACATAAGATTCTGTAAGTGACTGACATTAACAAGACAGGGCACAGTCCTCACAATAGAAAATGTAGAATCACAGAGGACAGAAACTATCAGGTAAGCTAAGCAATGTGCAAGTGAGGATACATCAGCCACCTTTAAATCCGTAATTTATGCAGCACATCCTGTTACTGCTGGACAGGACATGAGACCTAGAACATATAACACTACCATATATGGAAGCATTGAGGTGACGCAATGTGTGTGTGTGGGGGAGGTGTGCAGATCCTCTCAAGCTCTCAAGTTGGATGGGGAGTGTTGCTGCACAGCTATTTTCAGGTCTCTCCAGAGATGTTAGATCGGGTTCAAGTCTGGGCTCTGGCTGGGCCACTCAAGGACATTCAGAGACTTGTCCCAAAGCCACTCCTGTGTTGTCTTGGCTGTGTGCTTAGGGTCATTGTCCTGTTGGAAGGTGAACCTTCGTCCCGGTCTGAGGTCCTGAACACTGGAGCAGGTTTTCATCAAGAATCTTTCTGTAATTTGCTCCGTTCATCTTTCCCTTGGTCCGAACTAGTCTCCCAGTCCCTGCCGCTAAAAAACAACCCCACAGTATGATGCTGCCACCACCATGCTTCACCGTAGGGATGGTGCCATGTTTCCTCCAGACGTGACCCTTGGCATTCAGGCCAAAGAGATCAGTCTTGGTTTCATCAGGCCAGAGAATCTTGTTTCTCATGGTCTGAGAGTCTTTAGGTGGCAAACTCCAAGCAGGCTGTCATGTGCCTTTTACTGAGGAGTTGCTTCCGTCTGGCCACTCTACCACAAAGACCTGATTGGTGGAGTGCTGCAGAGATGGTTGTCCTTCTGGAAGGTTCTCCAATCTCCACAGATAACTCTAGAGCTCTGTCAGAGTGACCATCGGGCTCTTGGTCACCTCCCTGACAAAGGCCCTTCTCCCCCGATTGATCAGTTTGGCGAGGCGGCCAGTTCTAGGAAAAGTCTTGGTGGTTCCAAACTTCTTCCATTTAAGAATGATGGAAGCCACTGTGTGTTTGGGGACCTTCAATGCTGCAGAAATGTTTTGGCACCCTGCCCCAGGTCTGTGCCTCAACACAATCCTGTCCCGGAGCTCTACGGACAATTCCTTCCACCTCATGGCTTGGTTATGCTCTGACATGCACTGTCAACTGTGGGACCTTATAAAAACAGACGTGTGCCTTTCCAAATCATGTCCAATCAATTGACTAACACAGGTGGACTCCAATCAAGTTGTAGAAACATCTCAAGGATGATCAATAGAAACAGGATGCACCTGAGCTCAATTTTCGAGCCTCATAGCAAAGGGTCTGAATACTAATGTAAATAAGGTATCTGTTTATTTCTAAAAACCTGTTTTTGCTTTGTCATTATGAGGTGTTGTGTAGATTGGTGAGGAACAATTTTTATTTAATCAATTTCAGAATAAGGCTGTAACCAAACAAAATGTGGAAAAAGTCAAGGGGGCTGAATACAATTTTTTGGACCGGTACCGGGTACCTTCCGACGAGTCTTGTGAGGCCTGTGGGCATCCTAGAGGAAAACAACTGACATGTGCGTGGTCGTGAGTCTCACCTTTACACATAGGGGTCATATTAGTGTGTGTCCCAAACTGTTCGGACGCTACAGACAGAAGTTGGCAGTTCGTCTGTACCGACTTCAGGCAAGTCCCAAGACGCTTGTGGGGGACGTAGAGCAAAATGGAGAACACCCTCGTGTTCGTGAGAGTCTCATCTTTCCAAAGAGGAAAGTGAATCAATGCCTTTTTATTTATATTTTTGCAAAATGTTCATGTTTTGCAGCAGTATTTGGTTCAACTTGGTGGACTAACCCCACTGGTATGTTACATTTCAGTTGACATCAAGGGGACTAAAGGAAACTCTTCACATATTTTTCTCTGTGCTCCTCTGAATTTATCGGTACTACACCTGCGAAAGTGACTCAGCTAGCCAACATCCTATCAAAAATATGAACTTTGATTCCATTTAAGGAACTGTTCCAAAAATAGTACTTTAAGCTTAAAAAAAATCTAAATATAATTTGTATATGCGACATATACGTTCTATACATTTGGACAAGACGGGACAGTGAGTTGTGTCAGGGAACTTCCCACATAACATCCATAGATACCACTGGTCTGGTCTGCCACACTCCGCTGTTGAAGAGAGAGGAAGTTTGAAACGTCATTCTAGAATGGCAGGCTTACGAGAGGCTACTTCAGAATTGCCCCATAGGCCATTTCCTCATTCTAAAATAGCATTCACATCCTCAAATGACGATTAACGTTTCACATCGACAGAGTCTCGTGCTGCTCTTCTCAAGCGTGGTATACAGCTGTCAATCAAGTAACATACTTCATTATAATTCATAATTTCTTACCATGTGGTCATTCTAAATATACAGTGAATACATCTTTGTTTGTTGGAAACATTCATCAAGGTGCTCCTTGACTGGCTGACAGACAGATACCAGCAAGGAGCCAAGAAGGCAGAACAGGAAGAGGTGAGAATAGTCAGTGTCAGGATAGTTTGGGTTGTTTTTTTGGTTGTTGTTTAGTGTTTGGCCTTGTGTGTTAAAGCAGCGTTGGTGACGTTTCTCAGACAGAAAGTCGCGTCAGTGTTCCAGTTTCCCCACTGTCCATCCAGGAAGAAAGGCCTACACCTCTGGCCTCCAGTGGGAGATTATGTGGGAATGTCCTGCCATTGGCGGCATGTGTCTTTAGTTCAGTCGTTAGCTACGCCTGATTGGCTGTGCATGTCTTCTCAGCCCGGTCACAAGCCATGTCTTAATGGCTGTTTGTGTCCTCAGGTCCTGCCAGCTTGTCCATGGTCCTCTGAGCTCTAGCGTTTTTCTCTGTGCAAAGACATCCAGGCTGCGTATGTCTAAAGGTTTGCCTGTGTGCAACTGAACTTGCGTGTTTATGTGCGTGTTTTGTATTTGCACGTACTGTGTGTGTTTAAAAGTTTGTGTGTTTCCATGTGTGAGACTAACTGTGTGTGTGTGTGTGTGTGTGTGTGTGTGTGTGTGTGTGTGTGTGTGTTAAATGGTGTGTGTGATGTAGAAAATAAACTCCATGTCCATGGCTGTCTGTGGCACGCTGGCCAAGCCGCCGTGGATGACGGGGATCAGAGCGCTGTCCAGCTCGTTCATATAGCGCTGGGGTAGGAGCCTGCCTCCCGAACCCGCCTGGTACTCCACCTGAGACCCACACAAACACAGACAGAGTTATAGTATGACTGGAATGTACTGTACAACGGGCATAAGGTCACACTTTGTTTCAGAGATGGAACAGTAACACTGACTAGTACAATATTTTATTTATACAGCAATAAAATTATAGATATTTTCATAAACACATTTGTCCGCAAGTACCTGGTAAGAAGAAGGGGAATACACCCAGCCCAGTCCCTTTCATAGTGTATTGCTTGACCCTTTATAGTATGTTATTTACCATGTCTGTTTGTGTGGAGACTCGGAGGGCGAGGGAGTTGATGCCGCTGGCTGACAGGACAGAGAGGTGAGGGGTCAGAGCACTACAGCTGGCCACAGCCATCTCCCTCTGGAACACACAGCAGGACGGCAGCACCGCAGACAGGATCACGTCTGGATTCTTCAACACGTAGAACACCTGGAGGGAGGGACAGGCAGAGTCAGACAGACCAGTGTAAGTGAGAATGAACGTTTCAGAGAGTTGTGATGGTGCGAGAAGGTGAACAGAACTTGGACTTTACATGTAGGTCAACTGTTATTGTAATACATTGTTAACCCCAAATGAATGTCCACGCATATGGACAATAAAAGTAGCGTATCGTATGAACTGTGTGTTTCCTACCTCAGTACACCTGATGGTGCGTCCGTCCGACTCAAACTCGGTGTCTTGCTGCATCCTCACACTGTGGACCCCCTCCAGAGGTTTCCCGTCCACACCGCTGGTCACACTGTAAGGACACAAACTAATTAACCAATCATGCACCAGGGAGAAGATCACCAGTGTGTGTGTGTAAATGCACGTGCGCACATGTGTGTATTACCCTTACCCAGCGTTGACGGGAGCACGCCAGTCGACCCAGCGCACGGTGATGTTGTCCCGGAGCTCCCCTCCGTCGGCCTTGCCACAGGGGATGTGGAAGTCCGTCTGCACCCTCAGGGCGGCGCGCAGGGCCTCCATGGTCTCTGGGGGGATCTGCACCATCAGGCCGTCCTCCACGATGCTCGACTTGGCGATGAAGCCCGACGACGCCTTCAGAGCACCGTTGAATACCACGAAGCTGGCCCCCGTCACTAGACAATAAGGTCACAGACTGAGTAACACAGCAGGTATATAAACTGTTCAGTTCTACTCAGGTTACATGGAGGCACTGGCTCGAGTCACTGGCCTGTGACTTATAGGATCTAAGGTCATGACACACCTGCTTCTTATCGGAGTCGTATTCATTACACACCAAAAGGAAGAAAATGGACTGAAACAGGAAGGAACTACCTGAACTTGTCCACAACTAAACATTTTGCGTCCCTCTTGAATTCGGGCTCCCAAGTGTCGCAGCGGTCTAATGCACTGCATCTCAGTGCAAGAGGCGTCACCACAGTCCCTGGATCGAATCCAGGCTGTATCACATCCGGCCGTGATTGGGAGTCCCATAGGGCAGTGCACAATTGGCCCAGCGTATTCCGGGTTTGGCCGGGTTAGGCCGTCATTGTAAATAAGAATTTGTTCTTAACTGACTTGCCTAGTTAAATAAAGGCTAAACAAATTGTAAAAAAATACCACCTTGTTCTTTGTTTTCAAAGAACAGTCTTCTGACCTCTAGTGGGCAATCTGGTTTAGTACTGACCAGTGCGTGTCTTGCCAGGCTGGCTGTTGGCCTGGCTCTGGTAGTTGCCCTCGTCGTTCTGGAAACAGACCAGGTGGGAATCAGCCTCCGAGCTGAAGCCAGCGCCCACACTGATCACATGCTCGTTAGATGCGTTCACCACCTTCAGCATCTAGAAAACACACAAAAAGTTATACTCGCATCGAAACACAAATAACTCCAGCTCTTTCTAACACCTGCAGAAGGCACTCTTCCCCTACTAATGGGAAGTTGGTGGGGTTTTATACACCCACCCCTAAATTCAGGTAGTGATTTCATAATCCAAAGCAAATTGCATATAGCAACCTGGCTTAGCATATTAGCATAGCCAAGCCTTAGCATAACCATGCTAGTTAGCGCTAATGCTACTGGTCCTGAAGTTTGCGGACGACTAATAGTCAGTCTCCTGCATGCTGATGAAAGTGCCCACGATCCTGTTGTTAATGATTTTGTTCATTTTGGTGTGACAGTGAATTCTTACGAATGAATATGACAAGAACCAAAGATATGTTGTGTATGGATTTCAGGCGTCAAACCCCTACCCCTCAGAACACTATCGTCAAGGGCCAGGTGGTAGACACTGTAGACAACTACAAGTATCTTGGCACAATGACTGATAATAAATTGAACTTTTAGTAACACTGACATGTCGTGAAAGAAGGGCCAACAATGCCTTTTTGGTCTCGGGAAACTGGCAGAGTTTCCTGACTTGTCCAGGTAGACAAGTCGTACATAGTCTGTTTTACCGTTTTCTTTGATTTGCTGGTACTGCAACCTTGGTGTAAAAGCTAAAAATACACTAACTAGAATAGTGAAAGTGGGCGGTAGGATCACAGGAGTCCAGCAGACAAGCGGTGAGGAAGGCAGAACCCATCCTGTCTCACTGTGCCCTCTCTACACCATGAGTTCCAGGTTTCCCGGTTTAGATTAACCAATTGTTAAGACTAACAGGTACAAGCTCTCCTTCACCCCAATGGCCATTGCCCTTTTTGAATACAGGGAAGAGGTGGTGGTAGGCTAGGGATGATGACGTTGAGGATGACGATGGTCATATGTTGTTGATGATTAAGGGGATGTTGATGTTTTCGTCAGCACATTGTTGATATGTTGTTGACGAGATGAACTAAGAATGCACACAGCACTTTAGTTATTAGGAAACTTTGGCTTGCTTTACTTGTGCTGCTGCTGTCGTCGATCATAGGCCTTCAGGAAGTATTCACACCCATTTACCTTTTGTACATTTTGTTGTTACAGCCTGAATTTAAAGTGGATTACATTGAGATGTTTTTGTCACTGGCCTACTAATGTCAAAGTGGAATTATGTTTTTCGATGTATTTTTAAAATTATTAATTAGAAAAGTCAATAAATATTCAAACCCTTTGTTATGGCAAGCCTAAATAAGTTCAGGAGTAACAATTTGAGTAACAAGTCACATAATAAATTGCATGGACTCGCACTGTGTGCAACACCTCTTCTCTGTACCCACACTAGAGGTCGACCGATTAATCGGAATGGCCGATTAATTAGGGCCGATTTCAACTTTTCATAACAATCGGAAGTCGGTATTTTTGGACACCGATTTGGCCCTTTTTTTTTTTACACCTTTATTTAACTATTTAACTAAGTCAGTTAACTTATTTCGGACTGAGGGGCAGCATTGATTAGCTTGGATGAATAACGTGCCCAGAGTAAACTGCCTGCTACTCAGGCCCAAAAGCTAGAATATGCATATAATTAGTAGATTTCAGAGTGTTTTCTATCCAGTTTCTAAAACTGTTTGAATGATGTCTGTGAGTATAACAGAACTCATATGGCAGGCAAAAACCTGAGGCAAAAATCCAAATCCAACCAGTCTTTGCCTATCCAATATACAGTATAAATTTGGTCCGATTGCACTTCCTAAGGCTTCCACTAGATGTCAACAGTCTTTAGAATGTTGTTTCAGGCTTCTACTGTGAAGGGGGAGAGAATAAGAGCTGTTTCAATCAGGTGTCTGGCAGAATGCCATGAGCTAAATCACGCGTGCGCCCGTAAGAGCTAGCTCTGTTTCTTTTCCTTTCTAAAGACAAAGGAATTGTCCGGTTGGAATATTATTGAAGATTTATGATAAAAACATTCTAAAGATTGATTATATACATCGTTTGACATGTTTCTACGAACTGTAATATAACTTTTTTGACTTTGTCTGGACCTAGAGCCTGCACCTTTGGATGTGTGAACTAAACGCGTGAACAAAAACAAGAGGTATTTGGACATAAATGATGGACTTTATCGAACAAAACAAACATTTATTGTGGAACTGGGATTCCTGGGGGTGCATTCCGATGAAGATCATCAAAGGTAAGTGAATATTTATAATGCTATTTCTGACTTCTGTTGACTCCACAACATGGCGGGTATCTGTATGGCTTGTTTTGGTGTCTGAGCGCTGTACTCAGATTATTCCATGGTGTGCATTCGCTGTAAAAAAAAATTTGAAATCTGACACAGCGGTTGCATTAAGGAGAAGTGTATCTTTAAGAACACATTCTTATTTTCAATGACGGCCTAGGAACGGTGGATTAACTGCCTTGTTCAGGGGCAGAACGACAGATTTTTACCTTGTCAGCTCGGGGATTCAATCTTGCAACCTTACGGTTAACTAGTCCAACGCTCTAACCACCTGATTACATTGCACTCCACGAGGAGCCTGTTACGCGAATGCAGTAAGAAGCCAAGGTAAGTCGCTAGCTTCCATTAAACTTATCTTATAAAAAACAATCAATCAATCACTAGTTAACTACACATGGTTGATGATATTACTAGTTTATCTAGCGTGTCCTGCGTTGCATATAATCGATGCGGTGCGCATTCGCGAAACAGGACTGTTATTGCTCCAACGTGTACCTAACCATAAACATCAATGTCTTTCTTAAAATCAATACACAAGTATATATTTTTAAACCTGCATATTTAGCTAAAAGAAATCCAGGTTAGCAGGCAATATTAACCAGGTGAAATTGTGTCACTTCTCTTGCGTTCATTGCACGCAGAGTCAGGGTACATGCAACAGTTTGGGCCGCCTGGCTCGTTGCGAACTAATTTGCCAGAATTCTACGTAATTATGACATAACATTGAAGGTTGTGCAATGTAACAGGAATATTTAGACTTATGGATGCCACCCGTTCGATAAAATACGTAACGGTTCCGTATTTCACTGAAAGAATAAACGTTTTGTTTTCGAGATGATAGTTTCCGGATTCGACCATATTAATGACCTAAGGCTCGTATTTCTGTGTGTTATTATGTTATAATTGAGTCTATGATTTGATAGAGCAGTCTGACTGAGCGGTGGTAGGCAGCAGCAGACTCGTAAGCATTCATTCAAACAGCACTTTTGTGCGTTTGCCAGCAGCTCTTCGCAATGCTTAAAACATTGCGCTGTTTATGACTTCAAGCCTATCAACTCCCGAGATTAGGCTGGTGTAACCGATGTGAAATGGCTAGCTAGTTAGCGGGGTGCGCGCTAATAGCGTTTCAAACGTCACTCGCTCTGAGACTTGGAGTAGTTGTGCCCCTTGCTCTGCATGGGTAACGCTGCTTCGAGGGTGGCTGTTGTCGTTGTGTTCCTGGTTCGAGCCCAGGTAGGAGCGAGGAGAGGGACGGAAGCTATACTGTTACACTGGCAATACTAAAGTGCCTATAAGAACATACAATAGTCAAAGGTATATGAAATACAAATCGTAGAGAGAGAAATAGTCCTATAATTCCAATAATAACTACAACCTAAAACTTCTTACCTGGGAATATTGAAGACTCATGTTAAAAGGAACCACCAGCTTTCATATGTTCTCATGTTCTGAGCAAGGAACTTAAACGTTAGCTTTCTTACATGGCACATATTGCACTTTTACTTTCTTCTCCAACACTTTTTTGTTTCATTATTTATTTGAGGCTAAATTGATTTTATTGATGTATTATATTAAGTTAAAATAAGTGTTCATTCAGTATTGGTGTAATTGTCATTATTACAAATAAAAAAACAATTTAAAAATCGACCGATTAATCGGTATCGGCTTTTTTTGGTCCTCCAATAATCGGTATCGGCGTTGAAAAATCATAATCGGTCGACCTCTAACCCACACATACAATTATCTGTAAGGTCCCTCAGTCGAGCAGTACATTTTAAACACACATTCAACCACAAAGACCAGGGAGGGTTTTAAATGCCTCGCAAAGAATGCTTGATTGGTAGATTGGCCAGATTGGTCAAAATAAAATAATCGGACATTGAATATCCCTTTGAGCATGGTGAAGCTATTAAACTTTGGATGGTGTATCAATACACTCAGTCACTACAAAGATACAGGCATCCAGGCAACTCAGTTGCTGGAGAGGAAGGAAACCACTCAGGGATTTCACCATGAGGCCAATGGTGACTTTAAAATAATTACAGAGTTGAATGGCTATGATAGAAGAAAACTGAGGATGTATCAACAACATTGTAGTTACTCCACAATACTAACCTAATTGACAGAGTGAAAAGGAAGCCTGTACAGAATAAAACAATTCCAAAACAAACATCCTGTTTGCAACAAGGTATTAAAGTAGTACTGTAAAAAATGTGTCCTGAGTACAAAGTGTTATGTTGGGGGCAAATCCAATAAAACACATTACTGAGTACCACGCTCCATATTTTCACACATAGTGGTGGCTGCATCATGTAATGGGTATGCTTATACCTTTCAGCAGGACAATAACCTAAAATACAAGGCCAAATCTACACTGGAGTTGCTTACCAAGAAGACTGTGAGTGTTCCTGAGTGGCCGAGTTACAGTTTTGACTTAAATCTACTTGAAAATCTATGGCAAGACCTGAAAAATGTTGTCTAGCAATGATCAACAACCAATTGACAGCGCTTGAAGAATTTTGAAAAGAATAAAAATGGGCAAATGTTGCACAATCCAGGTGTGGAAAGCTCTTAGAGACTTGGCAGCTATAATCGCTGCCAAAGGTGCTTCTACAAAGTATTGACTCAGGGGTGTAGATGCTTATGTAAATGTGATATTTCAGTTTTTCATTTTCCAGAAATGCGCAAACATTTCTAAAAAGAGCTTTTAATTTTGTCATTATGAGGAATTGTGTGTAGATGGGTGAGACAAATATATGCATTTAATCCATTTTGAATTCAGGCTGTAACGTCAAAATGTGGAATAAATCAAGGGGTATGAATACTTTCTGAAGGCACAGCATATTTGTATTGATGGCTGTCAGCCCTATGACTTGATGTACCCTCTGGGACAATACAGTTGACACTTTAACTTGTCCTTCAAACCAGATAGAAACAAAATAGACACATACCAACAAACTCAAAAGTCCTGCAATGCTGTGTCTTACCTCAGTAAAGCTACTCTTGGGAATGTCTATGTAGCTGTGGCCCATCTCCATGTGGATCCTCAGGCCCTCCACGGCAGGCAGACTGTACTGGTAGTTCCTCAGGTCCTGGAAACAAAAACGCAACACAGAACTTACTTGAGGGCATTAACAGCATGTGACCTACTACATTCGCTCAGACATATGACATGCCTCGTAGACAATCATTTTTGCAAAGACTAACACACACAGTATCTTAGAGGTTTCAGAGCTGTAACAGACAGTGTATGATAACCCAGTCAGACCTGCCCTCACAGGCTCCTCTCTCCCAGCAGTGAACAGTTGGTAGGAAAACAAACTACTGCAGTGTCTCTCCCACAGGAGTCCTGATCTAGTTCTGTGTGTGTCATCTCGGTCCTCTGTCGGCTGGCCCTCAGCTGAACTCAGCAGCACTGCACAGCATATGTTGGCTCTGTGATCATCACAGAGGATCAGGGAGATATCTCTCAACTCTGCTTTAAATCAGGGCTGGAGACCTACTTTTACTGCTTAGCTTCGGTTTGATGTGAATTATTATATTCAACGTTTTGATTGATCAAATTGCAAAAAGAAAAAAAGATACTCTGAAATGTACAGTAAAATAACTTGTGTGTGTGTGTACTTACAGCCAGCAGGTTCATGATGGTGTGTCCGGTCTCTCTGAACACAGTCTCTCTGAAGCGGACGCTGACCAGCGTACTGGGGTACACTGCAACACAACCCACAGAGGGTCAAAGGTCACTAGAACCAGGCTCGACATCCGTCTAAACACTTGTTGCAATCATTTCATTATTATTTCATTGGGTCATTACTGTAAACTATGGCCACGTTTGTAAAGTAGAATCAAAGTAAGAGGATCTCAATAGCCTACAGCACATATCTAGTTCTTGGCCAAGTTCAAAAGTTTGAAACCTCTATCAGAAAAACTGATTTAAAAGGGGTAGGAAGTGTACGTTTTTACTCAAAGTAACAATGTGGTCAAAGGCTTAGTAACTTAATTGTAGATTCCCCACACGTGGGGGCCGCATGATCTCTGTGAAGTGGGCTACCAGAGTTTTTCAACCTGGGCTTAGTACTAGGGTGCTACAGTAGCTGACTGACTGTCCTGTTGTGATCATTTCCATCTGCTTGGAGCCTTCCTCCGATCGCCATCTTATTGTTGACTCTTCCCCTCGTCTCCTGTGCCCAACGCCGCCTCTGGATTATTGACTCTGGAATTGATCTACTTTGGATTTACCTCACTATATCACAATTGGATTAACTGGCTCTCCCTCGGCTAGTGAAACGGCCTCTCCCTCTGAAGCACCTCTCTCCTTGGCTCTTCTTTGGTAGCTAACTCAGCCGTCAATCAGTAAGTCTCCGCTCTCTACTTTAGATAACTGCATATACCGGTAACATTATTTGATACCTGGTTAGATGGCACTATGTATTTCCAAAACTTTGGTTTACTTTAATGTAGCTGTAAGTTTGGTGTTGATAGCAACTGGCTGACTCATGCAGTGCTAACGTAACATTAGCCGGCTGGTAGGGCTAACGTTAGCAGGCTAGTTGGCTAGCAAACGTGCAAGCTGATTTGTAACAATAAATTCATTGAGTATTTGTTCGGAAATTGGCTAAAAATTACATTGAAACCAGTAGTCACGAGTGCAAATTGATTTGGTTTCATTTGAAGTTCTACATTTTAAGTTATTTCTGTTGGAGTTTACATTATATGGAATAGGTTGGCTTGCCGGGTCATTCATATAACGTCACACACTGAAAAAACATTTTCCGGCATGACATTGGCATTGTAATTGGTTTTATGTAATAACTCGAAAAATAGAACAGTGTTGTAATTTTGCATTGGGACTTCTGATGCAGATATTGATGCAAATCCATATCTTTATGCTACCTACCCTCTTTGAAAACCAGTCAAAGTGTAAAGCCTTCTGAAACGATTTACCATGCATTTATTACCACTAAACCTAGACAAGGCTAGTAACTGTTGGGTTCTCACCACTGTGTTCTGCTCCCAGCCGTAGCAGCAGTCTAAGGGGGAAGACCTTGGCCCAGGGCACCTCCAGCCTCTGGATGAGCAGGCCACAGAGGAAGGGCTGTGGAGGCAGACAGAGGCCCTCCAGGGCCTGAAAGGTAGGGGAGAAGAACAGCACCCCGCCGTGCTCCTTACTACCCAGGAAACTACCTGTGAACGCCACGTTGCCCAGCTCCTCCACACACTTTCCTAAGGGAGGGGGAGAGACAGAGGTCAGTGTGTGCAGAGTACCACTTCAGCGCGGTGGCAGCACCCCCGGCCCCCATGACGACACGCTGTGCAACACCCACTGCTCAAATCATAGGCAAATGCACCTTTTTTAGCCTAATAATGATGTTGGCAGAAGACCGCCTCAGTAGAAATGGTAGACTGTTATGGGTTCTTAACTGGTTGCTATTCAGTAGATAACAAAAAATGTGTTTAAATGTACAATCAGGGCTCCCCCTAGGCTTTTCTGATAAGATGGTTGAGTAGGCCTTAGGTTGGGTAGGGGGGGAGGACCCAAAGGGGTCAGTCAACTTCCACCATCAGGAAGCTGGAGCATTTTGTATTTTTGAGGAACCGGTAACTGCGATTTCCTGAAACCTAGGGCTCTATTTTTGGCTGGCGTTAAGGCGGTGAGAGTGTCAAACGCACGTTAGTTAGCAATTTAATCATGTAAAAACTAGCGCACTGGCATTTTACAGCCCTTAACGCCAGGTTCGGCAATTTATCCGTCTTATATCAACTCGCTTGCGCTCAGATGGGCGGGGTGGAAATATTTTAGGCGTGTCCTTAAAAACAAGATCAAATTTCAGGCACCGCTGATAAGGATATTTAAGACCAACCAAAAGCTGGTTTTAGCGCTAACGCAGTTAGTTATGGCATGAATTTTGACAAACGGAACGCAGCCTTATCCAGCCATGACTCACACTGCCCATATGCGCATGGAACAAGAGTAGCCTAATGGGCTTTTGGTGCCTGTATACGTCGTATTTAGAAACATTAAAAAAAACTTCCCATTGCGTTTTATTTTATTAAAAACCAAGCATAGCTCCTCTAAATGAAGGCTTTTTCTTTTGTCTGCCAATGCAATCCCGAAGTAGTCAAGACTGTCGATACAGGTTTTGGCTCCTGAATCCAATTGGAAATAAATCTTAAATCACCAAAGCTTTATTAAAATATCAAGTTTGAGAGGAGTAAAATAGCGAGCTGACATTCCCTTTTTATCTATGCATTGTAGGCAGGCCCACATTATTTTAACCATGCAGGTCCCGTTCTGGACCTGCGTAAAACAACGTCCATGATGTAGGCTGTGTCCATGCCCATCATGAAACGAGCGATGACAACCACGTTGAATACGGTGAACATCGTATTTAGAAGTGATCTTTAACCTGTATTTGTTTTCCGTTTCATCAAAACCCAAGCCCTCCCTTAGGCCTACTATAACGAAGGCTGGTTCAACAGCAATGATTGTCTTTCTTATCCTGGTGATTTTATGATATTACATAACACATTTATTTATTGTTGTCGCAAAAAAAATAAAAAAATGATTGCTTGTTTTTCGTTTGAATTTTATTACAACCACATGTATTAGAATGATTCCCCTTCCTGGTATTATTGGGACCACGCCCGTTGCGCGCTTGCAATGCAACTTCTGGAGATGTGTGAATGTGATCTGTAAAATGGTTTATTATGTTAATAAAATACAGGCCTATTTGGGAGCAGTAGAACGGTGAGTGGACATTCTCCCTCTCTTTATATTGAATTTTGTCCCGCTACTGTGAAAAAGTTTGGATGTGTGTAAAACCCTCCATAGTCTGCGTGGTTTTAATATTACATGCCCACGTGGAGAAATGATGGTGCCTGTTAGTGTGTCATAGCCTATTTAAAACAAGTTGTTTCGTTTTGTGTAGAATTTGAATCAAATAATTTGTTCTCTTTTAAGGCCTTATCAATATTGAATTTAATATTGCTTATTGACAATGTTTAAAATATCCATGCTCAGCCATAATGCAAATGACAGTAGGCCTAGACCCTATATCAGTGTGAATGCTATTGAAGCCACGCATTTACTTAGAACAATGTGGACTGCAAATGGGTTCAAGTTAACGTATTTAGCAAGGATAGGTCTACATTATGTCATTTCATTTCTGTAAGCCCTTTAACCAAACTATAAAACAGACTAACATTGGAATTGGAGTTGATTCCAAGGCACTACATAAAATATTGTAAATACACTACTTGTAGCAACCATATTATTTTGCCATGGAGCGAAATATTGGCCAATGAGGTGGCCAAGCCTCAACACCAATGAGGGGCCAAGCCGCAACTTGTTTACTCATCAAAACCCAGCGCTTTCGCGGCAACGTCAGCAAGTGCGGCGATAATTGTGATAGTGAAAATAGCCAAAATATTTCTGACACACCCCTGAACCTATAGTGCTACCGCCTGCGCTTAGATTAACCATTTCGTTAGGTTAGTTAAAATAGAGCCCCTTGAGTCTTAAATGATTACAAACAATGTAGCTAACACAGAAGTCTTATGTTTGATCCAAAGGATATTGCTGGTGGCTTCAATGACACTTTCACATAAAACGTAGGGGTAATGTAACCCAATAATGGACTAATGGAGCCTAACGTTACTCCTTCTAGTCCAAGGACCTTACATGTTCTGTTAAAAAGGTGCATTCGCTCTGGAAACCAAAACAGCCAAATACTCCATCTAAACGTGAATCGATTCTCAATTGCGGTACAGTTCTAGAAACATACAGTCCTCTACTTTCATATCACATCAAAATCAAATTGAGGGCTGGCCGGAGCAGAGAGCTAGAGAATCCTTCTCCTCAGCCAAGTCCTCAGATTGTCTCAGCTCCAATTGCAGACGTCTGAGTCAGAAACCACAGGGTCGTCTTTCGTACCAGCGTACATGGACCTAAAATTGCGTGAATGGTATGCAAAATGTGTGCAGGTCTGTCTGTGTGTGTGTGTTTCCGTCTACCTCTGTGAGTCCTGGTAGATGGAGAGGAACAGGCTGTGTGTGTGTGTGTGTGTGTGTGTGTGTGTGTGTGTGTGTGTGTGTGTGTGTGTGTGTGTGTGTGTGTGCGTGCGCGTGCGTGCGTGCGTGCGTGCGTGCGTGCACATCTACCCCGCTGTGCGTCCTGGTAGATGGAGAGGTACAGGCTATGTGTGTGTGTGTGTGTGTGCGTGCGCATCTACCCCGCTGTGCGTCCTGGTAGATGGAGAGGTACAGCGTGAACAGGTCTTTGGGCAGAGATCTCTCCTCAGGCAGACACTCCAGGATGAACACTACCTCCCTCTGCCCTACTGTCTGTAGACCACTGGAGCCCAGACACCAGCACTTCCTACTGCAGTCTACAGGAGAGTAGAGAAACACACAGTGAGGAAACACATTAGTTTGGGACTGGGACTAGGAATAAGGAGGTTTGAGTTCGATTTCAAAACTTGAAGGTAACACCCTCTCTTTTTCACCTTCCCATCATCTGAACTGATCTGAAGAAAGTGGACAGGGAATGTACCCAGTAGGAATCCACCATATTGCTTTCAACAGTCCCATCTTTTCAGATCAGTGCAGGCGAAGGAAGGGAGAGGTGAGGAAGCCACTTTACAGGAGGTTAGAGATGGGTGTTCTACTTACAGCTGACTAGTTTGACATTGACCAGCAGGTTGGCGTTGAGGACAAAGGTTAAAGGTCGCGGGCCTCCCTCCTCCAATAGGAGCAGGATCTGGCAGGGGGCAGGTCGCTCCTCCACCAATAGATCTCCTCCCCCCTCCTCTTCTCCGGTGGTGATGAGTAGAGGTGGCAGGCCCTCGTCATCCTCTGGCAGCAGACTGGGGCTCCTCTCTACGCAGCTCCCTAGCCCACACAGCAGGCTGTAGTCCCAGGGCCCCGACACTGGGGGCCGCACAACCTCCACCTTTGCTGGGAACTCAGGGGCCGACATACCACTCTCAGACACCGCTGCAAAGCCAGGGGATACTCTGCTGCCAGCCTGGAGGAGACGGAGGGATGAGAAATGGTAGGGATGAAAGAGAAAATAAATAAACGTGTGCGTCTAGGGATTTACAATGTGTGTGTGTGTGTGTGTACAGTACCAGTCAAAAGTTTGGACACACCTACTCATTCCAGGGTTTTTCATTATTTTTGTAGAATAATAGTGAAGACATCAAATCTATGAAATAACACATATGGTATCATGTAGTAACCAAAAAAAAGTAGCCACCTTTTGCCTTGACAGCTTTATACACTCTTGGCATTCTCACAACCAGCTTCATGAGGTAGTCACCTGGAATGCATTTCAAAGTTAATTTGTGGAATTTCTTTCTTAATGCGTTTGAGCCAATCAGTTGTGTTGTGACAAGGTAGTGGTGGTATACAGAAGATAGCCCTATTTGGTAAAAGACCAAGTCCATATTATGGCATGAACAGCTCAAATAAGCAAAGAGAAACGACAGTCCATCATTACTTTAAGACATGAAGGTAAGTCAATCCAGAAAATGTTAAGAACTTTTTAGTTTCTTCAAGTGCAGTCGCAAAAACCATCAAGCACTATGATGAAACTGACTCTCATGAGGACCGCCACAGGAAAGGACGACCCAGAGTTACCTCTGCTGCAGAGGATAAGTTCATTAAAGTTACCAGCCTCAGAAATTGCAGCCCAAATAAATGTGTCACAGAGTTAAAGTAAAAGACATCTCAACGTCAACTGTTGAGAGGAAACTGCGTGAATCAGGCCTTCGTGGTCAAATTGCTCCAAAGAAACCACTACTAAAGGACACCAATAAGAAGAAGAGACTTGCTTGGGTCAAGAAACACGAGCAATGAACATTAGACCGGGTGGAAATCTGTCCTTTGGTCTGATAAGTACACATTTGAGATTTTTGGTTCCAACCGCAGTTTCTTTGTGAGACTCAGAGTAGGTGAACGAATGATCTCCGCATGTGTGGTTCCCACCGTGAAGCATGGAGGAGGAGGTGTGATGGTGTGGGGGTGTGTTGCTGGTGACACTGTCTGTGATTTATTTAGAATACAAGGCACACTTAACCAGCATAGCTACCACAGCATTCTGCAGCGATATGCCCTCCCATCTGGTTTGCGCTTAGTGGGACTATCATTTGTTTTTCAACAGGACAATGACCCAACACACCTCCAGGCTGTGTAAGGGCTATTTGACCAAGGAGAGTGATTGAGTGCTCTATCAGATGACCTGGCCTTCACAATCGACCGAACTCAACCCAATTGAGATGGTTTGGGATAAGTTGGACCGCAGAGTGAAGGAAAAGCAGCCAACAAGTGCTCCACATATATATGAACTCCTTCAAGCCTGTTGGAAAATCATTCCAGGTGAAGCTGGTTGAGATGCCAAGGGTGTGCAAAGCTGTCATCAAGGCAAAGGGTGGCTACTTTGAAGAATCTCAAATATAAAATATATTTTAATTTGTTTAACACTTTTTTGGTTACTACATGATTCCCTATGTGTTATTGCATAGTCTATGTCTTCACTATTATTCTACAATGTAGAAAAAAATTAAAAAAGAAAGAAAAACCCTTGAAAGAGTAGGTGCCTCTTACCGTGGGTGTGTGTGTGTGTGTGTGTGTGTATATATAGAGTCCCTCTTACCGTAGGGGCGTCTGGTGCGACAGGGCTGGACTCCTGGGAACTCCTCCTGCAAGTCACAGATAGCCTGGTGGTGTCGGCCACCTCTCCGTTGGGCAAGATGCCATCTGCAAACCACACACGCTTCTGCTCACGAGGACAACCTGACACATCCACCACACAGGGACAGGGACTTCTGTCATTTTCCCCATTTCCCTATTTAAAGTGTTGTTTAGAGTGCTAAATTTATACCAGTGTTTCCCTATATTAATTTAGCCGCCGCTGCTAAGTCATTGCAGCCACTCCCCAAAACTATGATAGAAAAATATATATGATACGATTTTTGGGAGGAAATCATTTTAGGGATGGTAAAACGTTGTCAGCGTTAAATGAAACCAAATATAAAGTATGTCGAAAAGATAACAGAGCTATATATTTTTTAAATAAGATCTTTGAGAACTAACAATCACCAAAATAAAGACTTAGTCTGGGAGAATCTAAAATTCCCAAAATGTCATGGCATGGGGCCCCCATTGATTTTGTTATAACGTTGGAGTCACTCAGACAGCATAAGACAGCGTAAGCCATGGCAAAATGCTAGGGGAAACACTGAATACAAATGAGAAACAAGGGAAAATAAAACAGGAAATCTGGTAAAAATGGAAATGATAACAAAAATCTAAATCTTTCATTATAGCCAAACTGTAGCTGGCTAAGCTATCCAATGGAGAGCAAGAGGATGTTGATCACTTTTGGGAACACCATTATACAACAGCAACCCTTGATACTAGTTCAAGGGGTGCATCAGTACCGTCGCTGCCGGGGGTTTTGAGCACGGAGACGGGCACCATGACGGTGGGCGGAGGGGAGTTGAGGGTGCCTGCAGCCCGGGCCTGCTGCAGGGGCGGGATTGTGCTGCAGTACTCTGACGGGACGTTGGGGTTGGGGCTCGGACCTGTCGGACTCATCATACGCTCCAGCGCCTGGGCTAGAGGGGGAGGAGAGAGAGAGAGAGATAGAGGGAGAGGTGAGGCGGGTAAAGAGTGAGTGAGTGAGGAGGAGAGTTGGCATACAAACATGGGTATTTTACAAATGTTCCACTCTTAGAATAAAATCACCTTTTTCCCCGGGTAACCCGGTATTTCTTTAAAGTGTAATTTTTAAGCATTAAGGCCCGAGGGGGTGTGGTATATGGCCAATATACCACGGCTAAGGGCTGTTCTTAAGCACATCACAACCTAGAGTGCCTAGATACAGCGCTTAGCCGTGGTATATTGGCAATAAACCACAAACCCCCGAGGTGCCTTATTGCTATTTAAAACTGGTTACCAAAGTAATTAATTAGAGCAGTAAAAATACATGTTGTCATACCCGTGGTATACGGTCTAATATACCATGGCTTTCAGCCAATCAGCATTCAGGGCTCGAACCACCCAGTTCATAATAAAGCATTTAAAACCATAGGACAGAATCATGTGCCTTTCGAAGGTGTATTTCACATAACATTTAATATTTACTTATTACATTCATTCTCATAAAAATATAATAACTCTAAAGCAATATAAAGTCATCTCACAAGGTCTCGTTTTAAAATGTGTAGTTGTGTCATTGGGGTTTGAAACAGCCTGAAAAACTGAGGCAAAAATAGAACCGGTTCAAATGAACAAACCACTTAGGGTACAGTGCCTTCGGAAAGTATTCAGAGCCTTCGGAAAGTATTCAGACCCCTTGACTTTTTCCACATTTTGTTACGTTACTGTCAGGTTTTGGCCAGGACTGTTCAGGTTTTGGTCACTAGATGTCCCCATTGCACCTTTTTTGTACCTTTTGTTTTTTCCTTGCTCTAATTATTGTTTGCACCTGTGTGTCGTTCCCTTGTTAGTATTTAAACCCTGTGTGTTCCTCAGTTCTTTGCTCAGTGTTTGTATGTTAGCACCCAGCCCCAGCCTTGTTGTGAACATATATTTCTCTTATTGGATTTTCCAGAGGTTCTCTGGTTTAGTGCTTGTGTATTTTTGAGTAGTCTTTTGAGGTTTGTTTTTCCCTGCTGTTTTTACCACTTTGTGGAGTTTCTTTGTATTTTGGAGGATATCCATTTTGTGCCTCTTGGCTTTATTTTTGGACGTGGTGGATTTATATTCTTTGCCTGAAGATCTTGTCCTTTTATTAAACCACCATATCTAGTACTGCTGAGTCTGCCTCATCTTCTGGGTTCTGCCGACTATTAGTGACTGTTTCTCTCACCGGGTCCTGACAGTTACAGCCTTATTCTAAAATGGATTTAATTGTTTTTATCCTCATCAATCTACACACAATACCCCGATGACAAAGCAAAAACAGGTTTTTAGAAATGTTTGCTAACCTATATTTCACATTTACATAAATATTCAGACCCTTTACTCAGTACTTTGTTGAAGCACCTGTTCGCAGCAATTACTGCCTCCAATCGTTTTGGTTATGACGGGTAAGGAATACTTTGCGAAGGCACTGTACACTCTAGGCCTTCTTTGTTAACATAGGCTATTCATAGGAATGTTATGATAATTAAATAAATAAATAAAATCAATAGCCAATATACAGTAGGACAATAAAAAAAATCTGGCTTTTCACAAAATAAATTACTGGTAAAAACACATAGGCTAGCCTACACTGTATACAAATATAGCCATAGCATAATATAAATGAAACCACAACGTCATTGCATTTTAGTACACAAGAAGCACATTCCTTTCCAATGGAACGCTGCGTTTGCCTTGCAGCGTTGCGTTGGAGAGGCAGTTGTAGTGCGTTCTGTGTGGTGCACACGTTGGATTTATCTAACCTATACGTCAAACTGTATGCGTGGACGGCTTGACAGAAATGGTAGCAGAAGGTGAATTTTGAACATTTGCTGAAGCCCCCTCTCTGCACTTGGCGGGCGCACAATTAGCCCAGCGTCGTCCGGTTTAGGGGAGGGTTTGGCCGGCAGGGATGTCCTTGTCCCATCGCGCACTAGTGACTCCTGTGGCGGGCCAGGGCGCAATGCACGCCGACACAGTCGCCATGTGCACGGTGTTTCCTCCGACACATTGGCGCGGCTGGCTTCCGGGTTAAGCGGGCATTGTGTCAAGAAGCAGTGTGGCTTGGCTGGGTTGTTTCGGGAGTTGCAGCGATGGGACAAGACTAACTACCAATTGGATACCACGAAATTGGGGAGAATTTAAAATATTAATAATAATGTAAAAACAACAAAAAATAATGTAGCTCAACGGTTGGAGCCAATTTTGTTACCGTAGGCCTAATAACAGAAGTTTAAGGTCACGTGTACAGTTTCAACACAAACAATAGGCACAAACAATAGGCTATAGTAAATATGATAGAATATTACACACACACTGAGACATTGCACTCAACAGCTGTACACACATCTGGACAGGACATATGCATGTTCTGTGCTGTAAGCGAATAAACATTATTTCACAGAATGTTTGCCATGTCCCAACAGCATTTATTGTATATAGCCCAAGTAAACATAACGGTGAAAAGTAATCAAAACAACTGTTCCACCACCTCTCTTGGCCAAGCCTCGCGTTTAACAGACACTCCAATATCTACACGGCAATCTAATGTGGACAGTGGAAGCCCTGCGTCCCATTTAGAAATGTGAGCGATTCTTCTCACGCGACTGAGACAAACCAAGCCAAGCCGTACTGCCCTGGTTCTGCGTCCACCATAGTTACAGGAACTGTGCTGGAAAAGACGATGTGAAACTAAAACCGTCAGCGCAATATGGTTCAGTTTGGCTCTGTTATTGTAAATCAGGCAAGAGTGAGAAAGGAAGTGGCGGGAGAAAACAAGAGAGTGAGAGAGTGAGAGTGGGATATGGATGAGAGAGCGAGAGAGTGTGAGTGTGGGATATGGATGGAGAGAGTGAGAGAATGAGAGTGGGATATGGATGAGAGAGCGAGAGAGAGCGAGAGAGTGAGAGAGGGATATGGATGGAGAGAGTGAGAGAATGAGTGTGGGATATGGATGGAGAGAGCGAGAGAGAGTGAGAGAATGACAGTGGGATATGGATGGAGAGAGCGAGAGAGAGAGTGAGAGTGGGATATGGATGGAGAGAGGGAGAGAGAGTGAGAGTGGGATATGGATGGAGAGAGGGAGAGAGTGAGAGAGGGATATGGATGGAGAGAGCGAGAGAGAGTGAGAGTGGGATATGGATGGAGAGAGGGAGAGAGTGAGAGAGGGATATGGATGGAGAGAGCGAGAGAGAGTGAGATATGGATGGAGAGAGTGAGAGAATGAGAGTGGGATATGGATGAGAGAGCGAGAGAGAGCGAGAGAGTGAGAGAGGGATATGGATGGAGAGAGTGAGAGAATGAGTGGGATATGGATGGAGAGAGCGAGAGAGAGTGAGAGAATGAGAGTGGGATATGGATGGAGAAAGCGAGAGAGAGTGAGAGAATGAGAGTGGGATATGGATGGAGAGAGCGAGAGAGTGATAGTGAGAGTGGGATATGGATGAGAGAGAGTGAGAGAATGAGAGTGGGATATGGATGGAGAGAGCGAGAGAGTGAGAGTGGGATATGGATGAGAGAGCGAGAGAGAGAGGGATATGGATGAGAGAGCGAGAGAGAGTGAGAGAATGACAGTGGGATATGGATGGAGAGAGCGAGAGAGCGAGAGAATGAGTGGGATATGGATGGAGAGAGCGAGAGAATGACAGTGGGATATGGATGGAGAGAGCGAGAGAATGAGAGTGGGATATGGATGGAGAGAGCGAGAGAGAGTGAGAGAATGAGAGTGGGATATGGATGGAGAGCGAGAGAGAGTGAGAGAATGAGAGTGGGATACGGATGGAGAGAGCGAGAGAGAGTGGCGGAGTTGATACCAGGAAAGTGAGTGGTGGCCTAACTCAGATCAGGCCAGGCATGCTAGCAGATACACATATACTTCCAGTCATTGCCCTAGTTAGCATTGGCTTTGCGAAACCCTCTAACTTCCTTCCTACGGGACACAGTCTCATAAAAATGGTACCTGCGACTTCATCTGACTCTGGGGAAGTAGATAAAAGGGCCTCATTGCCAAAATCCAGAAGTATCCCTTTAAAGCTAGACAGTCAGGGAGTATCGAAAATTCCCAAAACAATGGATAGAGGACCCTCTTTTGAACATTTTGACAGCATTGAAATATAACACATTTCCAATGCAGCCCTGCGGACATCACTGGAGACCAAATGTGGCCCAAGGGGCAAAATGAGTTTGACACTCCTAACCTAACTGGACACCCGATGCCGTGCTTCGTCCGCTAGCTGCCGTGTGTGTGTGTGTGTGTGTGTGTGTGTGTGTGTGTGTGTGTGTGTGTGTGTGTGTGTGTGTGTGTGTGTGTGTGTGTGTGTGTGTGTGTGTGTGTGTGTGTGTGTGTGTGTGTGAGAGAGAGAGAGAGAGAGTGTGAGAAGTGCCGACTGGGCTCTGGCCTTCATTATATTGATTAAACATCATATCATCTTTATTGGCCTGGTTGGACAGGCCCGAGCTAACACAGTCCGTCAGACTACCTGCACGACACATACGCACACACACAGAGGAATATACAAACACATGTGAATGAAGCCACACAAGCACAGACACTAGTAAGGCTATAAGCATGGGTTAAGAGCACTACTCACAACAACAGATCAATAGCACAACAGAAGAGAGAGACTGAGGAGAGAGTTTAAGTGTTTCACCTCGATCTTTCTGAGAGGAGACAATGACATGGCATAAAAAGCACAGCAGTCTGTGTCCTCTAGGAGCACTCAACAAGCCCATACAGATCAACAGAGAAATAAACTGAAATTAATCCAGTGTGTGTGTGTGCGCGTTACGCACCACAACAACATGAGCACAGAATCAGATCATAACAGATGAACCAGTGTGAGCTAGAAGCGCCAGGCTTCTTGTTCTTCTCTTTTAAAAAGTCATAGGCCGTCCCATCTTACCTTGCTTTCACTCCTCCAAACTCGGAGCTCTGTCGGTCCCCTTGGTCACGCTAACCTACTTAGCCTTACCGACGTTAGCCCTTGTTGGCTGAATGTAAAATGGGCTGTACTAGCCTAACTGAAGCAAAGTATATTAGCCATATTACAGTAGATGCTAGCCTATGCTAACTTGACTGAAGCTAGCTCTGTTCTCCCAGCTGGGCTGTTCGCTGCAGACTCCAGGCAGGCAGGGGAGGTGTGCCTCACAGACTGCTCCCCGTACTGATGAGAGCGATGGGGAGAGTAATGGGGGGGTGGGGGGGGGGGTGGAGCATCGCGTCACTCGCGTCACTCTGCTCCTGCCCTCAGTCCCAATCAAAGTGGATGGCCCCTTTTCTTTCTCTTTCTCTCACACACACACAGCAGACAAGGGGACAAAAATAGTCACGCCAGCCTGTCCCTGGACATGTGTGCCCGTGCCAGAGAGGGCGTCAATGTGCAGTGTGTGTGTGTGCGCACGCATCACATGCTCACTGCGTCAGGTGGCTCCCGTCCCACACACACACAGTCAAGGACACACACTAACATCCTGACTCCTTCCAGCCATAACTACATACCTCTATCTCCGCCCCTTTCTTTGCACCAGTCATATTGTCCTGACTGTAACCTCGGCTCTGTTTCTGGAGAGGAGAAAGTCATTCACCTGACCAGGGAAGCAGAACCATAGAAATTGAATACATAGAACAGAATCGCATCTCTCTTCCACCTGATTTATCACCACTCACCAATAACATTGTAAAGCAACAGAAATCACTGGTTAGTTGGCTAGAGTGGCACTACGCGAGACAGGATACCCTGGCCTCCTAGCAACACCACCATCGGCGGGTAAATAAGAAAGCATTATTTTCAATGGGGATGGATGTTCTAGTCATTGTGTTTCTATGTGCAGCTCAGTGGAAGGCCAAAGTCGTTGTTCAGGAGAGCAGAAGGGCTTTGCACAGACCTGTGTTACCATGATTGTATTTGAAATATTGCGAAAGGCCTGTTTTGTCTCCATGCTGTTCACTGACAGATTTGCCGCACGTTCCCCACTGTCGGCTATGCCTTGTTATTGGGCTGCACACAATCCACAGCTAGGCAACTTCTTAAAGAAGCTATTGATCCTCTGTGGCTAAATTATAGGCCTACTTATGTTGTAGTAGGCTATTTTGAATTACAGAATTACTGCTGCCTGTTCAATAACTTCAGCAAATGTATTTCAATTTACCAGGGAGTGCTGCAGCACCTCCAGCACCCTTCCCTATGATTCTATCAGGAAATAAATGATGAAGTGCTGCTATGCGTAGGCGATCAGCCAACCAGACTACATATTGATGTAAATCAAGCGTTGTACTGTTGACATTTAAACTAGGTAGCTTGCTACAGACACTCAACCAGTGGCCGCATTTCAAGCCATGCATGTTTGAATCCCGGGCACCCGCAATCTCTGTACAGGGAAGGCACACCCGGGCCCACGAGAGGTCGGGGGGGGGGGGTGACGAACTTGATGACGACTTGGGGGCAGTGGGTTTAGAACAACAATGGCAAAAACTGGATACAAAAAAAATACAAATGATGCATCACCATCCAAAAGTGCAGTTGGCAACTGGGAGGGCAAAGGGGCAGGTGCTCGGGCACAGGTAGACCCCCATCTGTGTACGTGCCTGGTGAAAAATGACAGGAGCATGGGGAAAAGCACACGCATAGAGACCGGTGAAACACAGTTACACAAGCTGGTCTCACGCTTTTACACAGTCCCACACACACACACACACTGAAACAAAGGAGACACGTTCACGCAGGCTGTGAAAGAAAGCACTTCAGGCACTCAACTCTAACATAAGATAGATCTCAAGGATAAATTGGCTAATTCACAGATCTCCCTTAGACTGTGTCTAAAAACTTCACTAGTTGTCAAGTCCTTGCTTCCTCCGTCCTTGGAAGGTCAATTAGATGAAGTCCGAGGGAGGGACATTGGATTCTCTCCTCCAATGAGAGCTTTGAGAGGAAATTGAGGAAACAAGGATTTGACAACTAGTGACATTTTCAGACAACCTTATGCTACTCATTAGCCTACACTGTGACCAAGCCACAAACAAGCACAACTACCAGTTAACAAAGTGCTATTCATCGGTCATGTGCTGCTCTAGATAGTCTAAGGCTCTGTCCCAAATGGCACTCCATTCTCTATAGTGCACTACTTTTGACCAGGGCCCATTGGGATGCAGCCTAGAGAACAGCAACCAATGTTCCTTCTAAGCTGAGCTTCACTCAGCTTCATACGGTTTTCCCTGTTAGTTAACACTATCAACGTTTCGAATCAACGCAATATTAGCCACTTTCAAGGCAACGTACCCAAACAAAAATGACCTACGCAAGACTTGTTATCCAAAACTAACTACGCAAAGATTTTGTTGTAGGCAGAACGGAGCGGAGTAGGATTCTATTGCATTGACATGCATGACTCAGCCCATATTCTACACAGACCGGTGCAGAATAACCAATCAGAGCTGCAGTAGATCTACACTGAACAAAGATATAAACACAACATGTAAAAGGGTTGGTCCCATGTTTCATGAGTTGAAATAAAAGATACCAGAAATGTTCCATACGCACAAAAACCTTATTTCTATCAAATTGAGTGTACAAATGTGTTTACATCCCTGTTAGTATTTCTCCTTTGCTAAAGATAATCATTCCACCTGACAGGTGTGGCATATCAAGAATCTGATTAAAAACATGATCATTACACAGATGCACCTTGAGCCAGGGACAACAAAAGGCCACGCTAAAACACAATGCCACAAATGTCTCAAGTTGAGGGAGCGTGCAATTGGCATGCTGACTGCAGAAATGTCCACCAGAGGTGTTGGCAGATAATTTCATGTCAATTTCTCTACCAACGTAGTTTTAGAGAATTTGGCAGTACGTCCAACCGGCCGCACAACAGCAGACCACGTGTATGACAACGTGGAGGCGAGCAGTTTACTGAAGTCAAATTTATTAACAGCGTGCTGCATGGTGGCGGCGGAGATATAGTATGGGCAGGCATAAGCTATGGACAACTAGAGAGATTCTGTGATGAGATCCTGAGGCTCATTGTCGTGCCATTCATCTGCCGCCATCACCTCATGTTTCAGCATGATAATGCACGGCCCCATGTCGCAAGGATCTGTCCACGATTCCTTGTAGCTGAAAATGTCAGACATGTCACCCATTGAGCATGTTTATGACTATCTGGATCGACGTGTACAACAGGGTGTTCCAGTTCCCGCCAATATCCAGCATATTCGCAGAGCCATTGAAGAGGAGTGGGACAACATTCCACAGGCCACTGTAAACAGCCTGATCAACTCTATGCGAAGGAGCTGTGTCACGCTGCATGAGGCAAATGGGTGGTCACACCAGATACTGACTGGTTTTCTGATCCCCACACCCAACTTCTTTTTTTTTTAAAGGTACAGTATCTGTGACCAACAGATGCAAATCCATAGAGTAGGGCCTAATGAATTTCTTTAAATTCACTGACTTTATTATATAAGCTGTTATTCATTAAAATCTTTTAAACTGTTGCATGTTACATTTATATTCTTGTTCAGTATATACAGTGCCAGTCAAAAGTTTTAGGACACCTACTCATTCCAGGGTTTTTCTTTATTTTTTCTATATTGTAGAATAATAGCGAAGACATCAAAACTATGAAATAATATATGGAATCATGTAGTAACCAAAAAAGTGTTAAACACATCAGAATATATTTTAGATTCTTCGAAGTATCCACCCTTTGCCTTGATGACAGCTTTGCACACTCTTTGCATTTCTCATCGAATCACAGCCTACTTCGCCAACCGGGTGATGGTTTAACAAAAGCGCATTTGTGAAAAAAGCACTGCCGTTGCACCAATGTGTACCTAACCATAAACATCAATGCCTTTCTTTAAAATCAATACACAAGCATATATTTTTAAACCTACATATTTAGTTAATGTTGCCTGCTAACATGAATTTCTTATAACTAGGGAAATTGTGTCACTTCTCTTGCGTTCCGTGCAAGCAGTCAGGGTATATGCAGCAGTTTGGGCCGCCTGGCTCGTTGCGAACTGTGTGAAGACCATTTATTCCTAACAAAGACCGTAATTAATTTGCCAGAATTGTACATAATTATGACATAACAGTGAAGGTTGTGCAATGTAACAGCAATATTTAGACTTAGGGATGCCACCCATTCGATAAAATACGGAACGGTTCCGTATTTCACTGAAAGAATAAACGTTTTGTTTTCGAAATGATAGTTTCCGGATTTGACCATATTAATGACCTAAGGCTCCCATTTCTGTGTGTTATTATGTTATAATTAAGTCTATGATTTGATATAGCAGTCTGACTGAGCGGTGGTAGGCAGCAGCAGGCTCGTAAGCATTCATTCACGGCACTTTTGTGCGTTTGCCAGCAGCTCTTCGCTGTGCTTCGAGCATTGAGCTGTTTATGACTTCAAGCCTATCAACTCCTGAGATTAGGCTGGTGTAACCGATGTGAAATGGCTAGCTAGTTAGCGGGGTGCGCGCTAACAGAGTTTCAATTGGTGACGTCACTCGCTCTGAGACCTTGAAGTAGTTGTTCCCCTTGCTCTGCAAGGGCCGCGGCTTTTGTGGAGCGATGGGTAACAATGCTTCAAGGGTGGCTATTGTCGATGTGTTCCTGGTTCGAGCCCAGGTAGGGGCGAGAAGAGAAACGGAAGCTATACTGTTACACTGGCAATACTATAGTGCCTATAAGAACATCCAATAGTCAAAGGTATATGAAATACAAATGGTATTAGAGAGAAATAGTCCTATAATTCCAATAATAACTACAACATTAAACTTCTTACCTGGGAATATTGAAGACTCATGTTAAAAGGAACCACCAGCTTTCACATGTTCTCATGTTCTGAGCAAGGAACTTAAACGTTAGCTTTTTTTACATGGCACATATTGCACTTTTACGTTCTTTTCCAACACTTTGTTTTTGCATTATTTAAACCAAATTGAACATGTTTAATTATTTACTTGAGGCTAAATTAATTTTATTGATGTATTATATTAAGTTAAAATAAAAGTGGTCATTGTTCATTCAGTATTGTTGTAATTGTCATCACTACAAAAAAAGAAGAAAAAAAAACACACCAATGTTTTTATTTTTTTATTACTATTTTGTATTTTTTAAATTATTTTTGTATTTTTTATTATTATTATTATTATTTTTTTTAAATTGGTCCTCCAATAAATCGGTATCGGTCGACCTCTAGATCAAATAGCCACAGTAGCCTACTAAAACTAACTTAAAGCGGGTACAGCCTCAGTGTTCACAGTAAACGCGACCAGAAAGTTGCACAGAATTTTCACAACATTCAAATTTGCGCTCAGCAGACCTGACATTTTTTCCGTAGCGATTTCAAGTTGTTCTTGAAATGCATATTACTTCGGTTCAGTAAGCACTCCAAGTTTAAATAGTTGAGAGACCTTGTCTGACATTACTTCTAAGTGACCTTAAAGTTCAGAGTGAACATAAACTGGGATACTTTCCTTGCATCATTCACCATAAGAGTTCCATATGCCCCAGGGCTGAGTTGGGTAGTTGGTAGGCCTCAGCCTAACAGTGACACCAGGCTGTGAATACTCTAGTGTGTTCTTCAGACATCAAAGGCTTCTTTCATGTTCTTCTGGGAGGAGCCAGACAATGGTGGTTCAGAGCCATACAGAGCAGTCAGCTGAGCTACACACATCTGATGGTGGTCTTGTAGAATAGCAGCTCACATACTCTTACGTCTGTGACATGGGTGTATGATATCTTGGAAGAAAACACTCATAGAAATTAGAATCTTAATATCACAAACAGGTTTTTCTTTTTCTTGTGCCCCTCATTCACTGCTAGTCAGCCATCACAGCTGATGGCCCATCGAAACCACACCTAAACTATATCGAAACTAATTTCATACATAACACAACGCCGCAGATGTCTCAAGTTGAGGGAGTGTGCAATTGGAATGCTGACTGCAGGAATTTCCAACAGAGCTGTTGCCAGAGAATTGAATGTTAATTTCTCTACCATAAGCCGGCTCCAATGTTTTAGAGAATTTGGCAGTACGTCCAAACGGCCTCACAATCGCAGACCACGTGTAACCACGCCAGCCCAGGACCTCCACATCCGCCTTCTTCCCCTGCGCGATCGTCTGAGACCAGCCACTTGGACAGCTGATGAAACTGAGGAGTATGTCTGTAATAAAGCCCTTTTGTTGTCTCCCAAATGGTTGGGATTATGCCCTCCCAGGCCCACCCATTGCTGCGCCCTCGCCCAGTCATGTGAAATCCATAGATTAGTACCTAACAAATTTATTTCAATTACTGTAACTTAGTAAAATCTTTTGAATTATTGCATGTTGCGTTTATATTTTTGTTCAGAATAGTTAGCCTAAAGACCAGACTAAATTGACAATAGTCTGGGTGACAATATTATAAATTGTACATGAAGAGATGGGTGCAGCTTGGAATTGACACAGAGGCAGGGAAAGAACCATCACTTTTTCAAATTCTCCTATACAGACATTTGATGTCAAGAGGTGAGCTCGATTTCAAAATGTTCTACAAGAATAACCATGCTTTTTCATGCGCACAATGCCTGAGCACTCACAGCAGCATTGCTCAGGCCACTAAACAAAGACTAGTAACACAATACAACTTGGTTCCATAATGATTCTTAAGACTTGCCAAAATGAAATTATTATGTATATCTTTGAGATGGATTTAACACTTAAACTGTGGTGGTTTTAGTCTTCTTTTTTCCCCACATATAGCTACAGTATGTTCTTCGAAATTGTTTTCTCGTATTTTAATGTTACGTAAGACCTTCGTAAACACAACTAAATTCTTCTTCTTCCGATAGCATATATGATATTGTATTTATTTGACTGTTAGAATTTTGATGACCAGAACACGTGTCATTGGTATTTGGCTCGAAGGGGAGTACGTAGAGGCCAGGCTTTTCTAATGTCAAGAAGGCGCGATCTTGAAGCGGTCCTTACTCTGTTTTAGAGAGAGAATCGCCTCTTGGCGGGCACACTGGAAACGGGGAAAATCATATATTTTGAAAATGGAGCACATCGACTGGTACAATATTTCCATCAATGTATAATAAGCCTTATTTTGCAATGGGATTATTTTTCTCCAGGACAATTTGGACAGAAATGGTATTTATCGGAAACCCTGACACACACACACACACCCACCCCCCCGGATCTTACTTCTGTGTATGGTCTCGAAGCAGATGACACACACCCGGGCCTCCTTGTCCAGGTACTTCAGCTTGCATTTCCTGTTGCAGCACATGGCACAGTACACCTGTGCCACAGGTGAAAAGACAACCGTCAGGCAAGAGGAAAACACTATAGTGCAACACGGCACTCTACACCATACGTTGACAATCTACAGTGCATTCGGGAAACTATTCAGACCCCTTCCTTTTTTGCACATTTGGTTACGTTACAGCCTTATTCTAAAATAAATAAACACTTTTTTTGTTTGACCTCATCTACACACAATACCACATAATCACAAAGCAAAAACAGGTAATTTTTTCAAAAGATATGAAAAATACAAAATAAACACCTTATTTACATAAGTATTCAGACCCTTTGCTATGAGACTCAAATTGAACTCGGGTGCATCCTGTTTTCATTGACCCTCCTTGAAATGTTTCTACAACTTGATTGGAGTCCACCTGTGGTAAATTCAATTGATTGGACATGATTTGGAAAGGCACATACCTGTCTATATAAGGTCCCAGAGTTGACAGTACATTTTAGAGCAAAAACCAAGCCATGAGGTCGAAGGAATTGTCCGTAGAGCTCCGAGACAGGATTGTTTCGAGGCACAAATCTGGGGAAGGGTACCAAAACATTTCTGCAGCATTTAAGGTCCCCAAGAACACAGTGGCCTCCATCATTCTTAAATGGAAGAAGTTTGGAACCCACAAGACTCTTCCTATACCTGACCGCCTGGCAAAACTGAGCAATCAGGAGAGAAGGGCCTTGGTCAGGGAGGTAACCAAGAACCCAATGGTCACTGACAGAGCTCCAGAGTTCCTCTGTGGAGATGGGAGAACCTTCCAAAAGGGCAACAATCTCTGCAGCACACCACCAGGCAGGTATTTATGGTAGTGGTCAGAAGGAAGCCACTCCTCTAGAAAAGGCACACAGTGGCAGGGACTAGGAGACTAGTCAGGATCAAGGGAAAGATGAAGAGAGCAAAATCTGCTCCAGAGCGCTCAGGACCTCAGACTTGGAAGGTAAACCGTCGCCCCTCAGGACACCGACCCTAAGCACACAGCCAAGACAACTCAGGAGTGGCCTCGGGACAATTCCCTTAAATGTCCTTGAGTGGCCCAGCCAGAGCCCGGGATTAAATCCGATCGAACATCTCTGGAAAGACCTGAAAAATAGCTCTTCGGGGACGCTTCTCATCCAACCTGAGAGATGGAGAGGATCTGCAGAGAACAAATGGGAGAAACTCCCAAAATACAGGTGTGATAAGTTTGTAGCGTCATACCCAAGAAGACTCGAGACTGTAATCGCTGCCAAAGGTGCTTCAACAAAGTACTGAGTAAAGGGTCTCTGAATACTTACGTAAATGTGATATTTCAGGTATTTTTTTATTTTTTTTTACTGTTTTTGCTTTGTCCTTATGCGGTATTGTGTGTAGATTGATGAGGGGGAAAAACTATTGAATCCATTTTAGACTAAGTCTAACGTAACAAAATGTGGAAAAAGTCAAGGGGTCGGGAATACTTTCCCGAATGCACTATACATGAAGTTACTCATCCCATGTTAAGTGCCTGACCCATAAAGAAAAGCAGTAAATTACAGTGGAAATTGTGCCGCAATTAATTGTGCAGAAATCAAAGCAGGTTGTAAAGTACATTATACTACTCTTCTGTATCCCGTTGGGCTCCAGTAAGAAGCCTATGGAGTCAAAGCCCCTGAGACTCTTGTGTAATGCTGCTTTAATCACTGGGCTGTTAAGGTCTTAGCTCTGGCTTTAGCCCCGGGCTCATACTTCAGAGAGTTGGAGATCTATAGAGGAGCTGGAACCTGAATCGCTGACTCATAGCCCTTGTTATATATATAGCAGCGGGGGAGGGTATAGCATATAGGCTATATCATGCCATACTACGTGATCAAGTATGACGTACAGTACCAGTCAAAAGGTTGGACACGTACTCATTCAAGGGTTTTTCTTTATTTTTACTATTTTCTACATTGTAGAACAATAGAAGACATCAAAACTATGAAATAACCCATATGGAATCATGTAGTAACCAAAAATGTAAATATATTTTAGATTCTTCAAAGTAGCCACCCTTTGACTCGATGACAGCTTTGCATACTTTTGGCATTCTCTCAACCAGCTTCTCCTGGAATGCTTTTCCAACAGTCTTGAAGGAGTTCCCACATATGCTCAGCACTTGATGGCTGCTTTTCTTTCACTCTGCAGTCCAACTCATCCCAAACCATCTCAATTGGGTTGAGGTCGGGTGATTGTGGAGGCCAGGTAATCTGATGCAGCACTCCATCACTCTCCTTCTTGGGCAAGTAGCCCAAACACAGCCTGGAGGTGTGTTGGGTCATTGTCCTGCTGAAAAACAAATGACAGTCCCACTAAGCGTAAACCAGATGGGATGGCATATCGCTGCAGAATGCTGTGGTAGCCATGCTGGTTAAGTGTGCCTTGAATTCTAAATAAATCACAGACAAGTGTCACCAGCAAAGCACCCCCACACCATCACACCTCCTCCTCCATGCTTCACGGTGGGAACCACACATGCGGAGATCATCCGTTCACCAAGACACGGCAGTTGGAAAATGGTTGAGAGAATGCCAAGAGTGTCCAAAGCTGTCATCAAGGCAAAGGCTGGCTACTTTGAAGAATCTCAAATATAAAATATATTATATATATATATTATAAAATATATTTGTTTAACACTTTTTTGGTTACAACATTATTACATTTGTGTTATTTCATCGTTTTGACGTCTTCGCTATTATTCTACAATGTAGAAAATAGTAAAAAATGAAGAAAAACCCTTGAATGAGCAGGTGTGTCCAAAGTTTTGGCTGGTACTGTGTGTGAGCGGGGGCTCTCTGTTGCTTTGTAAACGGGAGATATGAACACAAGGAGTGTTCTCTACAAGGAGAACGATCGGTGGAAGTCAAATGAGAGTCGGGGGATGAGCCGAAACACAGCTAGGTCACAGCGCCACATTTTAATCCACATGTACAATTGAATCCTCTGATTAAGTAAATACAGAAATGTGCTGCATTGCAAACCACAGCAAGGCTGCTTTATTGAAGTTCACTAAGTGAATGGAAATTATGTAAAAATGTACCACTAGCCACTTTAAACAATGCCACTTAATATAATGTTTACATACCCTACATTACCCATCTCATATGTATATACTGTACTCTATATCATCTACTGCATCTTGCCATCTTTATGTAATACATGTACCACTAGCCACTTTAAACTATGCCACTTTATGTTTACATACCCTACAGTACTCATCTCATATGTATATACCGTACTCTATACCATCTACTGCATCTGCCATGCCGTTCTGTACCACCACTCATTCATATATCTTTATGTACATATTCTTTATCCCTTTACACTTGTGTGTGTGTGTAAGGTAGTAGTTGTGGAATTGTTAGGTTAGATTACTTGTTGGTTATTACTGCATTGTCGGAACTAGAAGCACAAGCATTTCGCTACACTCGCATTAACATCTGCTAACCATGTGTATGTGACTAATAAAATTTGATTTGATTTGATTTGAGTGGGTAACAGTCAGGTAATGTCCCCAGAACATGCAATTACGCAGGCAAGTTATTGCCACTTATGATTGCATTTCTTCAGTTTTCATTCATATTCAAGGTCTTTGTGACTGTCACTCATTTAAGTTTAGTTAGAGCTCTTTATTATGTGTTGCAAGGTAAAAGTTATTTATATTTACTTGCACCTAATATAAAAAAAGATATAGTCAAAACACCAAAAATGCTATCAATAGGGCAAAATATGACCCTAGAAATGAGGGTAAAAGAAAGTCCCTTCAAGGACCGATCTAGCTACGTACCTTCCCACAGGCCCGGCAGTGGTGCCTCCTCCTGGTGAACGTGAACTTCTGCCAGCAGTTCATACAGTTGGGAGCCTCCGAATCTGGCACCCAGGGGGGTTGCTTGCACCCCAGCCCATTCTCATCCTCCACCTCCACCTCCCTCCCCTCTGAGGACCCAGACCCCTCCTCAGCAGGCTCACCAGGGTAGGGTGGGGGCTCCGACAGCTCGTTGTACCCCACACTGCTCTCGTAGGGCTCTGTTGGGGAGTACCCTGGGCAGGGCACACCCAGTTTAGAGGGGTCCTGAGCAAGATTGGGGCTGGGAGGAGAGGGGCTCTGGTCCACCTCCTCCCCAGCGTCGGTGCTGTCTGTGGGGCTACTGGGCCCCTGGTCCTCCCCTACTGCTGGAGGTGCCCTGGTTGCTTGGCAGTGCAGCTGTTTGGGTCGGGCCCCTCCAAAGTAGGGTGGTGGGAGGTTACTGGGACTACTGGGGTCCTGGGAGGGCATGGAGGGGGATAGGCTCACACTCCCCTCTGCAAATGCAGACAAGGTCCTGTCGCTATCCGGGTAGGCCAACCCCTCCCCTCGGCTCCGGCTGTAGCTCTGCAGCTCCTCCTCCACCAGCCGCTCCTCCAGGTCCCCATTGAGCTCGGAGAAGCCCTCGTCCTGGAGGTTCTCCCCGGGCCTCTCGCAGTGAGGGACTCCCTGGTCCTCCTCACCTTGAGCCTCCCCACGGAGGAAAGCATCCAGCTCCTCATCCGTCACCAGCAGCCCAGCCTGGTCACTCTCCGGCAGGTACTCAAAGCCAAACTCAGGGGGGTCCACCGGGCTTAGGCTGGGCTCTGAGGGAGGGGACGCAGGTCGCTCTGGAGACATGGGGGCCGGCTGGACCCCCACTTGAGAGAAGCTGACCTGGGAGACAGGGGGAGCTGAGACAGCCAGGTGGAAAGGCATAGTTGTCATCTCTGGGATCTCTGTATTAGGGGACTGGACAGAGAGGTCCTCAGGGGCAGAATCAGGGCTGGTACAGTCCTCCACAGTCCCAGGGTTCTCTGGGAGACTGACTTCCTCCTGCACCTCAGAGGCAGACAGGGACTCTGCCTCTAAGGTCTCAGTTGGGACAGCCTCAGCCACCTCTAACCCTCCTCCCATGGCCTCCTCAGGGTTCTTGGAGGCCACCAGGGCCCTGCACATGGACACGGCCATGGGCAGGCAGGACAGGGCTGAGGGGCTCTCAGACACACAGTCACTGCAGTCCTCAGAGTTAGGTTCCTGTCCAGTGCAGCTCACAGAACTCTCTGCTTCAGCCAGCTCAGAGCGCTCCAAAGACCCCTCGCCCTCATCCCTGACATCTGTGGCGATATCACACGTGGGAGTGTCCTCTGTCTTGGTGTCCATGGCAACAGGCAGGACTACAGGCTGGTCCTGGTGGTCAGGTGAGTTCTCCAGTTGACAGTTGATTAGTGCCACCTCTATGCCTGCCTCCTCTCCCTCCGTCTCTCCAGACTCAGAGTTTCTCAGCGAGGGGGGATTCGTGGGCTCACAGTCTCTCTCCACAGCAGCAGGCAAAATCACATCGAGCAGACTGAGAGAGGCAGCATAACCACCAGAGTCCAGCCCCAGCAGCACCTCCCCTCCCCCGCCAAGAGCCTCCCTCCCCTCAGTACTCCCGTGTCCGGGACCCAGACCCAGGCCTGCTGAGGCTTCCCTAGGCAAAGCCACCACGGGGCTGGTGAAGTCCACCAGCAGCTCCTCCTCCAGCCGGCTCTCTGCCACATCCAGCTTACTGAAGGCGTTGTGGCTGTTGGCCCGGAGGAGGTGGGCTGAGCCTGTGTCACTGACCAGATCACACACAGGCTTCAGGGCCCGGTCTGGGCAGGGCGGTGCAGAGCTCTTAGCTGACCCCCGGCCGTCTACAGAGGAGAGCAGGTCCACCCCAGTGAGGGGCCGGGCCTTGGTCTCGCGCTCCACAGGACTGGGGCTAGGATGGTCGGGGGAGCTGGAAGCAGAGCCGTAGTGCAGGGAGTTGAGGTCAGGGAGAGAGTGCGGAACTGGAACTTTGGAGGGTTCCGGAAGGAAACCCTGGGCGCCCAGAGAGTGGCCGGGATATGAGGGAGGCGACAGGGAGACTGATCTGCACTCATGCTCATCTTGTGGGGAAGGGAAAAGTATCCGTTAATCAGTTCTGTTGTTAATATCTCAGCAGAACAAGTGAGCGACAAGTTGTCAACTAAATTACACCACGTTTCATTTAAAAAAAAAATATATATATATATATATATATTTATTTTCACTTAACACTACACCCCTCCGACCTTCCCTCAACATACAGAAATGAAAAACATGCTACCCGAATACATTTTTTCAGACAGTAGTAACCCGTGTCTAACCTGTATTGAGCTCAAAATCATCCAGCAGCTTGTCCAGGTCGCACACAGCAGCCTTAAAGAAGCTGTCCATGCTGGGCTGTCCGTGGGAGACCGGCTCCACTCACGCCTTCACCTCCTGGAGAAGAGAAACAAGAGGAAGTATTATCGTCCGTTATCTTTATCGATTGGTCCTATGTGGACAGGATGAATGCATTTTGATCGACATTTCAGTTCCCACATCAGTGTTAAAAATGCTGTAGTTCTTGGCTATGAACCCCACACTGCTCTCGTAGGGCTCTATTGGGGAGTACCCTGGGCCCCACACAAGTTGAAGAATGAATAACATATCAATTGCTGACCAAACAGTCAGCAGGGCACCTCAAACTTTCTCCAGCTATGCGTGATTGTGCACTTCAGACTCTGACCCCTGCTCTCAATGTCTGTGGGGAAATCTAATCAAAAGATCTACAAGAGAGAATTTCTCCAGATTCAGTGTAAGGACTTTATTATGACATGTCAACTGGCATCCCAATTTATATTGTGAGACTCCACCTGTCTGACCTGAACTCACCTTGCATTGGTTAAAGACTCCACACCAGGCCCAGCTAGGTAGCTAGCTTGCCAGGAGCCAGTATTAGCAGCTGGGCGAATAATACAATAAAATCAATCTGGTCGTCTAGCTACGGGCCTAGTTTATGCTGATCGTGACAAATTTTACTAGTTAGGCTAGCGTTTAGGGTTAGGAGTTAGGCTAAAGGGTTAAGGTTAGGGGATGGGTTCACAATAAACGTATATTTTGAATCGATGGTTGTGTGGTGAGAGATGTTTTACAATCCAAATGAATACACAATGACAGGTTTTGAATGAAAGACTGACTGCGTTACAAGTGTGACCTGTTTGGAGTTTTGTACTAAGAGTTGTGAAAATGTACCACATAATTGTGAAAAACTACTACTAGCAGAGCGACCCCTCTCACAGGTATGCTTTCACTTTTTAGAATTAGAAGTGTGTGGCAACAGATTAAATATTCTAAATAAAAGGATTTGGGAAAAAATATAGTTACCAGTCAAATGTTTGGCAAACCTCCTCATTCAAGGGTTATTTTATTTTGACTATTTCCTACATTGTAAAATAATAGTGAAGACATCAAAACTATGAAATAACACATATGTAAAAATGTGGTAACCAAAAAAAGTGTTAAATCAAAATATTTAATATTTCAAATTCTTCAAAGTAGCCACCCTTTGCCTTGATGACAGCTTTCCACACTCTTGGCATTCCCTCAACCAGCTTCACCTGGAATGCTTTTCCAACAGTCTTGAAGGAGTTCCCACATACGCTGAGCACTTGTTGGCTGCTTTTCCTTCATTCTGCAGTCCAACTCATCCCAAACCATCTCAATTGGGTTGAAGTCGGGTGACTGTGGAGACCAGGTCACCTGATGCAGCAGTCCATCACTCTCCTTCTTGGTCAAATAGCCCTTACACAGCCTGGAGTGTGTTTGGGTCATTGACCTGTTGACCATCTCACCTCCTCCTCCATGCTTCACGGTGGGAACCACACATCCGTTCACCTACTCTGCGTCTCACAAAGACACGGCGGTTGGAACCAAAAATCTCAAATTTGTACTCATCAGACCAAAGGACTGATTTTCACCGGTCTAATGTCAATTGCTCGTGTTTCTTGGCCCAAGTGAGTCTCTTCTTCTTATTGGTGTCCTTTAGTAGTGGTTTATTTGCAGCAATCGACCATGAACGCCTGATTCACGCAGTCTCCTCTGAACAGTTGATGTTGAGATGTGTCTGAGCCAGTTTCATCATAGCGCTTGATGGTTTTTGTGACTGCACTTGAAGAAACGTTCAAAGTTCTTGACATTTTCCAGATTGACTGACCTTCATGTCTTAAAGTAATGATGGACTGTCGTTTCTTTTTGCTTGTTTGAGCTGTTCTTGCCATAATAGGGAATATAAAATAAATTCCACAAATTAACTTTTAACAAAGCACACCTGTTATATGAAATGCATTCCAGGTGACTACCTCATGAGAGAATGCCAAGAGTGTTGAAAGCTATCATCAAGGCAAAGGGTGGCTACTTTGAAGAATCTCAAATATATTTTGATTTGTTTACAACATTATTACTTAATTGTTATTTCATAGTTTTGATGTCTTCACTATTATTCTACAAAAATAATGAAAAACCCTGGAATGAGTAGGTGTGTCTAAACTTTTGAAGGGTGCTGCAGATCTGCCACATGTGGGATTAGAATTCACAACCATTGAGCTACAAGCCAACTGTTTTCGCGGACTTCGCAACCAATCATAGCAGCTGAGAAATAATACAACAAGTTGACATGACCACCAAAGTCATCTATTTCTTGTTACGATGATATAGCTAGCTATAATCCTCAAAGCCGACATGTTTTTTGTCTTTACGTAAAAGCACAAAACTTTGAATGTGCCCAATTCCATGTTCAAAACACCTGGAAACTCGGAAATCTCCGACTTCAAGACAACTGTGCACTCTTGAAAAAAGAAAACTAGCTCCGACTGGGAAAAATAGTTTTGAAATATCATCCAACTCAGAATTCCAAGTTAGGAACTCGGGCCTCTTTCTAAAGCTCCGACTTTCCAACCTGAAGATCACGGTTGTCATGATTTGACCTTGTCACCCCCCCCCACCGGAGGGGATGGCTGCCGTTTTACAGGCTCCTAACCAACTCTGCTATTTTGTTAGTTTTTTCACGTTGTTTGTAACTTGTTTTGTACATAAGGTTGCTGCTACCGTCTCTTATGACCGAAAAGAGCTTTTGGACATCAGAACAGCGATTACTCACCTCGAACTGGACAAAGATTTTTTCTTGAACGAGTTCAACGCGAAGGATATACTGCTTTCTCGAGAACAACCCAAAATCCCCGACATTTACTTGAAGAAAAGACAGAGATAAAAGGGGTCGGAGGTCGGGCTGCCTACTGAGAATTCGTAAGTGAGTGAGTAAACTTCCACTACCATCCATTCTATTGGCCAACGTGCAATCCATGGAAAATAAAATGGATGATCTACGATTAAGACTATCCTACCAACGGGACATTAAAAACAAATATATTATGTTTCGCAGAGTCATGGCTGAACAACGACATGGATAATATAGAGCTGGCTGGGTTTACTGTGCATCGGTAGGCCAGAGAAGCTACGTCCGTTAAGACGAGGGGCAGGGGTGTGTGCCTATTTGTCAATAACAGCTGGTGCACAATGTCTGATATTAAAGAAGTCTTGAGGTATTGCTCGCCTGAGGTAGAGTACCTCATGATAAGCTGTAGATCACACTATCTACCAAGAGAGTTCTCATCTAGATTATTCGTAGTCATCTATTTACCACCACAAACCGATGCTGGCACTAAGACCCCACTCAACGAGCTGTAAACAAACAAGAATATGCTCATCCAGAAGTGGCGCTCCTAGTGGCCGGGGACTTAAATGCAGGCAAACAAATCCTATAAACATGCCACCAGAGGGAGAGAATAAATAAATAAATGTAAAAAATTAAAATCTAGACCACCTTTACTCCTTATACTGGAGTAAAGCTCTCCCTCGCACCCCATTTGGCATATCTGATCATAATTCTATCCTCCCAATTCCTGCTGACAAGTAAAAACTAAAGCAGGAAGTACCAGTGACTCGCTCAATACGGAAGTGGTCAGATGACGCGGATGCTACAGGACTTTTGCTAGCACAGACTGGAATATGTTCAGGGATTCATCCAATGGCATTGAGGAGTATACCACCTCAATCACCAGATTCATCAATAAGTGCATCGACGATGTCGTCCCCACAGTGACCGTACGTACATAGCCCAACCAGAAGCCATGGATTACAGGCAACATCCGCATCGAGCTAAAGGCTAGAACTGTCGCTTTCAAGGAGTGGGACACTAATCCGGACGCTTATAATAAATCCCGCTATGCCCTCAGACAAACCATCAAACAGGCAAAGCATCCATACAGGATTAAGATTGAATCCTACTACACCGGCTCTGATGCACGTCGGATGTGGCAAGGCTTGCAAACTATCACGGGAAACCTAGCAGCGAGCTGCCCAGTGACGCGAGCCTACCAGACGAGCTAAATGCATGCATGCATGAGAGCAACAGCTGTTCCAGGCGACTGTGTGATCACGCTCTCCGTAGCGATGCGAGCGGACCAACTGGCAAGTGTCTTCACTGACATTTTCAACTTCTCCCTGACCAAGTCTGTAATAACTACATGTTTCAAGCAGACCATCATAGTCCCTGTGCCCAAGGAAGCCAAAGTAACCTGCCTAAATGATTACCGCCCCATACCACTCACGTGGGTAGCCATGAAGTGTTTTGAAAGGCTGGTCAGGGCGCGCATCAACATCATTATCCCAGAAACCCTAGACCCACTACAATTCGCATACCGCCCCAACAGAATGCTGTTCATTAACTACAGCTCAGCGTTCAACACCATAGTGCCCACAAAGCTCATCACTAGGCTAAGAACCCTGGGTCTAAACACCTCCCTCTGCAACTGGATCCTGGACTTCCTGACGGACCGCCCCCAGGTGGTAAGGGTAGGCAACAACACATCTGCCACGCTGATCCTCAACACAGGGGCTCCTCAGGGGTGCGTGCTCAGTCCCCCCCTGTATTCCCTGTTCACCCACGACTGCGTGACCAAACACGAATCCAACAACATCATTAAGTTTGCTGACGACACAACAATTGTAGGCCTGATCACCGAAAAAGACAGCCTATAGGGAGGTCAGAGACCTCGCAGTGTAGTGCCATAACAACAACAACCTCTCTCTCAATGTGAGCAAGACAAAGGAGCTGATTGTGGACTACAGGAAAAGGCGGGCCGAACAGTGAACCAGGGCTGTAGTGGAGCGAGTAGAGAGCTTCAAGTTCCTTGGTGTCCACATCACCAATGAACTATCATGGTCCAAACACAACAAGAAAGTTGTGAAGAGGGCACAACAAAACCTTTTCCACCTCAGGAGACTGAAAAGATTTGGCATGGGTCCCCAGATCCTCAAAAAGTTCTACAGCTGCACCATCGAGAGCCTCCTGACCCTTTGCATCACCGTCTGGTATGGCAACTGCTCGGCATCTGACCGTAAGGCACTACAGAGGGTAGTGCGAATGACCCAGTACATCACTGGGGCCAAGCTTCCTGCCATCCAGGACTTATATACTAGGCGGTGTCAGAGGAAGGCCCCAAAATATGTCAAAGACTCCAGTCCCCCAAGTCATAGACTGTTCTCTCTGCTACCGCACGGCATGCGGACCAAAAGGCTCTTTAACAGCTTCTACCCCCAAGTCATAAGACTGCTGAACAAATAATGAAATGGCCAACCGGACTATTTACATTGACACCACCACCCCCCCATTTGTTTTTTCACTGCAGCCATGCACTGTCTATGATCTATGCATAGTCACTTCACACATACCTACATGTACAAATTACCTTGACTAACCTGTACCCCCGAACATTGACTCGGTACCTGTACCCCGTGTATATAGCCTAGTTATTGTTATTTTATTGTGTTTCTTTTATGTTTGACTTTATTTTCTAAATATTTTCTTAACTCTATTTCTTGAACTGCATTGTTGGTTAAGGGTTTGTAAGTAAGCATTTCAGGGTAAGGTTTACACCTGTTGTATTCGGCGCATGTGACAAATAAAGTTTGATTTGAAGCATAGGTATCGTTAGTCTCTGTGACATGAAATAAAGTGTAATCAATGTGTAATAACTACGTAATAAAATTATTATGTGACGTACAGTCATATTCAGGTCTTCATTGGTCAACAAGCTTATTTAACGCGTCAGATAGTGTTATTTTCACGTCGTCATTGGCCAACTATGGAACGCCGTTTGGGTCTTCGCATGTCAAAAAAGATACACTCAAATAACATTATTTGACATGACAAATAAGCTTGCTGACCAATCAGGACCTGAATATGACTGTACGTCACATAATAATTTAACGCGTATTAAACATTTTTACGTAGTTATTACACAATGATTAGACTATCACTCATATTTCATATGTCAAAACGATTCATCCATACGTATGCTATGATGCTGGTAAAGTTGTCTCGCGTAAAGAAAGGATTAGCATAATAGTGGACTTTGCGGTTAGCCTTCAAAATAAAGGTGTCATTAACAGTGATGCAAATGTATACAAATAGTAGAATTATACCATAATTGAATAGATCATGCTAAACGAGGTTGGAATGTTATATAAAAATCAACAAAAGACAATAATTTGTCAATTTGACAAAAATCTGTTGAAATCACACTGGATGTATTAGACTTTAGAATTGCATTGGGGACATACTTATTTCACTGTACAGCCCTACCTATGGATTGTGGATCAATGACATGGGGTATCAGTCTACTCAATGACACCCAGAGAACATTAGCGTCGTAGCTCTTATTGCGGGACTCTGAAACAACTGAATTGAGCCACATTTATTGTCAACTTATGTGTATTGAACACTATTCGTGAGGAAAAACAATACTGCGTGTGTGTTTTGGAGTCTGATAACTCTGAGGGGGACGTTGGGAAAAACTATATTGGGTATTGAGTAGACTGATACCCAATTTCATTGATCCCCAATCTTGCGGTAAAGATGTACAGTGCAAAATGAATGTCAATACACACAATAGGCTGACTGGGGAGGTGATTTCACAGTCCCGCGATAAGAACTACAAAGCTAATATTGGCGTAAACTCTTCACAGTTGTGTTCTGTGGGTGTCACCAAGTGGACTGATACCCCATTTCATTGCTTCACATTACAACCTTGTTAAACATGATCTAGTCTAAATATGGCATGATTACACCAATTGTAACCTTCAGCATCACTTTCAAATGGGTACTTTTATTTTGAAGGCAAACAGCAAATTCCACTATTGTGCCTAATCCTTATTGTGGCTAGCTTCACTAACTGGCTGCTTATAACGTTAGCTTTGGGCAACAGGGTTAAGTAGTTGGCTATCTATTTATTTTAATGAACTGAAGTTCAATTTCAATAGGCGAACATAGACAGTTCGACGACTTCCTGGCTGCTGACATTACCATTATTAGCTGGCACATCACCAGATACACCAACAGCTTGTCTGTTATTTGACGTGTCAAAGTGTTATTTGACGTAACTTTTTTTACACGCAAAGACCCAATCGGCGTTGGTCAACAAGCTTATTTAACGCCTCAGATAGTGTTATGTTAAGTATCTTTCTGACACTCAAAGACCGAAACGAGATTCCAGATGATGCGTTCAAGACAACTGGGAACTCGGGGGGGAAAACGATCACGAATTGAGAATAATTCTTTTTTTACGGTCATCCGACTCCGAATTCCAAATCGGAAACTCTGACTCTTTCTAAAAGATCAGACTTTCCGACCTGAAGATCCCCGACGTCATTGTTTTACATCGTTTTCTTTCCCGAGTTCCCAGTTTTCTTGAACGCACCAACAATCGAACCCCTCCCTTGTTAGAGTCAATGTTAAGAGTTGAACCGCTAGGGCCAAAAAGAGTTCGATTTACTACTAAAATACCAAAATGTATCACTTTTGCAACGAACCTTCAAAATAAAGACCAGAATTTACGTGTTTATCTTTAACTAAGCCTAAAACATGTTTTTTTCTTCATGAAAGTTACTCAAATGATTCAACTTCCAGTTGTTTACTAGCTAGCTAGCTCGCTGTCTAGCTAGTAGCTAATTAACGTTGGCTAACGTTAGCTAACTAACATTAACGAACGAACGTGTTAACGAGCTAACGTTAGCTAGCTAGTCCTAACCACTAGTTACAGGAGGCTAATCGTCACAAATTAGCTAGCAAGCATAGACAGTTCGACGACTTCCTGGCTGCTGACATTACCATTATTAGCTGACACATATCACCAGATACACCAACAGCTTGTCTGTTATCAAGTTAGCCCATTCAATACTAAACGGTAATGGGACCGGCTGTACGATGGATATACCGCCTTGGGTTCTCGAGAAGTACTATCAAGTCATCACATCCTGCATCATCCGTGAATATCATAAAACGTGGAGAGCAGCCAGATGACATTATTTTAGCTAATAGCTAGCTAAGTTAGCTTGCTACATTAGTTAGCTTGCTACATAGCTAGCCAATGATTATTCACAGGTCAACAAACAATTGTCTTTGTCATTACCGGAAGATTCATAATTCTGGCTTCGCCCTTCCAACTGTTTAACGATTCTTCTGGTTATAAAGAAGGTTTGTCTAGAATCTAGATCGTATCCTCTTTGTCCTTTCGTTATTCCACTGAAGTTGTTAAAGCCAGAGAGGAAGAGGCTAGGCGAGAGGTTTTACTCCGCCCAAAATCTGCCCACGAAGTGAAGAGTTTTTGCATGGAGGTCAATGAGAGAGTGTTGAATTTGGTCAACAAAAAATGTAATAGCTTATTTGATCAATATACACTCAGCAAAAACATAAACGCAACATGTAAAGTGTTGATTTCATGAGCTGAAATAAAATATCCCAGAAATGTTCCATAAACACAAAAAGCTTATTTGTCTCAAATGTTGTGCACATATTTGTTTAGACATGTCACCACCCATTGAGCATGTTTGGCATGCTCTGGATCGATGTGTACGACAGCGTGTTCCAGTTCCTGGCAATATCCAGCAACTTCTCCCAGCCATTGAAGAGGAGTGGGACAACATTCCACAGGCCACAATCAACAGCCTGATCAACTCAATGCGAAGGAGATGTGTCTCACTGCATGAGACAAATGATGGTCACACCAGATACGGACTGGTTTTATGATCCACACCCCTACTTTTTTAAAGGTATCTGTGACCAACAGATGCATATCTGTATTCCCAGTCATGTGAAATCCATAGATTAGGGCCTGATGAATTTAGTTCAATTGACTGATTTTCTTATATGAACTGTAACTCAGTAAAATATTCTTCTTGCATGTTGAGTTTATATTTTTGTTCAGTGTAAGTTTAGTAATGTTAATTAATGTTGTTATGAATGCATTGATATATGTGGACGCATATGGCATTTTGGCAACTTTAAAAAAGAATGACTTTATATTAGAGCCTGTTGTCATAGAGAGAGGACTCATCATGGATATAACCCATTTTTAGCATGGAAGTGAAATTTAGGTTTTCCACCATTTTAAAGTAGTCAACTGGGTGGGGATTCCTATGAGCTGTGAGCAATCAGCCAATGAAGAAGAAAATGTACTACTTTAAAATGGATAAAGCCTCAATGGCGCTGCCCATGCTGTTTCGGACACTGTAATGGCACAGATACAAAAATGAGTCCTCTATCTATCTCTATGGCCTGTTGGTCATACACATATCTACCCTCTCATTGGCTAGAATTGTCCCACCTGATCTCACCTCCCGACTGCCTTCCATCTTTGAAGATATATAATTCCATTGTTAGAGCGGTCACTTGACTGTCTTGTCAATATAATAGACAATCTTTGTTAAAACTCAGTGCAGTTTTCACTCCTGCATCCATCTTGGATCTATCACTCAATCTGGTGGATTCGCAACCATCCTTGTTAGGGTGTAATTGTAGAGTGCACTTTCTGATATAGGCATTTAGTTATATCAAGTTATACCCATTAATGCTTGCCATTGGTCCGTGGCTGTTTCTTTAAAGTGCATGTCTTTTTATCAACGAAGAAGAAAGCTGCAGTTAGAATAGATTTCAACAATGTTGGTAAGTTCTTCCACATAAGCAATATCTTTGGTACTTCTCAACGTGTTCAATAAGACACTTTACCATATCCAATTGTTGACATAATCGTATAGCTACAAACATACACAGCATGAACATGCAGATAGTGCCGATAGACATGGTTGCCATGTTCCTCTTAGCCAACTTTGCAGTATTATATTTTTTGGGTGTTATTTCTTACATTATTTGCTAAGAACGTTTCTTGCATCGTTACAATAAAGTAGAAGTGCTCAGGGTGAGAATCTCCTTCCAGAGAGACGTCAGGGACGGTAACATACTCTGTTTCACAGAATCATGGCTCTCTCCGGACATACTGTCCCCATCCATACAGCCAGCAGTGTTCTCCGTACATCATGCGGACAGGAAGAAATAACTGCGAGAAAAAGAAAGGGGATGTTTCATGATTAACTACTTATGGTGTGATTGTGGTAATGTACGGGAACTCAAGTCCTTTTCTTCTCCCGATCTGGAATACGTCGCTATCAAATGCTGACCACATTACCACCCAAGATAATTGTCTTCGGTCATTGTCACAGCCGTGTATATTCCCCCTCAAGCCGACACCATGAGGGCTCTCAAGGAACTACACTGGACATGCGAAAAATAGAAAATGCGTCTCCTGAGCCCGTATTTACTCTAGCTGGAGACTTTAATAATGCAAATCTGAGGAAAACGCTACCAAAGTTTTATCAACACATCTATGCTACTCGCTCATCGAGAACTCTTGACTATTGCCCTCCCCCGCCCTCCCTTCGACAAATCAGATCACGGCTCCCTTCTGCTGACCAATCGAATTCTTTGCAAGATTGTTTTGATCACGTGGACTGGGATATCTTCCGGGTTGACTCTGAGAAGAGCATTGACATACAGTTGAAGTCGGAAGTTTACATACACTTAGGTTGGAGTCATTAAAACTCATTTTTCAACAACTCCACAAATTTCTTGTTAACAAACTATAGTTTTGTCAAGTCGGTTAGGATATCTACTTTGTGCATTGACACAAGTCATTTTTCCCAAAATTGTTTACAGATTATTTCACTTATAATTCACTGTATCACAATTCCAGTGGGTCAGAAGTTGACATACACTAAGTTGACTGTGCCTTTAAACAGCTTGGAAAATTCCAGAAAATTATGTCATGGCTTTAGAAGCTTCTGATAGGCTAATTGACATCTTTTGAGTCAATTGGAGGTGTACCTGTGGATGTATTTCAAGGCCTACCTTCAACAGAAATTAGCCAAGACCTCATAAAAAAAATTGTAGACCTCCACAAGTCTGGTTCATCCTTGGGAGCAATTTCCAAACACCTGAAGGTACCACATTCATCTGTACAAACAATAGTACACAAGTATAAACACCATGGGACCATGCAGCCATCATACCGCTCAGGAAGGAGACGCGTTCTGTCTCCTAGAGATGAACGTACTTTAGTGGGAAAAGTGCAAATCAATCCCAGAACAGCAGCAAAGGATCTTGTGAAGATGCTGGAGGAAACAGGTACAAAAGTATCTACAGTAAAACGAGTCCTATATCGACATAACCTGAAAGGCCGCTCAGCAAGGAAGAAGTCACTGCTCCAAAATCGCCATAAAAAGCCAGACTACGGTTTGCAACTGCACATGAAGACAAAGATGGTACTTTTTGGAAAAATGTCCTCTGGTCTGTTGAAACAAAAATAGAACTGTTTCGCCATAGTGACCATCGTTATTTTTGGAGGAAAAAGGGGGGAGGCTTGCAAGCCGAAGAACACCATCCCAACCGTGAAGCAACGGGGGTGGCAGCATCATGTTGTGGGGAGTTTGCTGCAGGAGGGACATGTGCACTTCACAAAATAGATGGCATCATGAGGTAGGAAAATTATGTGGATATATTGAAGCAACATCTCAAGACATCAGTCAGGAAGTTAAAGCTTGGTCGCAAATGGGTCTTCCAAATGGACAATGACCCCAAGCATACTTCCAAAGTTGTGGCAAAATGGCTTAAGGACAACAAAGTCAAGGTATTGGAGTGGCCATGACAAAGCCCTGACCTCAATCCCATAGAAAATGTGTGGGCAGAACTGAAAAAGCGTGTGTGAGCAAGGAGGCCTACAAACCTGACTCAGTTACACCAGCTCTGTCAGGAGGAATTGGCCAACATTCACCCAACTTATTGTGGGAAGCTTATGGAAGGCTACCCGAAACATTTGACCCAAGTTAAACAATTTTAAGGCAATGCTACCAAATAGTAATTGAGTGTATGTAAACTTCTGACCCACTGGGAATGTGATGAAAGAAATACATGCTGAAATAAATCATTCTCTCAACTATTATTCTGACATTTCACGTTCTTAAAATAAAAGTGGTGATCCTAAATGACCTAAGACTGGGAATTTTTACTAGGATTAAATGTCAGGAATTGTGAAACTGAGCTAAAATGTATTTGGCTAAGGTGTATGTAAAGTTCCGACTTCAACTGTATGTACTGTTTCCCTCTACTACTGTATGCCCACAAGCCGTTGGAACCGAATGGACAAGACCATGCACTAATTCAGACTGGGGAAAATAACATCAACAATCTTCACAGAAGAACATACAACATTATTTCCTGATTTATCTTCTGAATCTCCCAATGCCTTTCTGATGCATTTCAGTCACTTCAAACCATACTGTCTTCAGGTCGAGATACAGATTGATTACGCAACTTTTTTTTACATATACATGGTGGGGTTGTTAAATGTTGTCGTGGGATTAAAAAGTTTGGGAACCCCTGATTTTAAAGGAACAATCTGGGATGGGTACTATCAATTTCTGGACTGTAAAAGTATTAATATATGGCCTGAAGAATGTAACTTATAAATGCTTCATTAGCTTATCTGTCTTAATCAGAACCCAAAATATAATCTTGTTTACTCCATTGTTTGTAAACAATAATTGGAAACAAACACTGTATAGTTTCAAAATATAGTTAACTATACTTTTGATATCATGGGTGGTCAGTCCTTGAATCCATAGCTCCATGAATTTGAGAGTGGTTGCATTTCTCCAGGCCCATCCCTCAGCTTTTTACCAAAACAGAGGTGGGGTGACGCTTTGCTATAGCTTCAATTAAGGACTCAAGCTTTAAGGTTAAGATTTAGGGAAGATAAGCTAATCCTAGATCTGTCAATTCCGACCACCCACCCACTTCTCTAAATTCAACAAACTTTCTCTCTCAAGTCGTAGAGGCCAAGGATAAAGGTGGTTCTATTCCAACACTTTCATGGAGGAAACAGCATTATGGGAGCTCAGGTAACACTCTGAACAGGTCACACGCACACATTCTCACTGTGTGTGTGTCTACATGTTCCATTGGGGGCAAGTGTGGCCCTACCCTGTCAGTACCAGGGCAACAGCCAGGTGTGTGTGACGCTGTAAGGAGACGGAGCAGCCAACCAGGTGAGACTTGTTCTACCTTTCTAACGGTTACAGTGAAGTCATGAAGTCATCATCATAATTGTCAACTATCCTCCTCTTGCCCAATCAGGGCCAGATCTAGTGGTTAGAGCGTTGAGCCAGTAACCGAAAAGGTTGCTAGATTGAATCCCCGAGCTGACAAGGTAAAAATCTGTTGTTCTGCACCTGAACAAGGCAGGTATCCCACTGTTCTTCGGCCGTCATTGTAAATAAGAATTTGTTCTTAACTGACTTTCCTAGTTAAATAAAGGTAAAAATAAAAGTGTACAGTATCTCTGCTATATTGACCTGGGTGTAGCTGGACGGTTCCGCCCCTCTGACCTCCTCCAATGGGTTTTGAGGAGAAGAGGAATGAGGACACAAGAAGTATGCAATTGAGTTACTCACATCTATCCAACAACATGGCTTCTGTGGAGATGATCAATGTACACATATACACGTTCTTCCTCCAATCAGGAGATAGATATAGAGATCAGGAAAGTGATTGAGGGTGCGGCCCAGTTTGCGATCTCTGACCCTGAGCCGCCATTGGACGAGCTCTGTAACCACATCTTCTCCATTGATCCGCAGGCCCAAACCCTGGGTCATTCTAAAGTCTGTCAGCTAGACACATACACAGCTGGACCAAACTACAGTCCATCAGCAACACATCCCCTCCGACCCTATGCGACACCAAACCCTGGGTGAAAGTCTACTCCTCTTCTTTCTCTCATTCGTTCTCTAAACGCAGAATAAGAGATGAAATTGTCCCCGTGTAGGTCAGAGTTCAGTCTTTAGCAGCACTCCAAACCAGTTCCTCACCTCTTGACACTGATGTCACTGGTATTTATTCACAATATGTACTGTATAGCGTATAATATGTAGTTTTATATTTATGTCAGAGTTGGTATATATTCTCCTGATACTAAAGGATCTGTCTGTGAATGGGAGGTGATTTGCAATGGGCAGTCTTTTGTTCTAGACCAGCACTAACACATCTTATTTAACATATCAACCTCTCATCAAGACTTTGATAAGCTGTATCAGGTGTGTTAATTAATGCTGATATGTAACTTACTAAGCTTTGACACACTATAGCTGTCCAAAACCAGGGTTGGCTAACCCTATCTTGGGGAATGTGTGGGTCTGGGTTAAATCAAGTACATCTCTCTGTTTTTAAGGTTTATGACTTTTTGTATGTATTACGTTCCTGCTATTGTAGCACAAGTTGACTAGATAAACGTAAGAAACTTAAGAGACACCAGACTGCAATAACATTATCATAGCAAAGGGAACAGGAATGGTCTATTTGTCTCTCCTACTGGGCCTTTTATCAATTCAATTTGCTCAACTCCTCTCTCCTCCGTCTTCTCTCTCTCCTCCTTTAAAAAAATGTCAAAGTTAATCAAGGAGGGGCAGCAGGGAGAGTGAACATGAATGAAAATGCGGTCATATGAAATGAGGAGCTCCACTCGCACGTCATCAAGCAAATTACGTTGACGGGGTGTATTCCAAAATAAATACATGTGTAAAGTGATAAAAACATATTAAGTTAGTTGTGCAAGATATTTTCTAGATAAAACGATAAGTAGCACATCGTTTTTAAATATGTGCATGCTTTTCTCCTCTGACAAAACAACTGATCCAAAGGGGGTGTGGCAGATATCAAAACTCATGTGTGGTAGAATACACATCCCACTGCATTTTACCGTTGGCAACGTCTTTTGGACCGGCTTTGATTTCAACGTCACCAAATCTGAAACAATCATAGACGTCTGTTTGGTTTCGATTTGGTCCCGTTCAAACTGGCCGTTATTTGGTCCAAACATAGACGTCAATAATTGGTTCAGATTTGGTCTGGTACGGACCGGCGGTGATTTGGCCCAAACATAGACGTCTATAATTGTCCCGACCGGACCAAATCTATGTTTCACAAGTTTGGACGGCGCAGTACAGTAGAGCACAGTAGAGTACAGTTCATTGCAGTACAGGAAAGAAAAGTACAATACAGTAGAGTAAAGCAAAGTATAGTGTACTGAAGGTTTTTATTTTTATTTATTTTTATTCGCACCAAAAGAAAAAAGTGAAAGACAGAAGGCTACAGGTAAAAACGCTGTGCATGTCAGGTTGGAAGTCCAAAAGTGCTTATATGAAAACCACACCACAAAAAATATATACAAACATAAGTTAAACAAAGTTTGTTCAATCAGTTAAAGGGGAATTGGTTATAAATGGCCTGTGTGGCATTGATATGAGTCAGAAACATTAATACTAGTATCAAAATGTACTCGTGTAAATAGGAGAATTTTGGCCATAAAGTCAGTCTCGTCCAAAACGAAATTTGGAATTGAGTGCATCACGACGAGTATGTGTAACGGATGTGAAATGGCTAGCTAGTTAGCGGGTACGCGCTAATAGCGTTTCAATCAGTTACGTCACTTGCTCTGAAACCTAGAAGTAGTGTTTCTCCTTGCTCTGCAAGGGCTCAGGTTTTGTGGAGCGATGGGTAACGACGCTTAGTGGGTGACTGTTGTTGATGTGTGCAGAAGGTCCCTGGTTCGCGCCCGGGTATGGGCGAGGGGACGGTCTAAAGTTATACTGCTACATTGGTGCCGTGACCCGGATCACTGGTTGCTGCGGAAAAGGAGGAGGTTGAAAGGGGGGTGAGTGTAATGGATGTGAAATGGCTAGCTAGTTAGCGGGTACGCGCTAATAGCGTTTCAATCAGTTACGTCACTTGCTCTGAAACCTAGAAGTAGTGTTTCCCCTTGCTCTGCAAGGGCCACGGCCTTTGTGGCGCGATGGGTAACGATGCTTCGTGGGCGACCGTTGTTGATGTGTGCAGAAGGTCCCTGGTTCGCGCCCGTGTCGGGGCGAGGGGACGGTTTAAAGTTATACTGTTACATATGGATTACTTACATGCCCACTTTTGCCAATGATGTACAATTGCCCAGAGACAAGAAGATGTGGTCTACCCCCAGCTGCCGTGTGTTGTGGACATGTTGTCAAGTCTGCAATGCACGATCACTTGCTTGGCATAGGAGTGCAAATGGGCTTCCATAAAGTTGGTGCAAACTTCTACTGCATTCGACAATATTGCGCAAGATGGCAAGGAATGAATTACATACAACAAACGTACAACATGATGGCTATGACTGGTGTGTGGGGAGTAGCAAGCTAGCTATGACACTGATGTAACTAGCTAAATACATAGCCTCTCCCTAATATGTAATGTCATAGAGGAATATTTGGTTTGATAAGATGTAACATTAGCCAGTGTGAGCGCTGCGTGTAACAACTCCGGTATCAGGATAAATAAAAAGCAAGGTCTGCTAACTTTCTTTAATTATGTTTAATTAACGCAAACAATAAATGGCAAATGCAATTTTCGTATATACGGGTTCGCTGTATCACCGTGCAGGGTAAAACAGGGAACTGGCAGGAAGTACGTAAACAGCTGTTCTTATACCGTGATGACGTAGTTCCAACGCGTCTGTTGGCCTATCACACTAGAGGCTGAGCGTGGTTTAAACTTTTGCTCAGCCTATCGCCGGTACACAGACTGGTCCCCTTCTCTCAGATGTCCGCATCTGGTCGTTGCGTAGATTAGATCCGTCTTGTGTCTCCCCCCGATTCTACACTCAAACAGTTCCTTATTTGGTATTGTCCAGTGCCCTACCCGCCCTGGTTGGCCTAGAGATATGCACCCCTCCCCTCTCCAGATTGACCACAGCTTTTATGGCCTGTCACTCTGTTGGTCAGTCTTTACACACATACACACACACACACACATCTGCATTGTTTGTGTGTGTAACAAAACAATATTCATCTTCAAACAATATGGTAGCGGGCTATAGTGCATAAAAATAAATCCTAACACCAGCTTGCTGTGGATAATGTCTCAACTCAAACTGGCTAGCTAGATCCCTGCTAACTGACGTTAGCTAGCTAGCCAATTAATTTAAACTCAGACAAAGTTATAGATAACTAACCCCGATTTGCAAGTTATGTAGCTAGCTATTTTTATGAAAACAGGCATGTTGTTTGCATTAGCACTTGCTGTCGGTATCTCCGGCCCTTGCAGCATTCTACCTTTATGGGAGGTTAGTTCGGGGGCTTCATCTGCTACTAGTAATAAAACAACAAGCCTGTTCTCATAAAAGTCTGTGTATTTTCTACGACCTCAAAATTAAGGATGATACTTGTCTTCCCAGAGTACCAGTCTTTTTAGACAACATGATATAAATACGTGTCAGCCAGCATTCAGCAACGTAACATTACACAGCTGGTTTTATAGTAATGGCGTCAGCGTCACTGACCTGAATCTATTCTGTACTTAGTCACTCTCAACCTCATGGCTTGGTCTTTGCTCTGAAATGCACTGTTAACTCCGGCACCCTTCCCCCAGATCTGTGCCTCGACGCGATCTTATCTTGGAGCTCTCTAGACAATCCCTTCAACCTCATTGCTTGGTTTTTGCTCTGACACAGACTTTCAACTGTGGGAACTTATATAGACAGGTGACGCCTTTTCAAATCATGTCCAATCAATTGAATTTACCACAGGTGGACACCAATCAAGTTGTAGAAACAACTCTAGGATAATCAGTGGAAACAGGATGCACCTGAGCTCAATTTTCATAGCAAAGGGTCTGAATACTTACAGTACCAGTGAAAACATTGGACACACTTACTCATTCCAGGGTTTTTCTTTATTTTTTAAAGAATTTTTTACATTGTAGAATAATAGTGAATCAAATCAAATGTTATTGGTCACATACACATGGTTAGCAGATGTTAATGTGAGTGTAGCGAAATGTTCCAACCGTGCAGTAATATCTAACAAGTAATCGAACAATTTCACAACAACTACCTTATACACACAAGTGTAAAGGAATGAATAAGAATATGTACATATAAATATATGGATGAGTAGTTAATCCTGAAACATACTCTCTTCTTCCTGGAGAGATCTTTATTCCTGTCTGCACCATGAACTGAGAACCCAACTGGCTGTACGGACTCAGACAATATATCTGGAGAGAGACATATGAGTACGTTACAATACCTGATGTCTCTCTGGAAGAAGATCTCGCCCTGAGCTTATCAGCTTTATTATCCAGACTGAACATTAGCGAGAAATATACTCGGAAGCGGTGGGTAGTGTGTGCGCCTCCTGACTCGGACTAGGAGTCCACTCCGAATACCTCTTCTCTGTAGTTAGTTACTGATTTCAAAGCTTCATCCTGGAAGACTCTGCCTGTCATGCATTCCACCCCTTCTGCCACCTGACTGCACCTGTCCATAACCTGTAATATATTACATTTTATATATATATATATATTACCTTTTATTTAATCAGGTAGGCCAGTTGAGAACAAGTTCTCATTTACAACTGCGACCTGGCCAAGATAAAGCAAAGCAGTGCGACAAAAACAACAACACAGAGTTACACCTAAATAAACATACAGTCAATAACAAAAGAAAAGAAAAATAGAGACATCTATGTACAGTGTGTGCAAATGTAGGGAGGTAGGCAATAAATAGGCCCTAGAGGTGAAAATAATTACAATTTAGCATTAATACTGGAGTGATGAATGTGCAGATAAAGAATGTGCAACTAGAGATACTGGGGTGCAAGAGGGTAAGTAATAATATGGGAATGAGGTAGTCGGGTGTGCTATTTACAGATTGGCTGTGTACAGGTACAGTGATCGGTAAGCTGCTCAGACAGCTGATGCTTAAATTTAGGGAGGGAGATATAAGACTCCAGCTTCAGAGATTTTTGCAATTCGTTCCAGTCATTGGCAGCAGAGAATTGGAAGGAAAGGCGGCCAAAGGAAGTGTTGGCTTTGGGTAAAACCAGTGCAATATACCTGTTGGAGCGCGTGCTACGAGTGGGTGTTGCTATGGTGACCAGTGAGCTGAGTTAAGGCAGGGCTTTACCTAGCAAATACTTATAGATAACCTGGAACCAGTGGGTTTGGCGACATATATGTAGCAAGGGCCAGCCAACGAGAGCATACAGGTCGCAGTGGTGGGTAGTATATGGGGCTTTGGTGACAAAACGGATGGCACTGTGATAGACTACATCCAGTTTGCTGAGTAGAGTGTTGGGGGCTATTTTGTAAATGACATCGCCGAAGTCAAGGATCGGTAGGATAGTCAGTTTTACGAGGATATGTTTGGCGGCATGAGTGAAGGAGGCTTTGTTGCGAAATAGGAAGCCGATTCTAGATTTAATTTTGGATTGGAGATGCTTAATGTGAGTCTGGAAGGAGAGTTTACAGTCTAACCAGACACCTAGGTATTTGTAGTTGTCCACATATTCTAAATCAGAACCGTCCAGAGTAGTGATGCTAGTCGGGCGGGAGGGTGCGGGCAGCAATCAGTTGAAGAGCATGCCTCCCTACACTGGCTTCCTGTTAAGGCAAGGGCTGATTTCAAGGTTTTACTGCTAACCTACAAAGCATTACATGGGCTTGCTCCTACCTATCTTTCCGATTAGGTCCTGCCGTACATACCTACACGTACGCTACGGTCACAAGACGCAGGCCTCCTAATTGTCCCTAGAATTTCTAAGCAAACAGCTGAAGGCAGGGCTTTCTCCAATAGAGCTCCATTTTTATGGAATGGTCTGCCTACCCATGTGAGAGATGCAGACTCGGTCTCAACCTTTAAGTCTTTACTGAAGACTCATCTCTTTAGTAGGTCCTATGATTGAGTGTAGTCTGGCCCAGGAGTGTGAAGGTGGACGGAAAGGCACTGGAGCAACGAACCTCCCTTGCTGTCTCTGCCTGGCCGGTTCCCCTCTCTCCACTGGGATTCTCTGCTGAGTCACTGGTTTACTGGTGCTCTTCCATGCCGTCCCTAGGAGGGGTGCGTCACTTGAGTGGGTTGAGTCACTGACGTGGTCTTCCTGTTTGGGTTGGTGTCCCCCCTTGGGTTGTGCCGTGGCGGAGATCTTTGTGGGCTATACTCGGCCTTGTCTCAGGATGGTAAGTTGGTGGTTGAAGATATCCCTCTAGTGGTGTGGGGGCTGTGCTTTGGCAAAGTGGGTGGGGTTATATCCTGCCTGTTTGGCCCTGTCCGGGGGTATCATCGGACGGGGTCACAGTGTCTCCTGACCCCTCCTGTCTCAGCCTCCAGTATTTATGCTGCAGTAGTTTGTGTCGGGGGGCTCGGGTCAGTCTGTTATATCTGGAGTATTTCTCCTGTCTTATCCGGTGTCCTGTGTGAATTTAAGTATGCTCTCTCTAATTCTCTCTTTCTTTCTTTCTTTCTCTCTCTCGGAGGACCATGCCTCAGGACTACCTGGCCTGATGACTCCTTGCTGTCCCCAGTCCACCTGGCCGTGCTGCTGCTCCAGTTTCAACTGTTTTGCCTGCGGCTATAGAACCCTGACCTGTTCACCGGACGTGCTACCTGTCACAGACCTGCTGTTTTCAACTCTCTAGAGACAGCAGGAGCGGTAGAGATACTCTCAATGACCGGCTATGAAAAGCCAACTGACATTTACTCCTGTTGCACCCTCGACAACTACTGTGATTATTATTATTTGGCCATGCTGGTCATTTATGAACATTTGAACATCTTGGCCATGTTCTCTATTAATCTCCACCCGGCACAGCCAGAAGAGGACTGGCCGCCCCTCATAGCCTGGTTCCTCTGTAGGTTTCTTCCTAGGTTTTGGCCTTTCTAGGGAGTTTTTCCTAGCCTCCGTGCTTCTACACCTGCATTGCTTGCTGTTTGGGGTTTTAGGCTGGGTTTCTGTACAGCACTTTGAGATATCAGCCGATCTAAGAAGGGCTATATAAATACATTTGATTTGATTTGAAATTTGATTTGACTTAGTTTTACTAGCATTTGGAGGCCACGGAAGGAGTGTTGTATGGCATTCAAGCTCGTTTGGAGGTTAGTTAGCAGAATGGTGTATACAGAATGGTGTCGTCTCCGAAGAGGTGGTTCAGATAATCACCAGCAGCAAGAGCGACATCATTGATATATACAGAGAAGAGAGTCGGCCCGAGAATTGAACCCTGTGGCACAGCCAATGGAGACTGCCAGAGGTCCGGACAACAGGCCCTCCGATTTGACACACTGAACTCTATTTAAGAAGTAGTTGGTGAACCAGGCGAGGCAGTCATTTGAGAAGCCAAGGCTATTGAGTCTGCCGATAAGAATGCGGTGATTGACTGAGTTGAAAGCCTTGGCCAGGTCGATGAAGACGGCTGCACAGTACTGTCTTTTATCGATGGCGGTTATGATATTGTTTAGGACCTTGAGCGTGGCTGAGGTGCACCCATGACCAGCTCGGAAACCAGATTGCATAGTGCAGAAGGTACGGTGGGATTCGAAATGGACGGTGATCTGTTTATTAACTTTGCTTTTGAAGATGATAGAAAGGCAGGGTAGGATGGATATAGGTCTATAACAGTTTGGGTCTAGAGTGTCTCCCCCTTTGAAGAGGGGGATGACCACGGCAGCTTTCTAATCTTTGGAGATCTCAGACGATACGAAAGAGAGATTGAATAGGCTAATAATAGGGGTTGCAACAATTTTGCCGGATCATTTTAGAAAGAGAGGGTCCAGATTGTCTAGCCCAGCTGATTTGTAGGGATCCAGATTTTGCAGTTCTTTCAGAACATCATGTCTAGATTTGGGTGAAGGAGAAGCGGGGGGGTTTGGGCAAGTTGCTGCAAGGGGTGCTGAGATGTTGGCCAGGGTAGGGGTAGCCAGATGGAAAGCATGGCCAGCCGTGGAAAAATGCTTATTGAAATGATCGATTATCGTAGATTTATCGGTGGTGACAGTGTTTCCTATCCTCAGTGCAGTGGGCAGCTGGGAGGAAGTGCTCTAATTCTCCATGGACTTTACAGTGTCCCAAAACTTTTTGGAATTAGTGCTACAGGAAGCAAATTTCTGTTTGAAAAAGCTAGCCTTAGCTTTCCTAACTGACTGAGTATATTGGTTCCTGACTTCCCTGAAAAGTTGCATATCGCGGGGGCTATTCGATGCTAATGCAGAACGCCACAGGATGTTTTGTGCTGGTCAAGGGCAGTCAAGTCTGGGGTGAACCATCTGTTCTTAGTTCTACATTTGTTGAATGGGGCATGCTTATTTAAAATGGAGAGGAAAGCACTTTTGAAGAGCATCCAGGCATCCTCTACTGACGGGATGAGGTCAATATCCTTCCAGGATACCCGGGCCAGGTCGATTAGAAAGGCCTGCTCGCTGAAGTGTTTTAGGGAGCGTTTGACAGTGATGAGGGGGGGTCGTTTGACCGCGGTCCCAGTACGCATGCAGGCAATGAGGCAGTGATCGCTGAGATCCTGGTTGAAGACAGCAGAGGTGTATTTAGAGGGCAGGTTGGTCAGGATGATATCTAAGGATTTAGGGTTGTACCTGGTAGGTTCCTTGATAATTTGTGTGAGATTGAGGGAATCTAGCTTAGATTGTAGGACGGTCGAGGTGTTAAGCATGTCCCAGTTTAGGTCACCTAACAGTACGAGCTCTGAAGATAGATGGGGGGGCGATCAATTCACATATGGTGTCCAGGGCACAACTGGGGGCTGAGGGGGTCTACAGCAAGCGGCAACGGTGAGAGATTTGTTTATGGAAAGGTGGATTTTTAAAAGTAGAAGCTTGAATTGTTTGGGCACAGACCTGGATAGTATGACAGATCTATGCAGGCCATCTCTGCAGTAGATTGCAACTCCGCCCCCTTTGGCAGTTCTATCTTGTCGGAAAATGTTAGAGTTAGGGATGGAAATTTCAGGATTTTTGGTGGCCTTCCTAAGCCAGGATTCAGACACGGCTAGGACATCCAGGTTGGCGGAGTGTGCTAAAGCAGTGAATAAAACAAACTTAGAGAGGCGGCTTCTAATGTTAACATGCATGAAACCAATGCTTTTACAGTTACAGAAGTCAACAAATGAGAGCGCCTGGGGAATGGGAGTGATGCTGGGGGAAAAGGGTTAATGTCTACATCACCAGAGGAACAAAGGAGGAGTAGGATAAGAGTACGGCTAAAAGCTAAAATAACTGGTCGTCTAGTGCGCTCGGAAAAGAGAGTAAAAGGAGCAGGTTTCTGGCCGCGGAAACATAGATTCAAGGCACAATGTACATACAAGGGTATGGTAGGATGTGAGTACAGTGGAGGTAATTCTAGGCATTGAGTGACGATGAGAGAGGTTTTGTCTCTAGAGGCACCATTTAAGCCAGGTGCGGTCACCGCATGTGAGGGGGGTGGAACATAAGGGCTAGCTAAGGCATATTGAGCAGGGCTGGAGGCTCTACAGTGAAATAAGACAAAAATTACTAACCAAAACAGCAATAGACAAGGCATATTGACATAGATGGGACTTCATCAACTCCAGGTGTGCTGTCCAGAGGAGGTTGGTTGCACCTTATTTGTGGAGAACGACTCATGGTAGTGACAGGACCGGAATTAGTGGAATGGGCTCAAATACATCAAACACATGGTTTCCAGGTGTTTGATGGCATTCTATTTGCTCCGTTCCAGCCATTATTATAAGCCGTTCTTGCCTCTGCTGCCTCCTTTGGTGCTGTCATGTGCCTTTTTCTAAGGAGTGGCTTCTGTCTGGCCACTCTCCCATAAAGCGCAGTTTGGTGAAGTGCTGTAGAGCCTGTTGTCCTTCTGGCAGGTCTCAGCCAAGTTCTGTCAGAGTGGTCATTGGGTTATTGGTCACCACCCTGACAAAGGTCCTTCTTGCCCGGTTGCTCAGTTTGGTCGAACGGCCAGCTCTAGGCAGAGAGCTGGGTAGTTCCATATTTTTTTCAATTTCCCAATGATGGAGACCACTGTGCTCAAAGAAACTTTCAACACTCTAGAAATTGTTTTATTCGTGATCAAAAATATGCAAAAATATAAAAAATCAGACAGGTGGCAAATACTTTTTCACAGCACTGTATATGCCTTGTCACAATTCTATCTCGGAGAGCTATGCACTGTTCCTTGGACTTGATGGTATATTAACATGTAAAGTGTTGGTCCCATTTTTCATGGGCTGAAATAAAAGATCCCAGAAAATGTCCATAACGCACAAAAAGCTTATTTCTCTCACATTTTGTGCACACATTTGTTTTCATCCTTGTTAGTTAGCATTTCTCATTTGCCAAGATAATCCATCCACCTGACAGGTGTGGCATATCAAAAAACAGATTAAACAGCAGACCACATGTAACCACGCCAGCCTGGCTTCTTCACCTGCGGGATCATCTGAGGAGGGGGAGGGGGGTGCTGTGGAGTATTTCTGCCTTTAATAAAGCACTTTTGGGGGGAAAAACTCATTCTGATTGGCTGGGACTGGCTCCCAAGTGGGTGGACCCATGCCCTTCCAGGCCCAAACATGGCTGTGCCCCTGAACAGTCTTGTGAAATCCATAGATTAGGGCCGAATTTCTTTCTATGAACTCAGTAAAATCTTTAAAATTGTGTTTATATTTTTGTTCAGTATAGTTTCTGCTGTCAACAGTGGGACCTTATATAGACACGTGTGTTTCTTTCTAAATCATGTCCAAACAATTGACTTGGCCACAGGTGGACTCCAGTCAAGTTGTAGCGATATCTTAAGGATGATCAAAGGAAATTGGATGTACCTGATCTCAATTTGGAGTGCCATAGCAAAGTTGTGTGAATATTTACACTACCGTTCAAAAGTTTGGGGTCACTTAGAAATGTCCTTGTTTTTGAAAGAAGGCCTGCTTCCCGGAGTCACCTCTTCATTGTTGACGTCAAGACTGGTGTTTTGCGGGTACTATTTAATGAAGCTGCCAGTTGAGGACTTGTGAGCCGTCTGTTTCTCAAACTAGACACTCTAATGTACTTGTCCTCTTGCTCAGTTGTGCACCGGGGCCTCCCACTCCTCTTTCTATTCTGGTTAGAGACAGTTTGCACTGTTCTGTGAAGGGAGTAGTATACAGCGTTGTATGAGATCTTCCATTTCTTGGCAATTTCTCGCATAGAATAGCCTTCTTTTCTCAGAACAAAGATGGACTGACGAGTTTCGGAAGAAAATTCTTTGTTTCTGGCCATTTTGAGCCTGTAATCGAACCCACAAATGCTGATGCTCCAGATACTCAACTAGTCTAAAGAAGACCAGTTTTATTGCTTCTTTAATCAGAACAACAGTTTTCAGCTGTGCTAACATAATTGCAAAAGGTTTTTTTTAATGACCAATTAGCATTTTAAAATGATAAACTTGGATTAGCTAACACAATGTGCCATTCACATGTCGATCTGGAATAGTTGCTTATAATGGGCCTCTGTACGCCTATGTAGATATTCCAGTAAACATCAGATGTTTCCAGCTACAATAGTCATTTACAACATTAACAATGTCTACACTGTATTTCTGATCAATTTTATGTTATTTTAATGGACAAAACAATTGTTTTTCTTTCAAAAACAAGGACATTTCTAAGTGACCCCAAACTTTTGAACGGTAGTGTATGTAAATGAGATATTTCTGTATTTAATTTTCAATACATTTGCAAGCATTTCTAAAAACATGTTTTCACTTTGTCATCAGGGGGTATTGTGTGTAAATGGGTGAAAGAAAAAAATCGATTTAATCCATTTTGATTTCAGGCTGTAACACAACAAAATGTGGAATACGTCTAGGGGTATGAATACTTTCTGAAGGCACTTTAATTGGAGTATATTAATGTTGTAGATTAGACAATATATTGTGTTTCTTAAACAGAGGGGCAGATGGAGCCAAGTAGTTAGTGGCTAGTCTTGCAAATGTATTTTGTGTGATGAGTAATTTGTGTAGGTAGGAAGCATACGTACTGGCCCAGACAATATTGCAGTAAATAAGATATGGGTAAATTAAGCTGTAGTACAGAGTTAGGAAGCAAGCCTGATGAACCAAACCACACATTCTTCTGATGATATCAATGGACTTCATCACTTTGCGGCAGACAAAGTGAATATGATCTTTTCAGGACAACTTTTCATCAACTAGAACACAGAGGAATCTAGTGGATGAAACCTGGTCCATTTCATTCCCACTAATTGAGATTCTGGCTCTTTTAAAATATGTATTTGTTTTACAATATTTCCTATTCTTAGCAGTGAATGCAATGAAGTTAGATTTTTTTTTAAACACTTTAAAGATAATTTGTTCATCTGGAACCATTCAGAAAATTTGGCCATGCCTGAGTTGGCTTTATTGATTATTGAATCGAAATTCTTGTGTGATAAAATCAAGTTGGTATCATAGGCAAAACAGCAAGGTCATTGATATAGATTAGAAATAACAAAGGTTCAAGGATCGAACCCCGTGGAATGCCACAGGATACACCACATGAACAAAAGTATGTGGACATGTAGCGGCCTCTATATGTATCACAGGAGAATCAAGAAATGAAGAGTGACACGGCTGTCTTTTTGGTTTTATGTCGATCTGGAATAGTATTATGAAAAGATAGGACAGGAACACATTAGTCTCCAATGCAAGTTGTTCTACACAGGAGCATGAAGAAACGTAAAACACATCTCCTGTCTCACATCCCCAATACATTGCTAGGTGCTTTCAGTGTTGACAGTATTAAAATACAAACAGGTTACAACATGAAAACGCCTTTATCCCATTCAGGCCTTAGAGGGCTAAAACTACATCTCCCATAATGCAACGCTAGCATCAGTCGGCAACTCAGCTAAACGTTTGCATCACAGAAAGGCATGCTAGCTAGCAACAGCAATATTTTTTAGCACTCTGTAAACTATATCAATAACAATAAAACTGTGAAAGTTACATGTTTCAATAGTCTCACACTCCCTTATAACAATATCTACCACATTAACCTTGATGTTTTATTTATTTCACGTTATGGACTTCTACAAAGGAGTAATCCACAACACTTTCCTTTCTCTCAATGTTTTTTCGGACTAACATGCTGACCAGACTGGACACGTCGCGTGCGCGAGTGTCGCAAAATTAATTTAGAAATCCATGTTATTCAATTATTGCACCCACACTGCTCGCGCACGCCAACGATCGCGCTGCAAGTCCTGCCTCTCCCATCTCCTCATTGGTTTATAGAAGCAGGTACCCACGTGGGTGATTGAAAGACGAACTACAATGAAAGTTTAGATGCGATCACCATATAAGTTAAACGATGAAAATGCCTTGAAGGAGTAGAGATGACTAGAAACGATTCCGTTGGCCGTTTTATGTGTGGATTAATTGTTGGAGTAGCGGTCCTTGTGCATTTCAGGTAAAATAACAACTCAATGTTTATATCCCAGGACAAATTATCTAGCAACAGCACGCTAGCTAAATAGGACAAATTAATGTTAGCTAGCAAGTGCAAGCTAACTAGCTAAATTGCCATACATGTTTAATGCTTTTTGACCTGTCCCCAAATTAATGTCATTGGTTCAGAGCTTGTTTTGATATTTTAACCTGCGTGTCGTGATCGCGTTTGGTGTGGGTGGACAAAATAAATGTATGCACGATGGCGCACGCGCGCAGCCGGTTTGGGTTCCGTGTGAGGAGAACGGGACTTACTGGTAGTACCAGGGTGTTAGTAGGTGACGTAAGCACCCAGATTAAATAAAATACATTTAATGAAATGAAACCCGAAGATGTTAACATCATTCAGCTACTGTAGCTGCCTACTTAACATCAACAGGCAGCACTAATTAAAAATAGATACCAACAATTAAAAATAGATACCAAAAGTAAAGTTCCTGGCGATCATAGCGATCTGACTCCCCCATTTTCTCTGAACTTGGAATATTCCTGTTCGCGGGCTTGGGCCACTGACCCTTAACCTAGTTGTTCTGCGTTGTGTACTATTCTAATAATTTGAAGTTTGATGGAATACCGATTTTAACTCTCCTACAGACACGTGTTTGTCAAACATCTCAATCCAAAATCATGGGCCTTAATATGGAGTTTGTTTCCACCGTTTGCTGCTATAACAGCCTCCACTCTTCTGGGAAGGCTTTCCACTAGATGTTGAAACATTGCTGCAGGGACTTGCTTCCATTCAGCCACGAGCATACGTGATGTTGGGCGATTAGGCCTTGCTCGCAGTCGGCATTCCAATTCATCCCAAAGGTGTTCGATGGGGTTGAGGTCACGGCTCTGTGCAGGCAAGTCAAGTTCTTCCACACCGATCTCGACAAACCATTTCTGTATGGACCTCGTTTTGTGCACCGGGGCATTGTCATGCTAAAAGAGGAAAAGGCTTTCACTTAACTGTTGCCACAAAGTTGGAAGCACAGAATCGTCTAGAACATGCCTGGGCAAAGGCCGGCATACGGCCCCCGACCTGGTTCAATACGGTCCGCGGAATCATGCTCAGATCACATAAAGAATTTGCAATAGTAAAGTTTTTTTTAATGTATTTGTTATTCAAATTAAAAGCCCAACGAATACTCACCTTTTTGTAATGATTTAACTCCCACCGCTTGTGGGACATTTTTTTTTGAAGGCACGTATAAATAACAACGAGGACAGACAGTGACTGACAGGCTGACACACACGTCACAGTTACAAATAGTAGCTAGCTAGAAATTGAGTTTTTCAAAGATTTAAAAGAAAAGGAAAGTAGACAATTGAATGTAGGGCGTTCCAGCAAGAGTGGACATCGAAATATTTATTTATTGAGGTATCAGGGAAAGCTGTGTGCTTAGCGTGCAAAGAGAGCATCGCTGTCTTGAACGGCCACAACTTGTCCCGACACTTCCAGACTAAGCATGCAGAGAAATGTAGGAATATGTCTTCTGAGTAGAGGGCAAGTGCATCGAAAGAGTTGCTTTCTCAGGTGCAATAGCAGCAAGGACTTTTCACAAAGCTGTATTCAACAAACAACGGAATTGTGAGAGCTAGCTACTGTATGTACTATCCCACAAAATTGCTAAACATAGCAAGCCATTCGCTGAGGGCGAATTCATGAAAGAATGTTTAATTGACATGCGGCAATACTTTCCCCCGACAAGAAAGATCTGTTTGAAAATGTTTCCCTGTCAAGACAAACAGTGACACGGCATGTGGAGGACATCGCAGAGAATATGGAACAACAGTTGAAAGACAAGGTAAAGGATTTGACCTATTTCTCCTTGGCCCTGGATGAGAGCAGTGATGCACGTGACACGGCGCAGTTGTTAATATTCTTACGAGGCATAACCCCAGACTTTGAAATTACGGAGGAGCTTGCTTCAGTGCAGTCAGTGCACAACCACAGGGAAAGATTTATTGGAGGAGGTTAATAAGTGTGTGGCAAAGCTGGGACTGAGTTTTGAGTTTATCCAGTGTGACCACTGATGGGTGCCCAAACTTGGCAGGGAAAAACATTTGCCTTTTGAAAAGGATACAAGATCAAGTAGCTGAGCTGAACCCAGATCAGAAAATTATTGTATTAATTGTATTATTCATAATTAATTGTATTATTCATCAGGAGGTGCTCTGTAAATGTGTTCTGAAAATAGCCATGTTGTGGATACAGTCACTGAAGTGGTAAACTTCATAAGAGCAAAATATTTCAACCACAGGCAGTTTGTCTCACTGTTGGAAGAGACAGCGTCGGGTAATGCAGATCTCCCCTACCACACAAACGTGAGATGCCTGAGTTTGGGGAAGGCGCTTAAAAAGGCGTGGCACCTGAAGTCGGAGATTGCTGAGTTTTTGCAAATAAAAGGAAAATATGGAAAATGTGGATTTCCCTCAACTGCAAGATAAATAATGGTTGGCTGATTTTGCCTTCCCTATGGACATCATGGCCCCCATGAATGAACTGAATTCCAAACTACAAGGGAAGGGCCTTTTTGCATATCAGATGTACAGCCTTGTCAAAGCCTTCAAGGGAAAAGTACTCCTCCTGACCCGGCAAGTAGAAGCCAACAATCTCACCCGCCTCCCGACACTACTAGTCTGTTCCCTATCAGATGACCAGCGGGAGAAGTATGGAGTTTTGAGCGGTGAGTTTTCTCGTCATTTTGAGGATTTCAAAGTGTTGTAAAATGACATGCTGTTGGTTTCCTCTCCTTTCACTTTCAATGTGGATAACGCTCCCACTGACCTGCAACTTGAGCTTATCGATCTTCAGTCGGATGCAGTGTTTGGAGAACTATTCAAAACAATGTCACTGACGAGTTTCTATGCATCTCTCGATGAACAAAACCTTCCAAAGATTAGGAGTCATGCTCAGAAGATGTTTGTACTGTTTGGGTCAAGCTATGTATGTGAACAGACATTTTCAGTGATGAAATAGAACAAGTCAAGGCACAGACTCTCACGTCAGCAATCCTGTGGTCAGAAACTATACCTGACTTCACTGCTCTTGTCAATGCCCATCAGAGACTTCACTCCTCACACTGATTGAGTAGTTTAAATGTAATGTTGAGCTCTCTCTTTTTCTTATGTTTTTTTGTCCTTGGTGCTGAATGCACAGTGTACTTTTCCCTCCTATAACTATTCACACCCCCAAAGTCAATACTTTGTAGAGCCACCTTTTTGCAGCAATTACAGCTGCATGTCTCTTGGAGTATGTCTCTATTAGCTTGGCACATCTAGCCACTGGGATTTTTTCCCATTCTTCAAGGCAAAACTGCTCCAGCTCCTTCAAGTTGGATGGGTTCCGCTGGTGTACAGCAATCTTTAAGTCATACTACAGATTATCATTTGGATTGAGGTCTGGGCTTTGACTAGGCCATTCCACGACATTTAAATATTTCCCCTTAAACCACTTCAGTGTTGCATCCGCAGTATGCTGGGGGCTTATTGTCCAGCTTGAAGGTGAACCTCCATCCCAGTCTCAAATCTCTGGAAGACTGAAACAGGTTTCCCTCGAGAATTTCCCTGTATTTAGCACCATCCATCATTCCTTCAAATCTGACCAGTTTCCCAGTCGCTGCCGATGGAAAAACAGCACGATGCTGCCACCACCATGCTTCACTGTGAGGATGGTGTTCTCAGGGTGATGAGAGGTGTTGTGTTTGCGCCAGACATGGCGTTTTCCTTGATGGCCAAAAAGCTCAATTTTAGTCTCATCTGACCAGAGTACCTTCTTCTATATGTTTGGGGAGTCTCCCACATGCCTTTTGGTGAACACCAAACATGTTTGCTTATTTTTTTCTGGACACTCTTCTGTAAAGCCCAGCTCTGTGGATTGTACGGCTTAAAGTGGTCCTATGGACAGATAGTCCAATCTCTGCTGTGGAGCTTTGCAGCTCCTTCAGGGTTATCTTTGGTCTCTTTTTTTGTTGCCTCTGATTAATACCCTCCTTGCCTGGTCCGTGAGTTTTGGTGGGCGGCCCTCTCTTAGCAGGTTTGTTGTGGTGCCATATTCTTTCCATTTTTTAGTAATGGATTTAATGGTGCTCTGGGATGTTCAAAGTTTCTAATATTTTTTATAACCCGACCCTGATCTGTACTTCTCCACAACTTTGTACCTGACCTGTTTGGAGAGTTCCTTGGTCTTCATGGTGCCGCTTGCTTGGTGGTGCCCCTTGCTTAGTGGTGTTGCAGACTCTGGGGCCCTTCAGAACAGGTGTATATGTACTGAGGTCATATGGCAGATCATGTGACACTTAGATTGCACACAGGTGGACTTTATTTAACTAACTATGTGACTTCTGAAGGTAATTGGTTGCACCAGATCTTATTTAGGGCTTCATAGCAAAGGGGGTGAATACATATGCACGCACCACTTTTCCGTAAAACAAATGTATACGTTTTTTTGAAACAAGTTATTTTTTTCATTTCACTTTACCAATTTGGACTATTTTTGTGTATGTCCATTACATGAAATCCAAATAAAAATCAATTTCAATTACAGTTTGTAATGCAACAAAATAGGAAAAACTCCAAGGGGGTGAATACTTTTGCAAGGTACTCTATGTAGCTAGCTAGCTAGCTAGCTAGGGATAGCATGCTAGCTGGCAAATCTTTATTGACGTTTATCAACTCCACTTTGAAATTCCCACACCCTTCGTTATTCTTCAGAGGTGGAACATAAACTAAGAATCAGTAGCTAGGTTTCTATACAGTTGGCGACAGATTATCATGCGAATATTCTAAAATATGCACATTTTCCCAACATTGGTGTTTCCACCGAACTCACTTGTTGCCGATTAAAACTCATTGCGTGATGACGTAGTGCACACATTTTATTTTTTGCTTAAGTTTTCATGTATCAAATAAAAATTGTTCAATGTGTTGCCATTGCATTTTCAACTCTACCGATAGTTTTGTCAAAGACTGTTGTGTTAAATAGCAAATGTGCCTACTCTGGTCTTGGCATGTGCACTCTAGCCAACAGTTTGCAGATACAGTGCGGGTAGGCTGTGCAGGGGTTGGTGTTTGACAGCAACTTGGAATCGAAGGATCACCGGAACCACAGTGTAATCAGTGGGATCTCTTATATAAAGCACTTAAAATAAAATGTATTATTATGATTATTATAATGTGTTTGTTTGTTTCTGATGATACTGGAGAGGTCTGTGTACAGAGAGCTAATAATGTACCTGTCACGCCCTGACCTGAGATATCTGGGTTTTTTTAATATTTTGGTTAGGTCAGGGTGTGACTAGGGTGGATTACGCTAGTTTTTGTATTGTCTAGGGGTTTTGTATTGTCTGGGGTTTTTGTATTGTCTGGGGTTTTTGTATTGTCTAGGGGTTTTGTATTGTCTGGGTTTTTTGTATGTCTAGGGTTTTGTAGGTATTTGTATGTTTATGGTGGCCTGATATGGTCCCAATCAGAGGCAGCTGTTTATCATTGTCTCTGATTGGGGATCATATTTAGGTAGCCATTTCCCCTTTGGTGTTTGTGGGTTCTTATTCTATGTTTAGTTGCCTGTCTGCACTATTTCATATAGCTTCACGTTTCATTCGTTTTGTTGTTTTGTTAGTTTGTTCAGTGTTCTTTATTTATTAAAGAAGAATGTACGCATACCACGCTGCACCTTGGTCCGATCTTTATGACAAACGTGACAGTACCATGCTAGGGAGGTGAAGACATTTTCCTGCCCCCCATGTCAGAACGAATCTCAGCCTTAACTAGTCATAACTAGTGCTTATAATTCTTCTATATATTTATATACAGTAGAGATTATGTTTTAACATTGTGAGGTTTCTAGCTGAAGATGGTTGAAGGCACCAGAGTTATAGCCTCTCACTTTGCCAGAAATTCACACGATCTACCACACAGTCCTTTTTGTTTTGTTTTGCCAGTGTTAGAGTGTTGTAATGTTTTCAAAGTTGAATGGTCATTCAATAAACTATGTACGTTAACTGTGTAATTGACTATTTTTTACAGTGTAATATGTTTGTTGTAGGCTACGTAATACGATTTTTGAGGTGTTGGACAAGAGTAAATATTAAGTTTATTAGTGCTGTTTTATAGCAGTACAAAATGCTAATTCTGGTAAATAGACAGTCACGCAAAATATATATATATTTTTCTGTCATACATAAAGCATTCCTTTAAAATGAGCACTTTTTCGGGATCATAAATCCGGAAGTCGGCTTGATATAAACACCGTGGGTCAGTGCGGGAACTGCAGGTATCAATGGACTAACCAATGGCAGGCACCAATGGGTGGTTCCTGATGTCAAGGAACTCCCACATCAAGAAACTGCCCGGATTGCGGTCTGCAATTACACCATATTGTGTTTACTTATCAGGCTAACATTTATTGGGATGAGTCGTGTCCTGGAGGCAGCACTAGGCGATTTCCGCTAGATAGGCGAGTTGCAATGTCAAAATTGGCTATATTGTAAAAATTCATGAAAACAAAAAGCTTTTTGGTATTCATTTAAACCCTGTAACTATTTTAAAGTCACCATTTGCCTCATGGTGAAATCCCTGATTGATTTCCTTCCTCTCCAGCAACTGAGTTAAGAAGGATGCCTGTATCTTTTGTAGTGACTGGGGCTATTGATACACCATCCAAAGTGTAATTAATAACTTCACCAGGCTCAAAGGGATATTCAATGTCTGCTTTGTTTTTGTTCTTCTTTGCTAGGCCCTGGAAAACCTCCCTGGCCTTTGTGGTTGAATCTGTGTTTGACATTCACTGCTCAACTGAGGGACCTTTCAGATTATTCTATGTGTGGGGTACAGAGAGGATGTAGTCATTATAAAATCATGTTAAACACTGTTATTGCACACAGAGTGCGTCCATGCATTTTATTATGTGACTTGTTCAGCATTTAGGCTTGTCCTATCAATGGGGTTGAATACTTATTTACTCAAGACATTCCAGATTTAATTTTGTATTAATTTGTAAACATGTTGAAAAACATAATTCCAATTTGACATTATGGGGTATTGTGTGTAGGCCAGTGACAAAACAATCTATATTTAATCCATTTTAAATTCAGGCTTGAATACTTTCTGAAGACACTGAATACTAACAGCATAATAACTGGTTACAAAGTGGCGGAAATGTCCTTTAACATTACTACTGGGAGTAGAGTCATACCATTACTCCATTCAATTATCAGATATTCTTATAATAGAATGGCCATATCTATTGTCCACAAAATGACATGGACAAACACATTATATGTGCATTCATTATCTATGGCCACAAAATGACATGTACAAACACATTATATGTGCATTCATTTCAAGAAGAAGAAAAAAACATCTAGAAAGTGATAACTTTCAAATATAAAAGTGTTATAGTATTTTGACAACATTGTTTTAGTAGGCCTAGTGCACTTTTAGAAAAAGAGCTCGATAAATACTCATTCAATGGCAAACATCAACCAGCTTACAATACATGACAAATAACAACATTTACTAACATTACTAGTGATTAACACGGAATAAAAATATAAATGCAACAATTTCAAAGATTTAACAGAGTGACAGATCATAGAAGTAAATTAGTCAATTTAAATAAATAAATGAAGCCCTAATCTATGAATGTACAGCCAAACACGATGGGGATTCCCAGGGAGCCAGGCCGGTTTTGCTTTTGTTATAGAGGAATTTCCCATTTCTTAGAAATCTCACGTCTGAGAGTAAGAATGTGTGGCGTGAGAAAGTTACTCCTGTTTTTCTGTCCAACATGATCCATGCCTAGCCAGTGGCTGGTCTAGTGCTGCCGCCCCCGGACTTCATATGCCTCTGAAGGCAGCGGTTCGATCCCTGGTCTTGCACTCATTTTCTGTGCCAAATCCCTCTCATCTGTCTACCATACATGTTTAGGAACAACTGATCTAGGGGCCCTCTCAGCAGACTTGGGGGTGATGTTCAGTCCCCATATTTTTATATATATTTTTTCCCCCCTCCATGATATTACCAATGGGGACACCTGGGGATTTCCCAGAGGGGTAATAACACTGAGAGCATCCTGGAAAGGTTCATGATTTTAGAATTGTGTCAGACAAGAGGAAAGGGTATTTTCTTTAAGTCAAGATTTGGAGTGCTTTCTTTCCTCTAGTCCAATGAGGAAGTGTGATATATTCTGACCTGAGGATGTGACTGAGGACTGTCTGTCCCACAAGGTCACAGATTTCCCTTGTTGACAAAATAAACTCTCCCAAGTTAGGAGTAAAGTTTTCCATCACCACCACACACAGTTTGTGCTGAGTTATTTCCTGTTTATGATCCAGACTACACTATGCCTAAAACAGTTGCATTCAGAGTACTGATAACTATTGTACTAATAACAATCAAACTTTGGAAAACAGTGTTATACTTTAAGAAAATCCTCTGTGCGTTATTGTGGTGGTGCGTGTAACATGTACAGGTTTGATGACAAATCCAACTTCAACAGCAGTTTAAACAAGTAGATTAATGAGATGGTTGTCTTCATAATTATTATGTATCAGTAGATCAAAAAATGAGTCACTTGATTGAATCAGGCTGTTGATTGTGGCCCGTGGAATGTTGTCCCACTCATCTTCAATGGCTGTGCGAAGTTGCTCGATATTGGCGGGAACTGGAAAATGCAGTCGTAAACGTCAATCAAGAGCATCCAAAACATGCTCAATGGGTGACATGTCTGGTGAGTATGCAGGCCATTGAAGAATTGGAACATACATTTTCAGCTTCCAAGAATTGTGTACAGATCTTTGCAACATGGGGCCGTGCATTATCGTGCTGAAACAGGAGGTGATGGCGGCAGATGAATGGTACCAGAATGAGCCTCAGGATCTCGTCACGGTATCTCTGTGCATTCATTTTCTGTAGCTTATACCTGCCCATACCATAATCCCACCACCACCATGGGGCACTCTGTTCACACTGTTGACATCAGCAAAACGCTAGCCCACACAACGCCACACAATGCCTGGTAGTTGAAACTGGGATTCATCCACGAAGTGGCCATCGAAGGTGAGCATTTGCCCACTGAAGTCGGTAGTTTGGTGCAGAAATTCTTAGGTTGTGCAAACCCACAGTTTTATCAGCTGTAAGGGTGGCTCGTCTCAGACCATCCCGCAGGTGAAAAAGCCGGATGTGGAGGTCCTGGGCTGGCATGGTTACACGTGGTCTGCAGTTGTGAGGCCGGTTGGACGTACTTTCAAATTCTCTAAAATGATTTGAGGCGGCTTATGGTAGAGAAATTAACATAAAATATTCTGGCAACAGCTCTAGTGGCCATTCCTGCAGTCAGCATGCCAATTGCACGCTCCCTCAAAATTGAGACATCTGTGGCATTGTGTTATGTGACAAAACTGCTCATTTTAGAGTGGCCTTTTATTGTTCCCAGCACAAGGTGCACCTGTGTAATGATTGTGCTGTTTAATCACAGATTTCCCTTGTTAACAAAATAATCTCCCCCAAGTTAGGAGTTAAGTTTTCCATCACCACCACACACAGTTTGTGCTTAGTTATTTCCTATTTCCTGCTGTTTAATCAGCTTCTTGATATGCCACACCTGTCAGGTGGATGGATTGTCATGGAAAAGGAGAAATGCTCACTAACAGGGATGAAAAATGTTTGCTCAAAATTTGAGAGAAATACGTTTTTTGTGCATTTGGAAATATTTGGGAATCTTTTATTTCAGCTCATGAAACATGGTACCAAGACTTTACGTTGCATTTATATTGCTGTTCAGTATAGAACTATACAACTTTCTATCTATAGGATTAATGCAAGTACACAACAGCTGTTATGATATGGGTGATTTGTAACAGATTTATTGCCCCAGAGCAAGAGCGTGCTTCATTATTTTCTGAAGTGAGGCTAAACATAGACACATAAATAAAGTAATGATATAACTCACACAAACATTCACTGCCATAAACACATTTAAAACACATGTCCATAAACAATCGTGAGAACCATTGAGGTAAGTCTCTGTGACAACATCTTGGCCGTTCTCCTGTTTACATGGGAATGGAACGCATGGACACATTGTGTACTATGAGTGTCCAGAACGTATTCCGGGAAGGAACCACCTCCACTCCCAGTCTCCAGCTCGACCAATACACACTTGTAGGTGTGAGGCTTTCATCTATTTTCTAATTCTGTACCAACTCTGGGATTATAATTATTTTTGTTTTTCCTTCCCAGTCCTCCTTTTCGCTTCTGTTGCTCCCTCCAGTCTGAAATGCAAGTAAGGAACTTTTACTTTAGGAAAAAAATGGTCTATTGGAAGTTACATTGAGGAAAGGTTTGATGGGGAAATTGTTTAACCTTTTTCTCATCAGGAATCGTTTTCCTAGCTTGGCCTCTGGGTTCAGACATTTTTTCTTACCATTCTTCATTGTGGCACTACAAAAAATATATATATATTTTTAGTCTCACTTCCATACTATTTGAGTGTAAATACAATTATTTGTAATACTCACATCATTTCTGTCTTTGCACAGAATACAGAATTTGGGTACACCTCTAACTTCTGGATGCGCTTTATCATCACAGACTGCAGTAGTTTTCCCCTGCATAGACATTTCTCAGATCTTCCACCTATTGATTTGAAGGAACAGCAGATAAGATATAGTGCTATTACAACAAAAACTAAAGGTAATTGTTATTACTAGCTTTCAACATCTGAATCTGCTATTGACTTATCAAGTTATCCACATCGACACTGAAAAATGTGCCTATGATACATATTAAATAACATAATGGTAAGAATGTATTAAATTAACATATAAAATGGGATATATAGAAAAGCCCTCTTACAATTGAAGAAGGCTACTTACCAGGGGAATGAGCAAGTCCAGCTCCGAAGACTGTGACACAAAGCAGGATGAAAGTTGCTGTCTTCATGTTTGTTTGAAGTGTGTGCTGCTGCTGAGAGCAGGTCAGATGTCTTTTATGAGTGGCTAGTGGTTTCACTTTCCATTTTAAGCTCAACTAATGACCTCTATACAATCAGTTTTCTTCCACATCCTGCAGGGAAATCCCCAGCAAATAGCAACATTTCCTTTTTTTAAAATAATGTCAGCTCTGTGGCTGTCCAGTTCATTTCCATTGATTGAAGCAGTCAGAAAGAGGGGATGAAGCAGTTTATGCCAACAACAAATCTAAACATGTTCAACCCAATGCTGCAAAACATGGTTACATAGAGCAAGGGTTTTCAAACCTCTTCTCAGGGACTCCCAGCCATCCCATATATTTGAACTACCCCGCTCTAGCACAAGTGATTCAACTTGTCATCAATCCCTGGGGCTACAATAAAATTGTGAAACATCTGTGGGTCCAAGAGGAGAGGTTTGAAAACCACTGTTGGATTCTAGCTTGAAATATACTTATTCATGTTACCATACAAGAAGTTATTGATTACTTTACATGTATAAGGAATGTTAGGGGTCAAGAGAACTCAGGATAAGACCCAGATGCAGACAGGTAGAGTCACAGATGTTTATTGACCGAAACAGGAGGCAGGCAGAAGACAATAGTACGCAAGTATAAACACCATGGGACCGCGCAGCCGTCATACCGCTCAGGAAGGAGACGCGTTCTGTCTCCTAGAGATGAATGTACTTTGGTGCGAAAAGTGCAAATCAATCCAAGAACAACAGCAAAGGACCTTGTGAAGATGCTGGAGGAAACAGGTACAAAAGTATCTATATCCACAGTAAAACGAGTCATATATCGACATAACCTGAAAGGCCACTCAGCAAGGAAGAAGCAACTGCTCCAAAACCGCCATAAAAAAGCCAGACTACGGTTTGCATGGGGACAAAGATTGTACATTTTGGAGAAATGTCATCTGGTCTGATGAAACAAAAATAGAACTGTTACTGACCATTGTTATGTTTGGAGGAAAAAGAGGGAGGCTTGCAAGCCAAAGAACACCATCCCAACAGTCAGGGTCAGGCCTACAAACCTGACTCAGTTACACCAGCTCTGTCAGGAGAAATGGGCCAAAATTCACCCAACTTATTGTGGGAAACTTGTGGAAGGCTACCCGAAATGTTTGACCCAATTTAAACAATTTAAAGGCAATGCTGCTAAATACAAATTGAGTGTATGTAAACTTCTGACCCACTGGGAATGTGATGAAAGAAATAAAAGCTGAAATAAATCATTATCTCTACTATTATAATGACATTTGACATTCTTAAAATAAAGTGGTGATCCTAACTGACCTAAGACAGGGAATTTTTACTAGGATTAAATGTCAGGAATTGTGAAAAACTGAGTTTAAATGTATTTGGCTAAGGTGTATGTAAACTTCCGACTTCAACTGTATGTACTATTCTTCTGCGTTTAACAATGTTCAAAGTTTACCCCCGAATCCAACAACTCTTATCAAATGTGCAGCTAAGATTGTTAAAGAGTTCATGGATGGTTAATGTAACACTGAAGAAATGGAGAAGACAACTTTAACCAACAGCACATTTATTGACGTGAACCCAAAGTGTGTCTAGGATGAGCTGGAGGCAGCCACTGCAGCACGCCTGGACTTGCACATTTGTGGCCTGCTGGAGGTCATTTTGCAGGGCTCTGGCAGTGCACCTCCTTGCACAAAGGCGGAGGTAGCGGTCCTGCTGCTGGGTTGTTGCCCTCCTACGGCCTCCTGATGTACTGGCCTGTCTCCTGGTAGCGCCTCCATGCTCTGGACACTACGCTGACAGACACAGCAAACCTTTTTGCCACAGCTCGCATTGATGTGCCATCCTGGATGAACTGCACTACCTGAGCCACTTGTGTGGGTTGTAGACTCCGTCTCATGCTACCACTAGAGTGAGAGCACCGCCAGCATTCAAAAGTGACCAAAACATCAGCCAGGAAGCATAGGAACTGAGAAGTGGTCTGTGGTCACCACCTGCAGAATCACTCCTTTTTTGGGGGTGTCTTGCTAATTGCCTATAATTTCCACCTTTTGTCTATTCCATTTGCACAACAGCATGTGAAATTTATTGTCAATCAGTGTTGCTTCCTAAGTGGACAGTTTGATTTCATAGAAGTGTGATTGACTTAGAGTTACATTGTGTTGTTTAAGTGTTCCCTTTATTTTTTTGAGCAGTGTATATCCCTCTCATCTGTCTACCATACATGTTTAAGAACAACTGATCTAGGGGCCCTCTCAGCAGACTTGGGGGTGATGTTCAGTCCCCATATTATTATTTTTATTAATTTTTTGGGCCCCCATATTACCAAGGGGGACACCTGGGAATTTCCCAGAGGGGTAATAACACAGACCATCCTTGAAGGTTCATGATTTTAGAATTGTGTCAGACAAGAGGAAAGGGTATTTTCAAGTCAAGATTTGGAGTGCTTTCTTTCCTCTAGTCCAGCTTTTCTTAAAGTATGGGTCGAGACCCAAAGTCGGTCGCGGACTTGTTAATGGTGGGTCGCGATGTGTCAGAGTAAATGTATAATGCACAACAAAGTTGATATCTGTTAAAATATGTTATTGTTGAATATGTATGTTCCCGAGGGAGGCAAAGGGCAACAGTCTAGTATCAGTTCATGATAAGAAAGACCAGTTGCTGAGGAATCAGGACCATGAGGGATGTGGAGTTCAACTCGAGATAAGGTCAACAGATGAAGAGAAGACATTGCTGGGAGGGGGGGCCAGAGACCCACCCCGAAGTCCATCCGATTATAGCCCTCACACATTTCCACACCTTTGAGGGTCCTAGATTTAGGCAGGGCCATGACAATACCAGTAAGATGAACCTACAGTGTTTCGGACTAACAGAGAACAATGTCTATCTTAGACATACAAGAAGATAACTATGCCTTGTCGGAAGGTATATATATGGGCTTGTATGTTGTCTTTGCAGCTGCATGACCCAGTGGGTGAATAAACTTGGTTTGAGTTTTACTCTATTCAGAACCTAACACCACGGACGGAGCACTTGATTCAGTAATACATATTTGTTCTATTATTGCCATCTCAATCTTGATTGTACACTGCACCACCGAAACATCTTTACATAACCTTTTGAGAATTCTGTGGGGTGGGATTATGTCTCATCCATACCATTTCTATGGCTGTTTTGGGCAATGTCAAGAGCTGATCAAAAACAGTGGTACTGAATGCTTGCACTAACTTAAAAACCTGACAGAAACACTTAATTTGTCTCTTCATTTAAAATCCAGGTAGAATAAATAACAAGATTCAATTTGGAATTGTTAAAGAGTTCATGGATGGTTAATGTAACACTGAAGAAACGGAGAAGACAACTTTAACCAACAGCACATTTATTGACGTGAACCCATAGTGTGTCTAGGACGAGCTGGAGGCAGCCACTGCAGCACGCCTGGGCTTGGGGGTGGTCCCTTCCCGGAATCCATTCCTGAAAAGGATGAGAAAAGAAAATAAGACATCTGTACATCACATAGAAGACTCAAATAGTAACCTTATTGCTCACCTACGCTATTATGCAACTTTTCATTCAGTCACTAAGAGTCTCTTTACCAGGTCGTGGTGCTATTTGTACCCAGCCCTGTGGAAGTCTGTTGGATGCATGTACACAACCACTGAACAAACTAAGTAATAGATGGCAATAAGCAGACATAGCAGAATAAATTGTTTTATATGGGACCTAGGTCACAACTGATGGCAGAGTGACGCTCGCCTCAGTTCAGTGATTAATATGTTTTTACTAAGACATTTACTTGTTGTCAAACTAATTTCCTCAAGCATTATTTCCAAGCAACAGCTTTAACGGAGCACAGGCTGATAGTGGCTTATTGGGCTACACAACCAGACAGGAGCAAAGAGTGATTCACACATAGCAGAGTAGTGTTGCACGGTCTACTGAAACTTCCGTACTTTTTCGATACGAGAACATGAAAAACGGTTCGGTGCTAGAATTTGTTACTTTCGGTACTTCTTTCAGATGTGTCGCATGTCATAAGGATTGAGAGGATCAAGTCTGTCTGGTAATTTGTCTGAATGTTCTCAAGGGGGCAGTAGTAAGCTAGCCAGGCTACTTGCACATGCAGCTGACAAAGTGCAAGCTACTTATTAAGAAGCAAGCGAGAGAGAAAAATGCATGGCTTCTAACAAAAACATACCTCCACGCCATCAGTTTGTTGACAAGACTTGGGAATACTTTGCTCATATTAAATAGTTTTTCCTCTACTCAATACCCCATAATGACAAAAATAGCACACATATGACAAAAAACAGAAATAGTATAATAGTCAGAGTCCTTTAGGTGCCTTTTGGCAAACTCCAAGTGGGCTGTCACATGCCTTTTACTGAGGAGTGGCTTCCGTCTGGCCACTCTAACAAAGGCTTGATTGGTGGAGTGCTGCAGAGATGGTTGTCCTTCTGGAAGGTTCTCCCATCTCCACAGAGGAACTCCAGAGCTGTCAGAGTGACCATCAGGCTCTTGGTCACCTCACCTCTCTGACCAAGGCCCTTCTACCCCGATTGCTCCAAACTTCTTCCATTTAAGAATGTAGGAGGCTAGTGATCTTGGGGACCCTCAACGCTGCAGACATTTTTTGGTACCCTTACCCAGATCTGTTCCTCGAGCTCCACGGACAATTCCTTCGACCTCATGGCTTGGTTTTAGCTCTGACATGCACAGTCAACTGTGGGACCTTATATAGACAGGTTTGTGCCTTTCCAAATCATGTGTAATTAATTACATTTACCACAGGTGGACTCCAATTAAGTTGTAGAAACATCAAGGATTATCAATAGAAACAGGATGCACGAGCTCAATTTAGAGTATCATAGCAAAACGTCTGAATACCTTTGTAAATAAGGTATTTAAAAAATACAAATACCTGTTTTCAGTTAGTCATTATTGGGTATTGTATGTAGATTGCTGAGGATTTTTTATTTATTTAACCCAATTTAAAAGGCTGTAATGTAACAAAATGTGGGAAAAGTCAAGGGGTCTGAATACTTTCCGAAGGCACTTTATATTCAGCATGACATTCATGTGAGCGTTATAATAGAATTATAACCAAAAAGTCATTTGAGTTGCACTCATAACTATGACAGCAATATATTTAGACTGCCAGCCAGCAACCCTGGGTGGAGCATTGTACCCTGAGAGTTGAAATGCACTCTGGGAATCGTAGTACGCTGTGTTAAATCCATTGTATTTCTATGGCGTGAAGACTATTGCAATAAAGAAGCTTCAGAAATGAACTTATAAAAACAATACATTCAATTATTTAGCTGTAATTAAAAAGCATAGGTCAACCGGATATTATGGCTATAGCCATAATCTATAGATGAACAAATTAAATGTGTATCAAATTACATTTGAATTCAGTTGACATAACAGTAAAATGATTTTGTATGCCGAGTCCTAGATTTGGTTTTGCATAAGGAAAATGTAAGTTATTCAATAGGGTGTTTTATTTTTTTGATAGAAATTGAATATAGAACAGAAGAGGTTCTATTTGTTATTTTATTTGTTCTACCAGATAACATATTGCGCAAAAAAATGTGAAGCCCAGTGGTTGTTTTGTGACTAGCTAACTCTTTCTGCCATGGTATCGAGTATCGTGATACTAAACCTGGTATCGAAGTTAAAAATTCTGGTACCGTGACAACACTACAGCAGAGCATCAACCACCACAAATGTACTCTCATTTTAAAATGACCTGCATGTCCTTCACATTTGATTAACTCAGGCCCATGAGACCCACAATCCTGCAGGTTTACATTTTTCCCTGCACTAATGTTACCGATTGGCTGGAGTGCACCATGGTCGCCACCTTCAGTGGACAAGAAACAGGAGAAAACTCTTTGAAAAAGGGGAGAGCGTCCCACCTGAACTTGGCAAAAAACATTTTGCCATGTGCCCTACCAGACAACCCTGGCTTTTCAATGGCAAATATCAGCAGGACTGTATACCTTGGCTTTACACTGTGCTCACCTGAATCTGCGGTAGACAACCCTCAGATGTCTCAGGCGACCGGTCCCAGTGGTGCTCCTCCTCTTGGCCTTAGCGCTCCAGTTGTCTACAGAAAGAGACGACAGGTCAATACACACAAAGGGAAACTGCAGAAAGAAATATCACAAAGCAGGATCAATGGCTATCATCAGCGAACATTCCAAAAATATCCTTCACTTAATTTGCAGATCCTTGACAATAGAGCACCATTGAATTAGTGGAAGCCAAGACTTCAGGGCAGGCCTGGTTTTAGCTATACGTGTTAGTCTCGTAAGGGACAATTATAGCATTTTAGTAAACCCTAACTCTTTTCCCAATCTTGACCTAATTCTCCTAGCCTGCCACGAGTCATTTTTCTTTTTTTGGACTGCATATGTACAGTTGAAGTCGGAAGTTTACATACACTTAGGTTGGAGTCATTAAAACTAGGTTTTCAACCACTCCACAAATTTCTTGTTAACAAACTATAGTTTTGGCAAGTCGGTTAGGACATCTACTTTGTGCATTAATTTTTCCAACATTTGTATATGGACAGATTATTTCACTTACAATTTACTGTATCACAATTCCAGTGGGTCAGAAGTTTATATACACTAAGTTGACTGTGCCTTTAAACAGCTTGGAAAATTCTAGAAAATTATGTCATGGCTTTAGAAACTTCTGATTGGCTAATTGACATAATTTGAGTCAATTGGAGGTGTACCTGTGGATGTATTTCAAGGCCTACCTTCAAACTCAGTGCATCTTTGCTTGACATCATGAGAAAATCTAAAGAAATCGGCCAAGACCTCATAAAAAAAATTGGAGACCTCCACAAGTGGCCACACTACAAACTGACTGTTACTTTTGATTTCCACATGTCTGTGGAACTTGCTCAGTTTATGTCTCAGTTGTTGAATCGTATGTTCATACAAATATTTACACATGTTAAGTTTTCTGAAAATAAACACAGTTGACAGTGAGGACGTTTCTTTTTTTTGCTGAGTTTAACTATTAAGTTGGGTCCAGCCCAAAGCTTGCACTAGCGAACTTTCAACACTGTATAAAATATTCTGGGCCCTCAGAGTTTCAGGCTATTTACACAAGGGATAAGAAGCAGTGCTGACTAGGGCAGGAGCTGAGTACCGGCACCTCAAATGTTCTACTGCTTGAGCTCCTGTTCCTCATATTGAATATTAGCTCAAAAGTATTGTGGAGCTCTTGCACCGGTACTCAAAATGAGTACCGGAACCTATTTCTGTCCAAGTCCAGCATTGATAAGAAGTATGACGTTTCCACTGGATCAGAGCATGACATTTTTCGATTTCACGCAGAGTGGTAAGCTGGAAAGATTTTTCAAATATATTGAGGAACTATTGTCATTCTCAATTTCTTTGTTTGCGGTGAAGAAAACATTACTTTGAGAAGCTCTCCAGGCCATTAGTGGTGTTGCGTTAAGCCAATTAGAATTACCTACAGATCCCCCAAATGTGCACAGTTATATGCCTGCATTTGCACGCAGACCAGGTAGCCTATAAGCCTACTTCTGAGTGCTCGTCCTTAACAGGCTCCAAACAAAAGACAATGGCTAAATTGACAAAATTCATAAATGGAATGAAATAAACCAAAACTTATTGCATTGCAGCATAGGTTGTGCACTCTTCAAATAATGTGTCCACTCAGACAATGAGAAAGGGGAACATCTGGGAGGAGCATGGCTATGTGGTACAAGAGCTCAATATGGCCTCTGCTTGCCTATGGAGGCTTCGCTTTTGCATCACACCCTCCAGCCTCTGGAAAAAAAAACATTGGCCGACCAACAGCCTAATGACCAAACAATCGACCAATTGGGGTCAGCCCTACCAAATGGCAACATTTATAAGCCTACATTTGCGCGCAGGTCAGATAGCCTAGGCCTAGTTCTATGCGTAATCAGGTGCGTGTCCTTACTCAAGATTGACAGGAGTGCTCCAAAACAAAAGACAATGAACAAATTGACAACTCGTAAATGGAATGAAATCAACCAAAACGTGTTCCTCACAAGAGTAGACTAGGTTGTGCGCTCTGCAAACAACATATCCACTCCTACAATGACAATGGTAAAACTAATAATAATATAGTGAATGCATTAACAGAAGTTACCATAACTAAAACATTGTAGATAAGAAATTATGGAAATGAACAGTATATGTACTACTGGTGTGCCGCCTTCGCAACGGAATAGTCCACTCAGACAGGTGTGAATCAGACAGATGTCTTGTGTGCACTAACATACATATACACTGCCCCAAAAAATTAAAGGGAACACTTAAACAACACAATGTAACTCCAAGTCAATCACACTTCTGTGAAATCAAACTGTCCACTTAGGAAGCAACACTGATTGACAATAAATTTCACATGCTGTTGTGTAAATGGAATAGACAAAAGGTGGAAATTATAGGCAATTAGCAAGACACCCCCAATAAAGGAATGGTTCTGCAGGTGGTGACCACAGACCACTTCTCAGTTCCTATGCTTCCTGGCTGATGTTTTGGTCACTTTTGAATGCTGGCGGTGCTCTCACTCTAGTGGTAGCATGAGACGGAGTCTACAACCCACACAAGTGGCTCAGGTAGTGCAGCTCACCCAGGATGGCACATCAATGCGAGCTGTGGCAAGAAGGTTTGCTGTGTCTGTCAGCGTAGTGTCCAAAGCATGGAGGCGCTACCAGGAGACAGGCCAGTACATCAGGAGACGTGGAGGAGGCCGTAGGAGGGCAACAACCCAGCAACAGGACCACTACCTCCGCCTTTGTGCAAGAAGGAGCACTGCCAGAGCCCTGCAAAATGACCTCCAGCAGGCCACAAATGCGCATGTGCCTGCTCAAACGGTCAGAAACAGACTCCATGAGGGTGGTTTGAGGGCCCGACGTCCACAGGTGGGGGTTGTGCTTACAGCCCAACACCGTGCAGAACGTTTGGCATTTGCCAGAGAACACCAAGAGTGGCAAATTCGCCACTGGCGCCCTGTGCTCTTCACAGATGAAAGCAGGTTCACACTGAGCACATGTGACAGACGTGAAAGTCTGGAGACGCCGTGGAGAACGTTCTGCTGCCTACAACATCCTCCAGCATGACCAGTTTGGCGGTGGGTCAGTCATGGTGTGGGGTGGCATTTCTTTGGGGGGGCCGCACAGCCCTCCATGGGCTCGCCAGAGGTAGCCTGACTGCCATTAGTTACCGAGATGAGATCCTCAGACCCCTTGTGAGACCATATGCTGGTGCGGTTGGCCCTGGGTTCCTCCTAATGCAAGACAATGCTAGACCTCATGTGGCTGGAGTGTGTCAGCAGTTCCTGCAAGAGGAAGGCATTGATGCTATGGACTGGCCCGCCCGTTCCCCAGACCTGAATCCAATTGAGCACATCTGGGACATCATGTCCCGCTCCATCCACCAACGCCACGTTGCACCACAGACTGTCCAGGAGTTGGCGGATGCTTTAGTCCAGGTCTGGGAGGAGATCCCTCAGGAGACCATTCGCCTCCTCATCAGGAGCATGCCCAGGCGTTGTAGGGAGGTCATACAGGCACGTGGAGGCCACACACACTACTGAGCCTCATTTTGACTTGTTTTAAGGACATTACATCAAAGTTGGATCAGCCTGTAGTGTGGTTTTCCACTTTATTTTGAGTGTGACTCCAAATCCAGACCTTCATGGGTTGATAAATTTGATTTCCATTGATAATTTGTGTGATTTTGTTGTCAGCACATCCAACTATGTAAAGAAAAAAGTATTTAATAAGAATAGTTTATTCATTCAGATCTAGGATGTGTTATTTTAGTGTTCCCTTTATTTTTTTGAGCAGTGTATATATATATAACAAGATCTTTGAAAATTAACAATTCATCGAAATAATAGCCAGACAGTCGGGAGAATCAAATTCCCAAAATGATGCATTCAGGAGTATTTTTGTCACGGCATGCAGCCTCCATTGATTTTGTTATGTTCGAATCACCCAGATAGCACAAGCCACTATGATACAAACCCTGGGACAACAGATGTGGGGACAAAAAAAAATCTTTGCCTAATTTGTCATCCAATGTGCATGCATGGAGAGTTGGGGGTCTTGTCTCAGTCACAAAGTAAGAATCACTGAAATTCATATGTTCAGACATTTGTATTGAAAACATCATTGACAAGACACTGGGTGATAAACACGAACTGACTCATGCTGCACTGTCAAACAATCAAAAACAAGTCACCAAGGCAAGCAGTAAAGCAAACAAAGTGAAAGACAAGGCAGCGACAAACCTCAGTATTCAATATTGAGACAGAATACCCACAGGTCTGTGACATCTTGGTGATAATATAGTAGCGATGTGCCGTTCGTAAACCATGAATTATCTTTGAACGACTTTACTGACACGACTAATACTCGCCTCTCCGGCTCAGGAGACAAACTGTATCGTGTGCTCATGGAAAAATAGATCATGTATAAAGAAAAACGCATGTTTAGAACTGATAATTGATTGCATGGTGAAAGAATGAATGCTATTGATTGATTATTGAGTGCTAGATGACACAGCTTTGTAAAAACCAGAACATGCCTCTGCTCAACACTTGAACATGAGAATTAATCATGGGGGGTTGCTGCAGTTCGCAAACGATATTGTGCTAATCTCCCTGTCAAGCCGACGGCCTTCCGCCGGACACAACTAGACCTTGTTTCAAAGCTATCAATAAATAATCGTATTTGTATTAGTAGCCTCAAAGCACAGTTTTATAAGTCTCAGTCACAAATGACAGCTACAATAAGCCCCTATGGAGAACGAGAGGTGTGTAGAATCCTGATTCTTTCCAGTTTTTAGTTCATTGTTAGCAGTTAGGGGTCCTGCGTGCTCTGGGCATTACTGAATCAAATGAACGAAATGAGTTGAAAGATTTGTTCTTTTGCCTGAACGAGTTGAAAAGATCTGGAGTCAAGTAAAAAGTACCGAACATCCCATCACTACAATACAGCAGTTTCAATTAATGGATAAACTGAATTATCGATCTCAAAGAATGGCATGGGCACTTACAACTTCTCTTGCGCTTCTCGGGGTAGCCACACTTCCCGCAGGACGACTTCTGCAGATGGTAAGCCTTGGAACCGCAGCGACGGCATAGAGCATGAGTCTTATTACGCCGCTTTCCGAAGGACGATGTCCCCTTCGTCTGAAACACACAAGGACCAAAATTTAGCCAAATAGATCGTTGTCATTCGGTTTGAATGCATGGAGAGGTTGGGATCTTGTCTCAGTCAATAAGTAATAATCACTGAAATTCATATGTTCAGACATTTGTATTGAAAACATCATTGACAAGACAACGGCCCATGGATAATTCATAGGAGAGAATGAGTTATTTGTTATACATCTGATTGCATGTTTAGGTAATTAAGCTGCACTACTAACGTTTCTATCCAACTTCCTGGTAACTTCGCTAGCTAGCTAGCGGTAACGTTAGCTAGTTAGCTAGCTAGACAAGTGGCATAATAGACTAACACTTCCAACTAGCAACATTTCACCAAAACAACTCATACCTAGTTAATTGGAGGGAATTAGCTACACAAAGAAAAGCGAGGATGTTGTAGTTTGTAGAGTGGCTTATTTACCTTGAGCAAACTAGCTAGCTAACCCCAAAACATACACAACAGACCAATGCCTCCATTGCTAGATAACGTTAGTTAACGAACGTTAGTTAGCCAAGTTGTTTACCGGCTTTTCTACACCATCTAACGTTTCACCAAAAACAATATCAGTGAGAACCCATTATCATTGATTATAAGTCGTAAACCACTACGATTTCTTAAAAAATAAAATTATAAATAAATAGATGTTGTAAGATCCATCTCTGACAAATTTTTTCACTCACCATTTTCTTACTGTGGGTGGGTGGAAAGAGACCGGAAAAGGCCTTGGTGTTGCGGTAAATCAGAACCGAGGTTGTTCCGGTGTAACAGTAAAATAATCCCCTTTAATTAGGACAAGCATTTCACTCCATGAGTAGCCTACTAAGTAGCCCGCTACCAACTAAGGGTGTAAACATTCATTTATGTACAAAAAAAACGACTAACTGTTGTTTTATTTATGACTGGCAGGGCCTGTTTGAATACTTTAAAATGCATAATTCCTTCTCTGCCTTCACCCATCAAATCATGTTGGATCAGTGATTACTCCAAAGAATGGAAGGATATAATTGAAAAGTATTCTATCTTGGCTACTTCCATAGCTTGCTTCTGAAATGGATATGAATGCACCGGTTTCTTCCTTAGCCTATCAAGATAATGCATTCACAACGTTTCAATGAGTCTATACAAGGCCTAGGCCCACCACATGAACACCATCAAAAATATGCTTTCAAAGACTTTACACAGGTAGAGTTGCATCCAAGACAATCAATTTCAATGTGTCAATCAGTCATATTTTTTTATTTAACTAGGCAAGTCAGTCAAGAACAAATTCTTATTTACAATGATGGCCTACACCGGAAAAACCCAGACAACACTGGACCAATTGTGTGCCGCCCTATGGGACTCCCAATCACTGCCTGTTGTGATACAGCCTGGATTCAAACCAGGGTATCTGTAGTGACACCTCTAGCACTGAGATGCAGTGCCTTAGACCGCTGCGCCACTCGGGAGCCCAGTCATACTATTATCATCTGCTACATTGGCTGCATTTACAGAGGCAGCACAATTCTGATCTTTTTGTCATTAACTGGTCTTTTGACCAATCAGATCAGCTCTGAAAAGGTCTGATGTGAAAATATCTGATGTGATTGGTCAAAAGACCAATTAGTGGAAAAAGATCAGATTTGGGCTGCCTGTGTAAATGCATTGCTTTTGAGTGTAATATTATTTTTAGCCACAAGATGTTAACATTCAGCTGCTGGTGGCTAAGGGACAATGATCTAAAGCAGCTTCATCTCCTGTCTGTTTTCTTTCATCTGAAACCAACTTCATTAAATAACTGTGCAGTTTAAGCTCGTTCCTGCTTGGTAGCCGACATATTGCTATTCCCAGATTTGTAAAGAGGAAGGTGTGAGGACAAGGACAGGAATCCACTTTAGACAAATTGAGATGGACTCACTGAGGATGAGGATGTGATGTGGACTATGAGTTGACTTTATTTCGTCTATTCAAGTTTTTCATTCGCAATTTAAAAAAATATATTTCTAACTTTTATACATTGTATACATATGAAGGGCCACAGGTAGTCTAGTGGTTAAGAGCGTTACGCCAGTAATCAAAAAGGTCACTGGTTCAAATCCCTGAGCCATCTTGGTGTAAAATCCGCTGACGTACCCTAGCAAGGCACTTACCCCTAATTGTTCCAGGGTTGCCGTCAATAATGACTGACCACACTCTCAGGGTGAGTTGGGATTTGCAAAAAACACATTTCCATTTCACACTTGTACTTGCAGTAAAAAAGGGCACATATAAGCACCCCTATTTGACATTATGTTCCCCAGAGAATAAACAGAATAAACATGTATCCTGGAAGGCCCAGTGAAGTCAAAATTCTGTTTTTCTGTTTTGTATTGTACAACAGCTAATGAAACATTGTAAAAGTGTGATTTTTTTATCAGTGTTATTTCCTGATAGTTGCTGGTTGAAAATACAATTTACACAGGACCTTCTAATCAGGAGGCTTTGCATGGGTGGACTTTTGGTTTGCCTGGTGACATCACCAGGCGGTATAGTTTAATAGACCAATAACAGAGAGTTCCAAACCTCTCTGCCAATAACATCTAGTTTTCAGGTTACATATCCCTCCCATTAGGTCCCTCCAATTAGGTCCCTCACTCAGACCACTCCCAGACAGTCCTAGCAAAATTATTGCTTGAGAAAGCTATTTTTGTTGCTTTTTGACCATTTTAATGGAAAACTATTGCAGTAAGTTACTTAACTGTTACCCAGAAATGATTTGATTGAACCCCTGGACACTTCCCCCACTGGGTACAGACATCAATTCAACATCTATTCCACATTGGTTCAACGCAACTTCATTGAAATGATGTGAAAACAACGTTGATTCAACCAATATGTGCCCAGTGGGCCCGTTTTACACTGTGTATTTAAATACTGTATCACCAACAGTTCATTCTAATATTTCTACTACTGTACATTGTATTTTAGTGACACTGTTTATACACACACACCACATATTTACAGTTGAAGTCGCTAGTTTACATACACCACATTTAAACTCGGTTTTTCACAACATTTAATCCTAGTAAAAATTCCCTGTCTTAGTGTCACGACTTCCGCCGAAGTCGGCCCTTCTCCTTGTTCGGGTGGTGTTCGGCGGTCGACGTCACCGGCTTTCTAGTCACCATCGATCTATTTTTCAGTTTCGTTTTGTTTTGTCTGTTTATACACACTTGGTTTCAATTCCCCTATCATGTTCCCTATTTAACCCTCTGGCTTTCATTTCTGTTTTGTCCGTGATTGTTTGTGCGTTAGGTGTTGTGATGACTACGTGTGTGTTTATGATTATTTCCATTTGTGGAACTTCTGCATATATTTTGAGTAAAACACTGTGGTTTCACTCAACACCTGTGTCCTGCGCTTGACTCCGATACTTCTCCGCACACAACCCTGACAGAATCACGGACCATCTTCAAATGGAGTCAGCAGGCGCCGCCAGCCCTTCTCTCCCAGTAGGAGAGCAGGTTCAGCAGCACGCGAACATGTTGCATAGTTTAGGGACAGCCATGGATCGCGTGCTGCAAACAATGGACAGATGGGAGAGAGGAGGTCTCCCAGTAAATCATACCCCAGCACCTCCACCCGCACCTCTACCTACACCACCGTCCATCCCTCCATCGTATGGACCCAGTGGGATTCGGCTCTCGCTCCCAGGAGCATACGACGGAACAGCAGCCGGGTGCCAGGGGTTTCTCCTACAGCTGGAGCTCTACCTGGCCTCTGTTCATCCGTCCCCTTCGGGACACGAGAGGGTGGGCGCCCTCATCTCCTGTCTGACTGGTAAAACCCTGGAGTGGGCCAACGCCATCTGGGGAAGAGAAGGATCTACCCGGGATAACTATGATGACTTCTCTCGCCGCTTCCGGGCAGTCTTTGATCATCCACCTGAAGGGAGAGCGGCGGGAGAGCGATTATTCCATCTAAGACAGGGGATGAGGAGCGCTCAAGAATTCGCCCTGGACTTCCGTACTCTGGCCGCTGGTGCGGGATGGAATGAGCGGGCCCTGATCGATCATTACAGGTGTAGTCTACGAGAAGACGTTCGTAGGGAGCTAGCCTGCAGGGACACCACTCTCAACCTGGACCAGCTGGTGGATTTATCTATCCGGCTGGATAACCTGTTGGCCTCCCGCGGGCGTCTAGATCGGGGTCCGCCCATTCCATTACCCAGCTCCTTGGATCCAACCCCTATGGAGTTGGGAGGGGCTGATAGGAGGGAGACCGGAGGGGGAACCACTCCATGTACCAGCTGTGGACGCAGAGGGCACACTGCTGTCCGGTGCTGGGGTGTTTCTCCTGGAAGTCGAGGTAGCAGGCTGGTGGGTCGTCTCAGGTGAGTAGGCACAGAACTCACCCAGAGCCTTCTGTTGCCCTCATGTGGTTACCTATAGAATTTCCTGAGTTTTCCCCGCATCCCCAGCATAAGGCGCTAGTAGATTCAGGCGCAGCTGGGAACTTTATTGACCGCTCTTTGGCTCATAGCTTAGGGATTCCTATTATTCCTGTTGATGTTCCCTTCCCTGTACATGCCTTAGATAGTCGTCCTTTGGGGTCGGGGCTGGTTGGGGAGGTCACAGCGCCCATCGCTATGAGAACGCAGGGGGATCACGAGGAGAGAATTAGTCTCTTCCTGATCGACTCTCCTGCGTTTCCTGTTGTGTTGGGTCTTCCCTGGTTGGCCTCTCATGATCCGATTATTTCGTGGCAACAGAGGGCTCTCAAGGGATGGTCCTGTCAGTGTTCAGGGAGGTGTGTAGGTGTTTCCTTAGGTGCCACTACGGTGGAAAGTCCAAACCCGGTTTCCACCATGCACATTCCTCCCGAATATGCCGATTTGGCACTCGCCTTCTGTAAAAAGAAGGCGACTCAATTACCACCCCATCGACCGGGGGATTGTGCGATAGATCTCTTGGTAGACGCTAAACTTCCCAGGAGTCACGTGTATCCTCTGTCACAGGAGGAGACGGTGGCTATGGAGACATATGTCACCGAATCTCTGGGACAGGGATACATTCGGCCTTCCATCTCACCTGTCTCCTCGAGTTTCTTTTTTGTGAAGAAGAAGGATGGAGGTTTGCGCCCGTGTATTGATTATCGCGGATTAAATAAGATCACGGTAAAATACAGTTACCCGCTACCACTTATAGCCAGTATGACCGAGTCATTACACGGGGCTCGCTTCTTCACAAAATTGGACCTCAGGAGCGCTTACAACCTGGTGCGTATCAAGGGGGGAGATGAGTGGAAGACAGCATTTAGCACCACTTCTGGGCATTATGAGTACCGAGTCATGCCGTACGGGTTAATGAATGCTCCATCAGTCTTCCAATCCTTTGTGGATGAGATCTTCAGGGACCTGCACGGGCAGGGTGTAGTGGTGTATATAGATGACATTCTAATATACTCCGCTACACGCGCCGAGCATGTGTCCCTAGTGCGCAGGGTGCTTGGTCGACTGTTGGAGCATGACCTGTACGTCAAGGCGGAGAAATGTCTGTTCTTCCAACAGTCCATCTCCTTCCTAGGGTACCGCTTTTCAGCGTCAGGGGTAGAGATGGAGAATGACCGCATGTCGGCCGTGCGTAATTGGCCAACTCCAACCACGGTAAAGGAAGTGCAGCGGTTTTTAGGGTTTGCCAACTACTACCGGAGATTTATCCGGGGTTTTGGTCAGGTAGCGGCTCCCATTACCTCACTGCTGAAGGGAGGACCGGTGCGACTGCAGTGGACAGCTGGGGCGGACCGGGCGTTTGGTCACCTGAAGGCTCTGTTTACCTCAGCTCCCGTGCTGGCTCATCCTGATCCTTCCTTAGCATTCATAGTCGAGGTGGACGCGTCCGAGGCAGGGATAGGGGCTGTGCTGTCTCAGAGCTCGGGTACGCCACTAAAACTCCGCCCCTGTGCGTTCTTTTCGAAGAAGCTCAGCCCGGCGGAGCGAAACTATGATGTGGGGAACCGGGAGTTGCTGGCTGTTGTCATGGCTCTGAAAGCGTGGAGACATTGGCTTGAGGGGGCTAGACACCCTTTTCTCATTTGGACTGACCACCGCAATCTGGAGTACATCCGGGCGGCGAGGAGAATGAACCCTCGCCAGGCAAGGTGGGCCATGTTTTTCACCCGTTTTGATTTCACCCTTTCCTACAAACCAGGTTCCCAGAACGTTAAGGCAGACGCACTGTCCCGGCTGTATGATACAGAGGAGAGGTCCTCAGATCCCACTCCCATAATTCCAGCTTCTCGCCTGGTGGCACCGGTGGTATGGGAGGTGGACGCGGACATCGAACGGGCGTCACGTTCAGAGCCCATTCCACCTGACTGTCCAGCTGGGCGTATGTACGTTCCGTTTGATGTCCGCGATCGTTTGATCTGTTGGGCTCATACGTCACCCTCCTCTGGTCATCCTGGTATCGGTCGGACGGTGCGCTGCCTTGCTGGGAAGTACTGGTGGCCCACTTTAGCTAAGGACGTGAGGGTTTATGTTTCCTCCTGTTCGGTATGTGCACAGTGCAAGGCACCTAGACATCTGCCCAGAGGGAAATTACAACCCCTTCCCGTTCCACAACGACCGTGGTCACACCTATCGGTCGATTTTGTGACGGATCTTCCCCCGTCGCAGGGTAAAACCACGATCCTGGTAGTTGTGGATCGGTTTTCTAAGTCCTGCCGTCTCCTTCCTTTGCCCGGTCTCCCTACGGCTCTACAAACTGCGGAGGCTCTGTTCACCCACGTATTCCGGCACTACGGGGTGCCTGAGGATATAGTTTCTGATCGGGGTCCCCAATTTACGTCTAGAGTCTGGAGGGCGTTTATGGAACGCCTGGGGATCTCGGTCAGCCTTACCTCAGGTTTCCACCCCGAGAGCAACGGGCAGGTGGAAAGAGTCAACCAGGATGTGGGTAGGTTTCTGAGGTCCTATTGCCAGGACCGGCCGGGGGAGTGGGCAGCTTACATCCCCTGGGCGTAGATGGCCCAAAACTCCCTCCGCCACTCCTCTACCAACCTATCACCATTTCAGTGTGTGCTAGGTTACCAGCCGGTCCTGGCACCATGGCATCAGAGCCAGATTGAGGCTCCTGCGGTGGATGAATGGTTTCGGCACTCAGAGGAGACTTGGAACGCTGCCCATGTGCGGTTACAGCGGGCCATCAGGAGACAAAAGGCGAGTGCCGACCGCCACCGCAGTGAGGCCCCGGTGTATGCACCGGGGGATCGGGTCTGGCTCTCGACCCGAAACCTACCCCTTCACCTGCCCTGCCGGAAGCTGGGTCCGCGGTTTGTGGGGCCATTCAAAGTCCTGAGGAGACTGAACGAGGGTTGTTATAGGTTACAACTCCCCCCTGATTACCGTATTAATCCCTCGTTCCATGTGTCTCTCCTCAGGCCGGTGGTGGCTGGTCCGCTCCAGCAGTCTGAGGTGCTGGAGGTCCCTCCGCCCCCTCTTGACATCGAGGGGGTCCCGGCGTATATCGTAAGGGCCATCATGGATTCTAGACGTCGGGCGAGGGGCCTTCAGTACCTCGTGGAGTGGGAGGGGTACGGTCCGGAGGGGAGATGCTGGGTACCGGTGGAGGACATTCTAGATCCGTCCATGTTACAGGAGTTTCACCGTCTCCACCCGGATCGCCCTGCACCTCGCCCTCCGGGTCGTCCCCGAGGCCGGTGTCGTCGCGCTGCTGGAGCTGCGCGTCAGGGGAGGGGTACTGTCACGACTTCCGCCGAAGTCGGCCCTTCTCCTTGTTCGGGTGGTGTTCGGCGGTCGACGTCACCGGCTTTCTAGTCACCATCGATCTATTTTTCAGTTTCGTTTTGTTTTGTCTGTTTATACACACCTGGTTTCAATTCCCCCATCATGTTCCCTATTTAACCCTCTGGCTTTTATTTCTGTTTTGTCCGTGATTGTTTGTGCGTTAGGTGTTGTGATGATTACGTGTGTGTTTATGATTATTTCCATTTGTGGAACTTCTGCATATATTTTGAGTAAAACACTGTGGTTTCACTCAACACCTGTGTCCTGCGCTTGACTCCGATACTTCTCCGCACACAACCCTGACACTTAGGTCAGTTAGGATCACCACTTTATTTTAAGAATGAGAAATGTCAGAATAATAGTAGATAGAGAGAATTATTTCTTTCAGCTTTTATTTCTTTCATCACATTCCCAGTCAGAAGTTTACATACACTCAATTAGTATTTGGTAGCATTGCCTTTAAATTGTTTAATTTGGGTCAAACTTCCACAAGCTTCCCACAATAAGTTGGGTGAATTTTGGCCCATTCCTCCTGACAGAGCTGGTGTAACTGAGTCAGGTTTGTAGGCCTCCTTGCTCACACATGCTTTTTCAGTTCTGCCCACAACATTTCTATGGGATTGAGGTCAGGGCTTTGTGATGGCCACTCCAATACCTTGACTTTGTTGTCCTTAAGCCATTTTACCAATATATCCACATAATTTTCCTGCCTCATGATGCCATATATTTTGTGAAGTGCACCAGTCCCTGGTGAATGCTGCCACCCCTGGTGAATGCTGCCACCCCTGTGCTTCACGTGGGATGGTATTCTTCAGCTTGCAAGCCTCCCCCTTTTTCCTCAACACAATGATGGATATTATGGTCAAACAGTTCTATTTTTGTTTCATCAGACCAGAGGACATGTCTCCAAAAAGTACAATCTTTGTCCCCATGTGCAGTTGCAAACCGTAGTCTGGCTTTTTTATGGCGTTTTTGGAGCAGTGGCTTCTTCCTTGCTGAGCGGCCTTTCAGGTTATGTCGATCTATGGCTTCTTGCCATAGATCATCACTGGAGGCTTCGTGCCATGGATCATCACTGGCTTCTTGCCATGGATCATCACTGGAGGCTTCGTGCCATGGATAATCACTGGAGGCTTCTTGCCATGGATCATCACTGGAGGCTTCTTGCCATGGATCATCGCTGGAGGCTTCATGCCATGGATCATCGCTGGAGGCTTCGTGCCATGGATCATCACTGGAGGCTTCGTGCCATGGATCATCACTGGAGGCTTCGTGCCATGGATCATCACTGGAGGCTTCGTGCCATGGATCAAAACTGGAGGCTTCGTGCCATGGATCATCACTGGAGGCTTCGTGCCATGGATCGTCGCTGGAGGCTCCGGACTGGGGATCGTCGCTGGAGGCTCCGGACTGGGAATCGTCTCTGGAGGCTCCGGACTGGGGATCGTCGCTGGAGGCGCCGGACTGAAGGAAGTCACTGGAATGGAGAGAAACACAGGAGGCTTCGTGCCATGGATCATCACTGGAGGCTTCTTGCCATAGATCATCACTGGAGGCTTCGTGCCATGGATCATCACTGGAGGCTTCTTGCCATGGATCATCACTGGAGGCTTCGTGCCATGGATCATCCCTGGAAGCTTCTTGCCATGGATCATCACTGGAGGCTTCGTGCCATGGATCATCGCTGGAGGCTTCGTGCCATGGATCATCACTGGAGGCTTCTTACCATGGATCATCACTGGAGGCTTCGTGCCATGGATCATCACTGGAGGTTTCGTGCCATGGATCATCATTGGAGGCTTCTTACCATGGATCATCACAGGAGGCTTCGTGCCATGGATCATCACTGGAGGCTTCGTGCCATGGATCATCACTGGAGGTTTCGTGCCATGGATCATCACTGGAGGCTTCGTGCCATGGATCGTCGCTGGAGGCTCCGGACTGGGGATCGTCGCTGGAGGCTCCGGAGTGGGGATCGACGCCGGAGGCTCCGGACTTGGGATCATCGCCGGAGGCTCCGGACTGGGGATCGTCTCTGGAGGCTCCGGACTGGGGATTGTCGCTGGCGGCTCCGGACTGAAGGGCGTCACTGGAGTGGAGAGACACACAGGAGGCTTCGTGCCATGGATCATCACTGGAGGCTTTGCGCCATGGATCATCACTGGATGCTTCGTGCCATGGATCATCACTGGAGGCTTCTTGCCATGGATCATCACTGGAGGCTTCGTGCCATGGATCATCACTGGAGGCTTCTTGCCATGGATCATCACTGGAGGCTTCTTGCCATGGATCATCACTGGTGGCTTCTTGCCATGGATCATCACTGGAAGCTTCCTACCATGGATCATCACTGGAGGCTTCGTGCCATTGATCATCACTGGAGGCTTCGTGCCATGGATCATCACTGGTGGCTTCTTGCCATGGATCATCACTGGAAGCTTCCTACCATGGATCATCACTGGAGGCTTCGTGCCATGGATCATCACTGGAGGCTTCGTGCCATTGATCATCACTGGAGGCTTCGTGCCATGGATCGTCGCTGGAGGCTCCAGGCTGGGGATCAAAACTGGAGGCTTCGTGCCATGGATCATCACTGGAGGCTTCGTGCCATGGATCGTCGCTGGAGGCTCCGGACCGGGGATCGTCGCTGGAGGCTCCGGACTGGGGATCGTCGCTGGAGGCTCCGGACTGGGGTTCGTCTCTGGAGGCTCCGGACTGGGGATCGTCGCTGGAGGCGCCGGACTGAAGGAAGTCACTGGAATGGAGAGAAACACAGGAGGCTTCGTGCCATGGATCATCACTGGAGTCTTCTTGCCATAGATCATCACTGGAGGCTTCGTGCCATGGATCATCACTGGAGGCTTCTTGCCATGGATCATCACTGGAGGCTTCGTGCCATGGATCATCCCTGGAAGCTTCTTGCCATGGATCATCACTGTAGGCTTCGTGCCATGGATCATCGCTGGAGGCTTCGTGCCATGGATCATCACTGGAGGCTTCTTACCATGGATCATCACTGGAGGCTTCGTGCCATGGATCATCACTGGAGGCTTCGTGCCATGGATCATCATTGGAGGCTTCTTACCATGGATCATCACAGGAGGCTTCGTGCCATGGATCATCACTGGAGGCTTCGTGCCATGGATCATCACTGGAGGTTTCGTGCCATGGATCATCACTGGAGGCTTCGTGCCATGGATCGTCGCTGGAGGCTCCGGACTGGGGATCGTCGCTGGAGGCTCCGGACTGGGGATTGACGCTGGAGGCTCCGGAGTGGGGATCGACGCTGGAGGCTCCGGACTGGGGATCGTTGCTGGAGGCTCCGGACTGGGGATCGTTTCTGGAGGCTCCGGACTGGGGATCGTCTCTGGAGGCTCCGGACTGGGGATCGTCGCTGGCGGCTCCGGACTGAAGGGCATCACTGGAGTGGAGAGACACACAGGAGGCTTCTTGCCATGGATCATCACTGGAGGCTTCTTGCCATGGATCATCACTGGAGGCTTTGTGCCATGGATCATCACTGGAGGCTTCTTGCCATGGATCATCACTGGAGGCTTCTTGCCATGGATCATCACTGGTGGCTTCTTGCCATGGATCATCACTGGTGGCTTCTTACCATGGATCATCACTGGAGGCTTCGTGCCATGGATCATCACTGGAGGCTTCGTGCCATGGATCGTCGCTGGAGGCTCCGGACTGGGGATCGTCGCTGGAGGCTCCAGACTGGGGATCGACGCTGGAGGCTCCGGACTGGGGATCGTCGCTGGAGGCTCCGGACTGAAGGGCGTCACTGGAATGGAGAGACACACAGGAGGTTTTGCGCCATGGATCATCACTGGAGGCTTTGCGCCATGGATCATCACTGGAGGCTTTGCGCTATGGATCATCACTGGAGGCTTCGTGCCATGGATCATCACTGGAGGCTTCTTGCCATGGATCATCACTGGAGGCTTCGTTTCATGGATCATCACTGGAGGCTTCTTACCATGGATCATCACTGGAGGTTTCGTGCCATGGATCATCACTGGTGGCTTCGTGCCATGGATCATCACTGGAGGCTTCGTGCCATGTATCATCACTGGAGGCTTTGCGCCATGGATCATCACTGGAGGTTTTGCGCCATGGATCATCACTGGAGGCTTTGCGCCATGGATCATCACTGGAGGCTTCGTGCCATGGATCATCACTGGAGGCTTCTTGCCATGGATCATCACTGGAGGCTTCGTGCCATGGATCATCACTGGAGGCTTCTTACCATGGATCATCACTGGAGGCTTCGTGCCATGGATCATCACTGGTGGCTTCGTGCCATGGATCATCACTGGAGGCTTCTTACCATGGATCATCACTGGAGGCTTCGTGCCATGGATCATCACAGGAGGCTTCGTGCCATGGATCATTACTGGAGGCTTCGTGCCATGGATCATCACTGGAGGCTTCGTGCTATGGATCGTCGCTGGAGGCTCCGGGAGGCTCCGGACCGGGGATCGTCGCTGGAGGCTCCGGACCGGGGATCGTCGCTGGAGGCTCCGGACCGGGGATCGGCGCTGGAGGCTCCGGACTGGGGATTGACGCTGGAGGCTACGGACTGGGGATCGACGCTGGAGGCTACGGACTGGGGATCGGCGCTGGAGGCTCCGGACTGGGGATCGGCGCTGGAGGCTCCGGACTGGGGCTTGTCTCTGGAGGCTCCGGACTGGGGATCGTCGCTGGAGGCTCCGGACTGAAGGGCGTCACTGGAATGGAGAGACACACAGGAGGCTTCTTGCCATAGATCATCACTGGAGGCTTCGTGCCATGGATCATCACTGGAGGCTTCTTGCCATGGATCATCACTGGAGGCTTCTTGCCATGGATCATCACTGGAGGCTTCTTGACATGGATCATCACTGGAGGCTTCGTGCCATGTATCATCACTGGAGGCTTCGTGCCATGGATCATCACTGGAGGCTTCTTGCCATTGATCAGCACTGGTGGCTTCGTGCCATGGATCATCACTGGAGGCTTCTTGCCATGGATCATCACTTGAGTGGAGAGACACACAGGAGGCCTGGCTCTGGGAGCAGGCACAGGACTCACCAGGCTGAGGAGACATGCCGGAGGGTTAGGGCTTAGTACAGGCACAGGACTCACCAGGCTGGGGAGACATGCAGGAGGCCTCTTCCTTAGCCGAGGCACCGGATACACTGGGCCATGGAGGCGTACTGGCGGTCTCAAGCGCAGAGCTAGCACAACTCGTCCTGGCTGGATACCCCCTGTAGCCCGGCAAGTGCGGGGAGCTGGAACAGGCCGCACTGGGCTGTGCTGGCGAACCAGGGACACCGTGCGTAGGGCTGGCGCAGGATACCCCGGGCCGAGGAGACACACTGGAGGCCAGATGCGCTGAGCCGGCACCATCCCTCCTGGCTCGATGCCCACTCTTGCCCGGCCGATGTGAGGAGCTGCGATGTAGTGCACCGGGCTATGAGTGCGCACTGGGGACACCGTGCACTTCACCGCATAACATGGTGCCTGCCCGGTCACTCTCTCCCCACGGCAAACACGAGGAGTTGGCTCAGGTCTATGACCTGACTCCGCCAATCCCCCCGTGTGCCCCCCCAAAACATTTCTGTGGTTGCCTCCCGCGCACGCCTCCTCGAGCCAACTCCTCATAGCGTCGCCGCTCCGCCTTAGCTGCCTCCAGCTCCTCTTTAGGATGGCGATACTCTCCCGTCTGTGCCCAGGGTCCCTTGCCGTCCAGAATTTCCTCCCATGTCCAACTCTCCAACAAATGCTGCTCCTTCCTACCACGCTGCTTGGTCCTTTGGTGGTGGGTAGTTCTGTAACGCTCCTCTTCCTGTGAATGACTGGACCAAAGTGCAGCGTGAGACCTGTTCATGATATTTATTAAAATCAGAACACTATAACACAAAATAACAAAGAGGAAAGCGAACAGTTCTGCCTGGTAACTAACAAACCAGAAAACAACTACCCACAAAACACAGGTGGGAAAAGGCTACCTAAGTATGGTTCTCAATCAGAGACAACGATAGACAGCTGCCTCTGATTTTGAACCACACCCGGCCAAACACATAGAAATAGACAACATAGAACAAAAACATAGAATGCCCACCCCAACTCACGCCCTGGCCAACCAAAATAGAGACATAAAAAGGATCTCTAAGGTCAGGTCGTGACACCCCCCTAAATGTGGAGTATGAAATAATTTTTACATAACTAATTTTTGCTATCGTTCGTTTTTTACATCCGTTATTAGACAGTGGCAATGATGATGATTATGAACATGGTCTTTTGCCTGCTAATGCCTGCAATGCAGTGAAGAAAACGATGACAACAATAACGTCTAATGTAACTGGCCCCTCTCACAGTACAACTGGCCCCAGCTTGGCCCTCCCAGTTGAAATGGTCTACAACCACCACTGGCACCGTGGGCAGACAATTAAACCTGTCTGGAGGTGTCTATCTTGTCCTTAGAAGAAGGGAGTTGACCTTGGTTTTGGCTGACCGGAGATGAACCCAACAGGGAGAGAGAAGATACGAGTGATAGAGAAGCTAGAGATTTATAGAAGATATACGGTATATAGAGAGAGATAGAGAAGAGCGAGACACAGATAGATAGATAGATAGATAGATAGATAGATAGATAGATAGATAGATAGATAGATAGATAGATAGATAGATAGATAGATAGATAGATAGATAGATAGATAGATAGATAGATAGATAGATAGATAGATAGATAGATAGAGAGAGAGATAGAGAGAGAGAGCATCAGCGTCTATGGACCAGTCTGCTGTAATAGAAAGAAGAAACTGTTATTATCACCAAACTGTGCGTCACAATTAACGCCATTATGTTTGTCCTGAGAAAAGAGCGATTTCGTAGACTACACCATTCTTTTGACTATTTACGAATTACAGTCATGTTCTTTTTATGAGCTAGCCTATCCAGACCGCTTATGGAACACTGTTAACTGAGACTAGAATATCTGCATTGCCTGCCACTGTCTGTGGAGCCCTACGATCGAGCGCACCACCCAGTCGAGACAGCAACGCATGATCACAAAGAGATGTCAGGCATTTTTGAAGAAACATTTAATGTTTTCTGTACCATCATCAGCCTTGCAAAATACCAGAAGGTAGAAGATTTTTATTTTACAATTAATAATCAAATCACGGTCCGTCCGGAGTCGTAGCCTATTTCCATGCTTTCTATTTATAAGGAGGCAATGCTTCTCAACCAAGACCAATGAGATTTGTGCTGTGGCCGCAGCGAAGTAGATTTGTAAAAATACCGTAAATACATTTGGACAATTGTCTTCTCGAATGCTTTCACGGTAAACTTGTGTGATTGATTCTGAATGGTGCGGCGAGAGAAGGCTAATTCTGGGGTTTTTGGCACCAGCGGATGCTGCGCCGAAGAATGGGATACGCCGACCCTACGTCGGGTAGAGATTTACTCGGCAATAGGTCGCTTTGTTTTATATTCATTTGCGCATTTGGACTGGTTACACTTTTACAGCAGATTCTCTATGGAAAAAACTACATTAAAAGGTAAGCGATGTGAAATACAGTGCCTTCGGAAAGTATTCAGACCTCTTGACTTTTTCCACATTTTTTACCTTACAGCCTTATTCTAAAATGTATAAAATAGTGTTTTCCCCGTCATAAATCCACACACAATACCCCATAATGACAACGCAAAACACAGGTTTTTAGACAGTTTTACTAATTTATTTAAAAAAAATAAAACACTGAAATATCACAGTTTACATAAGTATTCAGACCCTTTATTCAGTACTTTGTTGAAGCACCTTTGGCAGCAATTACAGCTTTGAGCTTTCTTGGGTATGCCGCTACAAGCTTGGCACACCTGTATTTGGGGAGTTTCTCCCATTCTTCTCTGCAGATCCTCTCAAGCTTGGTTAGGTTGGATGGAGAGCGACGCTGCACAGCTATTTTCAGGTCTCTCCAAAGATGTTCGATCTGGTTCAAGTCCGGGCTCTGGCTGGGACACTCAAGGACATTCAGAGACTTGTCCCGAAGCCACTCCTGCATTGTCTTGGCTGTGTGCTTAGAGTAGTTGTCCTGTTTGAAGGCAAACCGTCGCCCCAGTATGAGGTCCTGAGCACTCTGGAGCAGGTTTTCATCAAGGATCTCTCTGTACTTTGCTCCCTTCATCTTTCCCTCGATCCTGACTAGTCTCTCAGTCCTTGCTGCTAAAAAACATCCCCACAGCATGATGCTGCCACCACCATGCTTCACCGTAGGGATGGTGCCAGGTTTCCTCCAGATGTGACGCTTGCCATTCAGGCCAAAGAGTTCAATCTTGGTTTCACCATAAAGGCCTGATTGGTGGAATGCTGCAGAGATGGTTGTCCCTCTGGAAGGTTCACCCATCTCCACAGAGGAACTCTAGAGCTCTGTCAGAGTGACCATCGGGTTCTTGGTCACCTCCCTGACCAAGGCCCTTCTCCCCCGACTGCTCAGTTTGGCCGGGAGGCCAGCTCTAGGAAGTCTTGGTGGTTCCAAACTTCTTCCATTTTAAAAATGATGGAGGCCACTGTGTTTTTGGGGACCTTCAATACTGCAGAAATGTGTTGGTACCCTTCCCCAGATCTGTGCCTCGACACAATCCTGTCTCGGAGCTCTACAGACAATTCCTTTGACCTCATGGCTTGGTCTTTGCTCTGACATGCACTGTCAACAGTGGAACCTTATATAGACAGGTGTGTGCCTTTCCAAATCATGTCCAATCAATTGAATTTACCACAGGTGGACTCCAATCACGTTGTAGAAACATCTCAAGGATGATCAATGGAAACAGGATGTACCTGAGCTCAACTTTGAGTCTCATTGCAAAGGGTTTGAATACTTATGTAAATATAAAAAAATACAAAAAATAACAACCTGTTTTCCCTTTGTCATTATGGGGTATTGTGTGCAGATTGTTGAGGAAAGAAAAGTATTTAATACATTTTAGAATAAGCCTGTAACTTAACAAAATGCTGAAGAAATCAAGGAGTCTGAATACTTTCTGAAGGCACTGTATATATCTTCCACAAATAGCCTATAGGCTCAAATCAAATAAATTGCCATTCATCTGAAGACTCAATTATTATCAATTGCATAATGTTGAAATGTAAGGGACGGCCTGACATTTTTTAAATGTTGTGAATTAAGTGGCTCTGTCATTGTTATAACTGCATTCATACTGTCGTCGTAACTCAGTGTAAATATGGGAGTAGTGGTTGTAGTAAATGCTGCATGGGAGGGGGAGGGGTGCGGGTTAAGCTTGAAAAAGAGCAAATCGGTCTTCCATTTTTCCAGTGGCATACAGCTGTTCATGGTGGTGTACTTCCTTCTTTTTAAAGTGCTTATTAGAATTTCAGTTTCTGTCTTATCTACAGATCATACATCATACATAAATAAGGCTTGGATATCTACTGATATCCTATCTGCTGACATCACACTTTTAAAAAACAACTCAAATCTATCGATGCAGTGTATTGTTCAGTATCTTTCACTTAATATTGATAATTCTACATGTTAATGTCGAAGGGGTTACTGTCCGATTCGATTGTCATTTAGCTACTGTACACTGTGGGCTTCAATGCACACACAGTCATGCTGCTGTTTCAGCATAATGCACTCCTAAGATGTTTCGTAACACCTCTGCAACAGTAATATCTCTATTAATAGGCACTCTACCTTTTCTCATGCAATCTGTTGTTGCTAATAGGACCCATAGTGATACATGCTATTATTAATCACTGGAAGGCTTTGACTTCTGCATTTGACTTCTGCAAGCCCACTGCTTGGGCTACTCTGAGAGGAAATCCTGTGGATTCATGGCATCCACTATCAAATATGTTATGGCTGAAATGGCAAGAATCCAGCCCCAGCAATACCTATATATATCTATCTATCTATCTATCCTGCCCAGCACTCCTAGCACTCTGACTGGGAAAGAGGGGAACGGGCTACAGTCACAGCGAAGCTACTGAGCCAGCCAGTGGGCAACAACGGCAGCCATTTTGCTACACAGTATCTGCACACCTCAGGAGAAAGAGAGCGAGAGAATGAGAGTGTGTTTGAGAGAAAGAGAGAGAGAGCGTGATGGAGAGAGTGAGTGTCTTAAAAATGATGTCACTGTGAGATATTCTTCCCCTCTTCCCCCCACATGCTGAAACCATGACAACAAGCTAAAGTTGTGAATGGGACCAACGGTCCAACCCCTCCCGACCTATGCTACCAAAACGTAGCCCAGTCAAACGCTGCCTAAGGACATGGGTCTCAATCTCATGAGATTCTCTTATGCCCCAAAGGATCTCAGTAAACTATCTCTTGCAAATGACCAGATTCTGTGGGTCTGGAAGAGACTGTACTACAGAAGACACTTAAACTACAATGCAATAATGCCAGTTGTTGAGAGCACTATCTGAGAATAACCAGCATGAAATACATGCACTTTAGTCCTCCATTACTCCAAGATTATTTTAGATTTATTTTTGCAGCTGTAGACAGAATTGGGTCGTGGACTGCCATTTTGATCTTTTTCGTTTTGCAGACTTTGTTTTACCCTCAATGATTTGGGTACACAGTCGTCTGATGATGTCACCATTTTCCAAAGAAGGTCCAGATTATGTTAGACCTTCAAGATAATTCAGGGTGACTATTCAGAGAGTGCACATGTCTGTTAAAAGACATAAGGCACATGTGCTTTGGAGTGGTGTGGTGCTTTTAGCATTCTGACACGTGATAAATCTCTCATTTTGAATTGCCACAGCGTGTATCATATAGCACAGCTGCAGTGACATTAACAAAACACCTCTTAAAGCTCTATGCCAGGGTAGAGATCCGCGAGGCTGTGAAATCACAGGGTAGAAAGGAAGAAGGGCTTATTAAATAATACGGTGACCCACTTTGGAGCAGTGCACATGATCTTCTCTCATCTCCACTTGACTCGGAGAGGGCGATGCCTAAAAATACCCGCAGCAGGCTGGGTAGGCTACAAGTGGCACCAAACAGAGATGATGTTAGAAATCCACTCAGAGATAACAACTAACTTGACTAGATCCATCGATATGTTTTTTTTTTGAGGGGGGGGGGGGCACAATTTTACATTTTTGGATTGAACTCTTGGTTATTATTTAGTTGAAGTAAAACTCCAAAACTGCACCCAGACCTTTAAAAAAAAAAGACTGTTTAGTTGAGCATTCCCGATTCTTGATTCAATTATATAATTGGAACCATAGCATCCGTAGCAGATTATTCTAAAACAAAGCTTAGCTATTAGTATGTTGATTGCCTGCCGACCTTCCCTTAGAGGAGAAAACACCAGGAGGACTGGGACAAATGTCTTCATAGATAATGGACCTGGGAACGTTGATAGTTGAATCTCCGTTGAGTAAGCACTTAAGAAACCTTCACCAGTCGAAATGATTATCCTGAGTGAGTAATGGACATCCTATTAGGATATTATTCATGTTCTACTCTCACAACCATAACTCTGCCTCTGCAGAGTTGCGTTCCACTCCAGACTATAGGCCTTAGAGTGCAATATGGACTGCTGCTAACTCAATCTAATTGGGTCCTTTTCTATTTCGCTGATTTATGTCGTTTGGAATTGTGGTGTAGAATTGAATGGAAGGTCAAAGACTTGTTTCCGCATAATATGATAGTATTGAAATTGACAGGCTGATAATACACGCTAAACAAATTTGACAGGAAGCAATATTGATTTATTGATCAACTCAACAGTAACGGAACAGTAGCTCTTTAATGCCTATAAATAGTCTGCAGAGTGACATCAGCCATATCAACACTGTGCCATGTGACATCAGTAATATTCATTTGGATAATACGGTGGATCAGATAGGTCAGGTTCAGTATTTTTAGAGAGCACATCAGCAGTTTCTTTGTTGGGAAAAGAAAGTGTCACCTTTTTTGAGACAGGGCATCCCTCTAGTTGGATGGTGTGCAGGTGTGCAGTGGCTGCACCCACTGGTTTCTTTAGGAGCATCATGAAGCAGATCCAGAAGCCTAAATCCATGTCCTGTTTTAGCGCACTCCATCCTGACTGCAACAGCCAGGGGCAGAGTGTCATTGAGATTTTTAAGTGGTTCTCTGAGAAGCCAAATGGACGCGCAGTATTGACATGAGGGTCAAAGTAGTGTTTGTTTCATCACATAATGTGTTTATGGAGAGGATTTATGTGCAAGATTATTTTCCAGTACACTGTAGTGATACACTTTGCTGTCCACAATGGTTTAATGGAACAAAGTCACAGGATTATTTGCACAATGGCATGAATGCTCAAATAGGTTTATTTCGATTCATATGTTTTTTTTATGCTTCAAATATGATGATTGAAATCAAACATGTCCCTTTTATACAAATACCATCTTTAAATTATATAATTTTAATTTCTTACAGGTTTGGATATTTGGTTGGGATATTTGGATTTGCCTCATGCAATTTTGACAAAATCTGTTCAATTCACTCATGTTACTCAGGGAGGAGATGGAATCTGTCCCATCCAGTAGGGGTCAGCGTCGTGGCCTGGGAGGGTACAGGTGCTATGCACCTCTCAACGGTGGCCTATATGCTGCTGTTGTCTGTAAACCGTTAAGTATCCCCTCAGTTTGTCTGTTCTCTATGTAACCCGTTAACCAGAATCATTTGGTTCTGATTTATAGAATGTGTTGTGGTTTTTTAGATTGTGCATGAGCATAATGTGCAATAATACCTTATAGGCTAATCTACCGAACTAAGATGTGCTGCATATTGGGCAAAACCCCCTAAAATGGTGAATGATTAGGGGTTTTAGTGAGACAACAACTGAGATTTGACCTGCTTGACCACAGTGAATGGTTTAAGCGAAGCATCTTTATTTCATGTCATAAACAGACGTAGCATATTTACACACTGTTTTAAAACCAAGTGTGTTTTCTGTCCCACTGCTCTTCAGCAGAGATAGAAGTGTGTGTCTGTTTTGCATGCCATTCTCAGATTTGAGGTATCCTTGCCAACCACACCAGATGGCCAGACCCATATACACTTCGTCATTCAGCTGTGTCTGAGCTTGGACTTATTTGTCCCCTTCAGATTTTTAGCTACGGTTTTTTGCTTGTATATTTTTTTCTCTCACAATGTAGCCTATCATCATTCTTTGGTGAGATTGAATATTTGACATACAAGGCACATTTGTCCATTTATTTATTTGCCCCGTCTTCTTTTTATACCCTACTAATTTAGATTTTTTTTTATGGGTGTTTTATTCATGACAAATGTATTACTGAGTTTCAATGTTCGTTTTACAATCTAGATTTGTTATCAACCATGGTGTTATTATCTAGGTTCATTCTAACCATGTTTGGCTTGGTTTGATTTGGTTTACTAAAGCCAAATGCTGATCCCTCTGTATGGTGTGGTGTGTCTCTGTGTGTGTTTGTGCATTGTGTATAAAAGTGTGTGTGTGTGTGTGTTTGACTGACTGTTAGTTCTCAGGTAATTAAAGCACAATAAATCCCAAATAAACTGCCTCATTTTCTTACTAGTGCGCAACAGTTTAGCCGACTCAAAGGAGACGAGACAGGAAATTGGACCGGTCCTGTAAATTTCTTGGATGATGGATCTCTGAAGCCTGCCAGGAATGGGAAGAAAAGGTACATTTCCAATGTGATTGACTGACTGTACAACACCCCTGTGAGAAAGAAAGAGAGATAGCGAGAGAGATAACTTGAGATTCCCTGCTGATAACCCAGCCCCCTGCATGTGTGGCCTGGGCCTTAGAAGCCTCCACTCGCAATGCATAACCAGTATAACCAACAAACTGCTGTACTAACTAACTAGTAAAGAGACGAAGTCAGCAACACACACATAACCATTTTGCTTCTGCTTGTTTTTGCATTTCTGAGGAATCCTAGTTGAGATGTTTGCAGGGGTGATGATGACACAGGAACCACTCACACTGACGTTTAACTCTAACTTACCTGTCTGCATGTTGACAGATGTTTCCGTCAGAATTTTCAGCCAGATTCACAGATCTCCGTAATAGTCACACCCTGCCTAGCCGATATTAAGAAGAAAAAAAAACGCTCTCAAAGGTAGGCCGGTCTGAAGGCATTTTAAGTACTTTTACAGAAACCCAAGAATGCCTCTTTCTTTTCCATTGGTCTGAAAGGATCAAACTCTCATATATTTTCAGTGGTGGTTGCACTGCAGATTTGCTCTTGCATGTTGTTTCATCCCTTCCACCCCCTGCCACCCCGTGACCCTCGAACCCCTCCCCCCCCTCCCCCCTGAGAAGCTGGTTGGACCACGGTTCTCCTGTTGATGCACTGGCTTCTCCTTGTACCGCTGTGTCTCATCCAGCACCCATTTCGCAAACGCCTTTCACCCTCAACCTGTGTGTTCATGCATTCTGCACAGCTCTGAGTGTATGTCATATACATAGTGGACACATCTCTCTGCTCCCCTATCTCCTCTTCTCACATCTGCATTGTATCTCTCTGCGACCGACCTGGATTACCTTTCCTTTTTGTTTTCCTCTCAAGAGAAGACAAAAATATGAAACATTTCCCAGTAGGTCTCTGGCTTCAGTGGGCTGAGGACCTAAAGTCAGTAGGCGTGATAACCCGCTGGTTATTAATAGGCACTCTTCCATCAGGCCATCCCTCGTGGATAGCAGAAAGCCAGTGTGGTACGGGCGATCAAAGGCGACATTCAGAGTCATCCTCTTTCTTCTCTATCTAGGCTACAGTGCTTATTAGGGGTTCATCATTAGAGGTAAACCAAAAGAAGCTAAGAAGCTAATTATTCAATGATAAAGGATAAGAGACATGCTGCTCTAGACCTTTTAAATATTTACAAGCCAATCCAAAATACACCGCATCATCAGGGGGATGTAGACAACCAGTTTCATTGGTCCTTACTAATTTTGATTTTTATCCCACCATCTCGTTCAAATGCATTTTTCTGTCATGTCGTCCATGTTGTCTTTTTGTGTTTTACCTCACCTCATTTGACTTTAACAGCCACATCAATCACGCTTACAACATTAATCCCCCTTTTCACCAACATTCTCCACCTCATCCTATCTCACTGAGATAGCATTTATTCTACAAATTCACTCACTGGCGTGGCACATTGTGAAGGCCGCCATCTTGGATTCAACTGAGCAACACCTCACCCAGCAGACAAAATTTGACACCTGACGTCATAATAACTTCATTTTTTGGTTGTAAACTGGCTTTCTGGTATAGTAGAGGGGACTTCATATAACCAGATTACAACCAGATAAAGGCGACATCAACACGTGATTGGAAATACATTTTGGGGTTGTTATCTTGTCGTATAGCCAGATTACAATCAGATTAAGACACATTTTATGGTTGCTAAAAAGATGTTTAGCCAATGGAACCAGTTTTGCCCGCTGGGCAGCCACTCTTTGCCCATCCAGTAGAGAGTAGGACTCAACATCACCTATTGGGTATCTACTTTAAAATATTTTCCAAATAGAAAGCACCTTCTCAATAGGTATCAGGTATTGGGAGCTTTTAGCTCTCCTCCTATCCTGGTGCCTCTGAGGCTATGCAGTTGGCTGTGGTCCTCAGGCAAGAATCCTCCTGCTCAGGCGCCAGATAGGGCAGCCTTTTCCAAAGCTGGTACGTGGATCAATAACATTATCCATTACAAGCCTATTTAAATACACCTCATGGGAGATTTGACTCCTCTGCCTTGCCTGAGAGGGAGGAAAAGATTTGGGTTAGATTCTGGTGCCGATGATGCTCTCAAAAGGGAGGAGAAGATGCAAAATGTTAGTCCAAAATCCTTTCTGCCCTGCTAAAATGTTCACCATGTTCTCACTTTCTTTAAGTTTCCTTCCCTTCAGATGTCATTGTGTTTTGTCTCAAATATTACACAATCACTACCACCATATCGATCTGATGTTGTTGTTGATTTTCTGTTTTTGGTTTTCTGTCACCATTTTCCTGTATAATGTTTCTTTATTGGTTTAATTATTTATTTCCTTGTCTGAAACCTCTTGTTAAGAAGATGTCCTAGCCTCGCAAGCATGTGAAGGTTGTATTTGTCCAATCGGGATTTTGTCAAATCACATCTGAATCATTCACTGAGCTGTACAATCTTATCGAATAGTTTGAATCTGAGTGAGAATGATGACTGTGTACAGTATGTACCTTATGATTATGTGTATGATTGTGCATGTATGTGGGTATGTATGTGTGTGCATGTCATACCAGATAAGGTAATAAATACAAATGTAGGACCAACAGATTTTCATGTGATCTTCCTTAGTTATATTTCTACATGCAAAGAGATCTGCAGATAAGGGATACTTTTATGGTTATTCCAGACAGGGCCTGATGAACTCAGGCTAACCAGCAAGCAAAATGTGGCACATGAAGTCTAAATGAAGTTATATTCTGGTTGTAAACTGGTTGAGAGTACGTCTTATAACAGGATTACAACCAACTGGTCTTTATTACAACTAGGTAAAGACATATTTTTCGTGACAAGACCAAGACGTCATGGGAAAGATGTCAGATAATAAGATTTTATAATTATATCCAGATAAAGAGGCTTACTTGGTTGCTAAAAAGACATGGGAAAAAGCTTCCTTATACAACCAGTATACAACATGAGGTAACACTTTACTGTAGGTGTCCTTATGCATGCATTCATAAAGCCTTTATAACAGATATATAACACATTATACAATTTGTCATAAGCTGTCATAAGTAGTTTTAAATATTTATGGGTCAAGGCATGAGAAGTTATAAAACCAGTTATAATGTGTGGTAAAAATGACTTTGTGTCCTGTTGTCATATACGCTAATGTCAACTGTTAATAACAACTGATATTACACAGTCTGCAAGACAACTTATGTTATATGTTGTTACATGCTACATTAGAGTCTACATGCCAGACGTTATAACAGGATGCTATGTAATTGACCAACCTCTGTGTCACATTATTACATTGAATGGAATGATGGGCGTCATAACAATGTCATATGCCCTTATAGAGTGTGCACAGACACCTTAAGTAAAGTGACATTAATTTGAGGTGTTAGAAAACAGTTACGAATGTGCTTATACCACAGGATGAGTTGAGAGTACCATAAAGCATTACCATTCAAAGGATCTCCAAGAAACATGGGTAAATGGGAGCACAGATTTTTTTTAATAAAAAAAAAAGCACACATTATAATGCCAACAACTTGTCCAAAATAACGTAAACATTGAAACGAAATGGAAGCAAAAATAATTTTCCAACAGAATCAGCGTTGCTGCGGCACAACAGGATATGTGACAGCTGTGGAAAAAGTCAGATGTGCAGGCTACAGTAACAATGACAGTGTGAGGACAGACTCTGGGAGACGAGAAGCAAGTACAGGGAGGCGTGGGAGCCGGACTAGCCGGCTGAGGCGTGGAAGCTTGACGAGCCGGCTGAGGTGTGGGAGCCTGACGAGCCAACTGAGGCGTGGGAGCCTGGCGAGCCGGCTGAGGCATAACGTGGGATGGGAGCCTGCCGAGCCAACCGAGGCAAGAAAACCTCTCGAGCCAGCTAAGGCATGGAAGCCTCGGTTCCTTCGGCAGGGGCATCCGGACCCGACGTCACCAACCCCCCCCCACAAAAAACCCTCCCTTCTAATATTGGTGTCTGAATTTTGTGAGGACAGACGCTGGGAGATGAGAAGCAAGTACAGGGAGAGAAGAAATAATGGATAAACAGACATGAAACAAAACAAGGACAGTGTCTGGACAAGGGGAACAAAATGACATTAATGCAAAGCTGCCATCAAGGCAAAGGGTGGCTACTTTGAAGAATAAAAAAAAAAGTTTTATTTGTGGGTTACTACGTGATTTCATATGTGTTATTTCATAGTTTCGATGTCTTCACTATTATTCTATAATGTAGAAAATATTAAAAATAAATAAACCCTGGAATGAGTAGGTGTGTCCAAACTTTTGACTGGTACTGTACATATAAATAGCATCAGTTATCCTCAGTGAACAAGTTTCAGATAGATACCATACATGGATACTATAGTATTATTCTATCACATCCAATATTCAGTGCTCTGAATACTATAACAGAGAGATATACATTTGGCTCATCGAGGGGGAAGGGTCAACTAGTCCTTGGGCTTTGTCCTTTGTTTTTGTACCATTTGCCATGCAACTCCAGGTTTCAGAGAGCACAGAAATTAGGGCCAAGCCTACAATATTGCAAAAAATGTGACAAAACAATTAACTTTTTGTGCTGAATACAAAGTGTTATGTTTGGGGCAAATCCAATACAACACATTACCGAGTACCACTCTCCATATTTTCAAGCGTAGTGGTGGCTGCATCATGTTATGAGAGTATGTTTGTCATCGTTAAGGACTGGGGAGTTTTTCAGGGGGAAAAAATAAACAGAATGGAGCTAAGCACAGGCAACATCCTAGAGAAAAACCTGGTCTAGTCTGCTTTCCAAAAGACACTGGGAGATGAATTAATCTTTCAGCAGGACAATGATAACCTAAAACACAAGGCCAAATCTACACTGGAGTTGCTTACCAAGAAGACAGTGAATGTTCCTGAATGGATGAGTTACAGTTTTGACTTAAATCCATTTGAAAATCTAATGGCAAGACCTGAAAATGGTTGTCAAGCAATGATCAACAACCAATTTGACGGCGCTAGAAGAATTTTGAAAATAATAATAGGCAAATGTTGCACAATCCAGGTGTGGAAATCTCTTAGAGACTTATCCAGGAAGTCTCGCAGCTGAAATCGCTGTCAAAGGTGCTTCTACAAAGTATTGACTCAGGGGTTTGAATAGTTATAAATGACATATTTCTGTATATTATTTTCAATACATTTGCAAACATTTCTAAAAAGTTTTGCTTTGTCATTGTGTGGTATTGTGTGTAGATGGGTGATATCCATTTTGGATTCAGGCTGTAACAACAAAATGTGGAATAAATCAAGGGGTTTGAATACTTTCTGAGTATGCAATTACTTTCTGAGAATGCAATTAACTTTTCATCTTAATACATGTTATTTAACTCAAGCTAACTAATGTTGTATTTATCTATGCTATTAGCTGTAGCTAGCTAGTTAGCTAAGTTTTCCACATGATGAGCCAAGAGCTCTTCTCCCATCTTATGTTTCTTTTACGCCTGCTACGTTAGGTTATGTTAATCCCCACCCTTCTTCTGATTTCAGCGATATGATTCGCTGACACAAGTTTGCGGATCCAATGACAAGTTATTGCGGTCTCTTGTGTCAGTGAATCATGTAGCTGAAATCGGAAGAAGGAGGGTGGGACTTACCAACATAAAAACACAGAAGCGAGAAGATCACCTCACAAAGCAATAGCAAAGAACATGGATAACGTTTGCTAGTTAGATTGAGTTAAAAAACATGTATTAAAAACATGCTCTGGAACTTTGCGACAACAAGGTATTTTTTAAACCTCCCGCTTTTGGGCTAGATGTGTGAATGTGTAGTTCATACATCCATAATCTATGAGCAAAATTTTTGTCTTCCCTCAATGAGTCACAAAAATCCCTCGTTTGAAAGCAACTGTTTTTCTGGAAGTTGTGCTGTGCCTTTTTCCCTACATTTTCCTCCACGTGGGCCAGCCCCCTACCAATTCGAGTTCTAGCCAATGAGCTTCAGCCCCTCACCATTTGAGTGACAAGTAGCAAGATGCGTACACAGCAGAGCGAGAGAGAGAGAAATGACGTGGTGCACATATCTGCACATATGTGACGAAGTACGCAATTTTCGGGGACCATTTTTGGCTCGTGAGCACTACTTTCGGGACTACTGGCTAAAAAGTATACAAAAGTACCGGAGAATCTCTTTAAGATTGAAAAGTAATTGCCTCTAAACTAAAGTATATATGAAAGAGAATGTATTGTGTGATGTGCTGCAAAGTAAGATTTATAATTCAGAATTCCCCAACTAGCTAGCTACGTTTAGTACCTCTAGCTCTAGCTAGCTATGCATTGATGGGGGCAGGCAGCACAGTGAGGCCTCTTTTGCTCATGTCGGCCACTAAGGGTATGAATACACATTGTTTGGACTGTGTAGAGCAGGGCTCTCCAACCCTGTTCCTAGTTACCTGACTGACTGACTAACTAGCTAGCTAGCTACCCATTTGTTTTGTAATATAGCTGCTGTCATTATTACTGTAGCCTGCACATCTTCTTTTTTTTCCCATCTGTCCCATTTTTCCACAGCAACATTGATTTTATTGTAAAATTATATTTGCTTCCATTTCGTTTCAACATTTTTGCTATTATAATATGTAATCTTTTAGTACATCTGTGCTCTCATTTGCCCATGTTTCTTGGAGATCCTTTAAATTGTAAAGTTTTATGATACTCTCAACTCATCCTGTGGTATAAGCACATTCACAACTGTTTTCTTTAATTAAATTAATGGAACTTTACTTAAGGTGTCTGTGCACACTCTTATAAGGGCATATGACATGGTTATGGCTCCCAATGTAACAATGTGACACAGAGGTTGGTAAATTACATCACACCCTTTTATAACATCTGGTATGTAGACTCTAATGTAGCAGGCATATGACATAAGTTGTCACCCAGACTGTATAATAGCAGTTGTTATTAACAGTTGACATGCTCTTTAATTACTTGTTACTTTTATTTCTTATTCTTATTTAAAAAAATAAAAAAATAAAAAAATTAAACTGTATTGTTGGTTAGGGGCTTGTAGTAAGTAAGCATTTCACTGTAAGGTCGCATGTGACTAATACAATTTGATTTGATTTGACATGAGAGCATAGGACAACAGAATGAACATTCATGTAAAACACCCATTACTGTATAACCGGTTTTACGCTGTGACTCATAACTATTGAAAACTACTTATGACAGCTTATGAATGCATACATGAGAACACCTACAGTAAAGTGTTACCCAACCGGACTATAATCACATAAAATACCAGTTTTGCCCCCTGTGCTGAGTCTGCCTTGTGCAGTGAGACAGCCGCAGTTACTCCCCATGTTCTCCATTGGCATCATACTGTGCAGCTGTGCGGTTCACTCTATCCAGCATACTGTACATGCCATACAACAGAGACAAACCTTATCTATGATAAAGGTTATGCAGTCTAGGTGCCCCTGCCATCAGGATTTAGTCATGTTTTCTCACAACTTACCACAAGATTTCTACCTCCCCCTTCCCCTTTCTCACTATGTATTTCATGCTATTTTTGTTGTTTGCAAACACAATTTTTTTGTTAAGAAGAATGTCCATGTTAATTGTTGTTCCCCGTGTGAAGTCAACGTTCCCATGTCAAGTCAAAATACATAATGAATGTTATCAGCAACAAGAAAATCTGAAAAAAAAACCCAGAAAAATTATGGTAGCTGGGGACTTAAAAGTGTCCAGGATACATATTGTGGATCCCCAAATCCATAGGAATGATATCACACCTGCCACTCACTCCATAACAATGTCTTCACGTTAAAGATTAATATTCATAATGTATTTTAAAGTAAAGCCACAATTGTATTGGAATAAAGTGTCCCACAATGTATAACATCTTTCCCCAACCCCACTGTGCTATGTGTTTTGTGTCCCAACCTCTTCCTTATTATTGTTGATTATTGTGTAGATCAGATCAGTGCAGCGTGACGCTGACTGTGACTATCCCTCCAGGTATCTGGACTCATACGATGGATCCTACGACTACAACTCCACTGCATGCAAAGAGCTCAGGCAGGAGATTATGGATGTCAAAGTCCTGACCATGTGAGTGTAATCGCCTGTGTTACACTCTTAGAAAAAAAGGTTCTATCTAGAACCTAAAATGGTTCTTTGGCTGTCCCCACAGGAGAACCCTTTGAAGAAATATTTTTGGCTCCGGGTAGAACCCTTTTGGGTTCCATGTAAAACCCTTTCCACAGAGGGTTCTACATGGAACCCAGAAGGGTTCTACCTGGAAACAAAAAGGGTTCTTCAAAGGGTTCTCCTGTGGGGACAGCCGAAGAACCCTTTTGGAACCCTTTTTTCATAGAGTGTACAAATGCAGTGATGGGCAACTATGATACTCGAGGTCCTATGTGCCTTACTGGTTTGTGTTCACTCTTTGAAATGTTGATATTAGATATTGGAGGAAGCAAAGTCTGTGCACTCAGTTCCAACATTCAGGCCCATCCCTTGTCCTATCAACAAACATTTAAATAATGATTTTATAATACAGCAGTAGGAAGCTATAGTGGGAGAAACAGACAAGGGCAAAGATAGATGAGAAAGTGGGCGAGACAGGCCTTGAACCTCTTTTGCCAGGGGGATGTACAGTGCTACCACTAGAACAGACTCTGGCACAGGCTTACATGTTCTTGAGGATGTTTGAGCTATTTATCACACCTGTAAGAGGTGCTTGCTGAGGGACAGTGTGCCAGGCCAGGCAGCAGACAGCGCGACAGACAACAACCACTTGGCTCCGCCAGCAGTTACAGTGCAGTGACTGACTCTCATTACACTACTGCCAGCCCTGGTAGTGCTTTCCCTCCCCGAGCAAATCACATTTTCCAATCATCGAGGGGGAATGTCAGTTCAAGGGGAGCTATTTAGATACCTTCTATTTCTGGCCATCGCCATCTTCTCCTCAAGACGGCGGACGCAAGGCGTCAGTCAGAGGGAGTGCCTGGGCGCAATGCTAAATCCATTGCCACAGCTTCCAGTGCCATTCTCATGTTACACCTCAGCGCGTGTTTAATATTCACATTACAGAGCAGAGTGCTGCAGTGTCATCTCTGTGGTTTTTGTAGCTCCATACAGCCCCCTCCCCGTTTTGAAATATTAAAAAATTGTATCTATCCGTGAAGTTTTCAACCCCCTCATTGTGAGACAGCAGGGATTTTTTTGTGGCCCCCACCCCAATAAATCGGCAGTATATGCAGTATAGGACCATAGGGTATAGGGCTTATTCTTAAACATGCATGGACTCTTCTCTTGTCTGTCTCGGTTTTATGTGGGGTTTCCCTGCCCATCTGCCAGGGTGAAGACGTCGGAGCTGTTTGAGAGATGGAGGAACCTGCAGGTGTGCAAGTGGCAGCAGAACATGGTGGAGACCAACAACTTCAAGTGAGCTTCTAACTGACCTTTAACTTGAACGCATCACAGAGATGGCGTTTCAGGTCACCGTTTTTGCAGTCACGCTGTACATCTCAAAATATATTATTGAGGTTCACGAGACCTTAAACACTTCTTTAGGCATTGTGATATCCGATCATCTGCAGAGCGCGAATGCAAAACAGGAGACTTGGAATGCCACCAGTCTATTAGCACGAGCCTGTTCAGAGGAGCCATTAGTGCTCTTCTATCATATGTAACCGATGTGAAATGGCTATCTAGTTAGTGGTGGTGCGCGCTAATAGCCTTTCAATCGGTGACGTCACATGCTCTGAGACCTTGAAGTAGTGGTTCCCCTTGCTCTGCAAGAGCCGCGGCTTTTGTGGAGCGATGGGTAACGATGCTCCATGGGTGACTGTTGTTGATGTGTGCAGAGGGTCCCTGGTTCGCGCCCGGTTGGGGCGAGGGGACGGACGTAAAGTTAAACTGTTACAGCTAATCACACACATTAGCCTCCCTCTCTTCTGTGGTACTCCCACTCGGTATCGACCATCTCTAACTAGTGTGACTCTGCCCCTATAGTACCAGTCACATTGCTTAGATGTCTCTCTGTATATCAGGGCATCTTTATTATGTGACTAACCAGACTCATAGAGAGATGTTCTACTGCAGGTTTGCAACGTTCTAGTCCTCAGGGACCAGGGCTGCAGTGTTGCTCGTTTTTCGCAACACCCTTGTTCTACTACAGTTTTCTTGGGGGGGGTCTGACAGTAACTCTTCCCTTCTATTGTTCTCTCCAATAGGATGTCTCTGTCGCGGTGTTGTAACGCACCCTCCTTCCTGTTCACGACCAAGAGGAACACTCCAGCAGGCACCAAGCTGAGGTATGAGGTGGACACCAGTGGCATCCTGCCCATCAGTACTGAGGTCTTCAAGATGTTTCCTGACGTGAGTGTTCCAATTATAACAATATACAGTATATCACCCTGTACAACTGACTACCTGTCATCCATGTGTCCTATGCTATGTACCCTACCTCGTACCCTAAGGTGACGGAACTCCACTTTCTCTGGTTATAAAACGGTACCCAATATTTCTGTTTGACTCTGGTTCTGTTTCATTGAAAGGACATGCCGTACTCCAAGTCTCAGTTTAAGAAATGTGCAGTTGTCGGAAACGGAGGAATCATCAAGAACAGCAAATGTGGGAAGGATATTGACTCCGCAGATTTCGTGTTTAGGTACACATCATCTTTATTCTGTCGTGCTACAAACATTCCCAAGCATCACGCTCGGGCTGAGTTATTTTCGACTGCAGATATCAAATGGCAAGATACACTATATAATTACGTTCGCTCTGCTCAGACCTTCTCAGAATCTGCATTGGATAATGTAAATAATTCTCCTTCCTTCAAAGATGCAACATACCACCCATCAACGAGAAGTACTCGGCTGATGTAGGCGCCAAAACGGATCTGGTGACGATTAATCCAAGTATTATAACGGAGAGGTACTGTACGGCTATGTCAACAAAAAACGTGTACTCCCACTGGGCACACACTGGTTGAATCAACTTTGTTTCCACGTCATTTCAATGAAATTACGTTGAACCAATGTGGAATAGACGTTGAATTGACATCTGTGCCCAGGCACGCACACACACACACCATCTAGACCTGAAATCCATTAACGGCAGCAGATACAATGGGCGGGCACTGCACTTAGTCAAATGTAATGTTGTGGCACAGAGCTGCAGCACGTCTGCTCCTTGCAAACACACACGCACACACCAACACACTTACACCTCCTCCCTCTTTATACACACTCTAATCCCTCTCCTCTCCTCCACCACCAGATTCCAGAAGCTAGAGAAGTGGCGGCGACCATTTTACGAGGTTCTTCAGAACTACGAGAACTCGTCAGTGGTCCTACCCGCCTTCTACAACACGCGTAACACTGACGTCTCCTTCCGGGTCAAGTACATGCTGGACGACTTTGACTCCCAGAGGGGTGTGTTCTTCTTCCACCCCCAGTACCTGCTCAACGTCCAGCGCTTCTGGACTGTCCAGGGTGTCCGCGCCAAACGCCTCAGCAGCGGCCTGATGCTAGTCACCGCCGCCATGGAACTGTGCGAGGAGGTCCACCTCTATGGCTTCTGGGCGTTTCCCATGAACCCCTCGGGCATTTTCATCACGCACCATTACTATGACAACGTCAAGCCCCGCCCCGGGTTCCACGCCATGCCCCACGAGATCTTTAACTTCATGCACATGCACACGCGAGGTATCCTCAATGTACACTCAGGACCTTGCACATGATCGTGCACCGGAGCCACGCCCACACTGTAATGCATCGTGGGAAGTCACCATTTACTCCTGTTTTTGTCTCGGTTCTTAATTTATCATCATTTTGCATATCTTAATTTAGATACAATGGTTTTCTTACAGTTGACGAGAGATGGCCTTTTGAGCTCACACCGTATATTTGTGCTTTTTACACTAGCTCCATGTGTTGAAGGCTGCTTGCTTTTATGCCAACACTATAATTTATCTTGATGTGTTTCTTACTCTCTTGCTGAATAAGCAACTCCAATGGCCGCTGGTATCTCTGATTCTGTAGGTTGCTTGTTCTAATGTGAAGTGATCTTTCCTAGTGATGTCGTTTCTGTGAAATCTTAGTGGCTCGGTGGTACTGCTGTACAGAGGTTTGAACTTGACATGTTGCACAACTATTTACACTGAAATAAGGCCACTCTGTGTGTCCCTCTCTTCCTCCTGTACTTTCTCTTTGCCGCTTCCTGTGTTATGATCCCCCCCCCCCCCCCCCGTGCTCTCTTTCTCAGACACTCTGTAGGTGTGGCAGCTTTTATTTATGTCCGTGTAAAAATCCTGAACACTATTGACGTTGAGCGAATCCAAAAGAAAATGTTCAAAGATCCAACTGTTTAACCTTCAGTTGTCCAGCTACATTCAACTGTTTTATATGGGTAAATATTTCTTATAAAACACTGTTAACACTCTTGACCTGAGAGGACCTTTTTCACAGGTCCACTTCCTTCTGTACAACTAACTAGCCAAACACCGGAAGACATCCTTGGATATTTCTGATGTGAAATGGTTGTGTTTTATTTGCTTGCTGTTTTTGGACAAAGGTGAGATGATTCATATTTTATAATTACCACCACCATAGTAGGCCACATAGTCAGAAAAACACTAGTTATTGGGCACTGTTGACCAATCTGATTTCCCTCTGTCATCCATGTCTTAAAACCATGCTGCCTTACGATATAAATGTACAAATCCTCTCTCAGATATGCAGTTCACCCCTGAATTGTGTATCTAATGGACGTTCGTATCAAACAAACTCCTTTTCCCACTGTCTGCTGACTCACCTTAATAACCATGACGAGAAGAGGTTCACTTCTGCTGTTGAAATGACGAAATATAATATAATTCCTGTAAGATATAATGCTATTTGTATACTCATGTGATGCCGTGCATGATTCTACTATAATCTCTGTTCTGTGTGTGCCCGCCACCAACACATGTTTACAACCATCAGCTTCTGCTAAAGCTCACGGATCATTGGGAGAGATGAGTTTAATTCGAATGATATTACGTTTATCATCAATTGCACACAAGGCCCAACCGAAACTTGACTTTCGCTTTTAACCCGACCCTTCTGGATCGGAGAGGTGCAGGGGGCGGCCACATTGGGTACCCAGGGAGCTGTTGTTGTGGGGGGTTAACTGCCTTGCTCAAGGGCAGAACAACCTTTTGGTTACTGACCCAATTCACTTACCGCTAGGCTACCTGAAACCTTATATCAACCTTGAATGGATTTTAAAAGAGGACTGATCGACAGAGGCACTTTTTTTTTTTTTTCAGATGATGGAAAGGAATTACTAATATCGCTTCCTTTTGAAATGATATGATTTTTGTCATCAGTATTATCACCGCATCGTGTCATTTCCCTTTTTGCAATGTGACAAAGTTGTAACCTTGGAAAGCATCATGAATCTCAGCCTTGGAATGCTGTATGTTTGTTTCTAGTAGTATTTGTGGTGTTTAACTGTGCCAGAGTGGAGGAACATGACTGAACTGGAAACATAGGATCATTCTTCTGTACATGCTGTGCAATGCCTTTTGATTTTCGTAACGCCCCAAATTCCCATGATCTTCCATGATCACTCCTAAAGTCTTTGGAGGATTGTTTCTTGGGCTTGTAATTCACAGTCACGCGGGTTGTGTGTAAAAGACACAATGCACAAAATAAGTTATCCGTATGAGCATATTCAAGTTTAGGTCTCAGAATCACAAAAGGTCATCATTTTATAGAGTCAAAAAGAACTAGGTTGAAGAATCAGTCCGAAAATGAAAGGATGGCATTATTAGAGCTTGGATGGAATTATTACAGTTTGAACAAGTGATATGAAACCTACATTCTGGGTCATTCTTTATATTGTGTTTGTAAATAAACATGTTTGGATTTTCTGCTTGTCCTGATCATTTACTTTCTATATATAGATGTCTGATCTACGAAGAAATGTGGATTTGGGTCAGGCATACAACAACCAATCATTTTAGTCCAAACTATACCCACCAATCACCACACAACCCAACAAATCTACTGTACTAACACTGCAAGTGAGAAATTCAGAATAGCACTGCATGGAATTGAATACATTACAGTATTTGGATACTTTTTCAAGTGAGTGAAATTGAACATGACAGGAAAATGCAATATTTCCCAATGAATGACAGTGAATTCAATCTTGTCATCTGAAGTCAAGTATTTTGTCTGCAGCTAATGAGTAAATCGGGGCCATGTTCATTCGGGGACACAACAGAAAGCGTTTCAAAATGTTTTGCAACAGAAACGGAAAATGACAGTCAGTCTTCTTCCGTTTGGTGACTAATGACCACAACCCTATATATGGATGGACCACAACCACATGACCAATTTACCGTCTCGTTTCAGGTCAGCTGGCCTCTGGTTTGTCTGCTCCAATTAGCTCCTTAAGCAAAGCTACTGTCAGCGCCTCAATAATTAAACAGACGGCAGTGTCAGTGTCCTATCCGCTCACTGAATCACTTAAGCAAGGCTGCTACTGCTGCTCTGCAGCCCCTTGAGCCCCTTGAATCCCACTGAGTCACCAGATACCATAGCTTGTATAGGTGAAATAGTAGTACACCCACATTCTCCTGTCATGGCAGTGAAATCTGAGAAAGACCATGTCACTATATATGAGGTATTGGGACCCCAACACAGGTATCATGTATAAAGTAATGTTGGATACATAACACAGATAAATCAATTAAACTCATAGGTGATGTGATAGAATGCAAGCTAAGCACAGGCAAATCCTAGAGGAAAACCTGGTTCAGTCTGATTTACACCAGACACTGGGAGATGAATTCACCTAAAACACAAAGCCAAAGCAAAAGCCAACACAAAGCTAGCAATGATCAACAACCAATTGACAGAGCTTGAAGAATTTTGAAAAATAATTATTGGCAAATGTTGCACAATCCAGGTGTGGAAAGCTCTTAGAGAATTACCCAGAAAGTATCCAGATAGACTCACCGCTGTAATCCCTGCCAAAGGGGATTATAAAATATATTGACTCAGGGCTGTGAAAGATATATTCTTTTTTATTTATTTTTTTAACATTTTTACAAATGTACAAATGTTTCTTACACGGACATTAAAGTATTTTGTGTAGATCGTTGACAAAAAATTGCAATTAAATCAATTTTAATCTCACTTTGTGGCAAAAGTCAAGGTGTAAGAATACTTTCTGAGGGCCTAATGCATTTCACAGGCCTAGCATCTGGGCGCTAAGTCAGAAACTTTTAACCATGCTGAAACCGCTGGACCGTCAGAACCACTAATGGATGTTCAAATGTACCTGGTAGGCCTAAAAAATGTGTCAAAAACATTTCTTGTGCAGCAAGAAAGCATATTTGAACGTGTGTATTTCAGTTTTTCCACACAGGTCTTATATAGGCTACACAATGTATCAAGCTCTGTATAGTCTTCAACGGTAAATTTCTGCCCAAAACACACAAAAGCGCAGGCAGCAGGAGTCACAGCAGTGTTCCCTCAGAATTGATTCAACACAATCAACATGTCTGAATCCTCACCAAGTAAACATAAATGACTGTATCTCTCCCCTTACAGTACCGTTCACAGCACCTCTGTTTTCACTTGTTCTAATCAAGTCCAAATTCAATTCCCGCTGAATGATGTTCTCAAGCTTATTTAACGAGGTGACATGGTCTATAAAGAGAGCAGCGTATTGGTGATTGACCTCATGAAGATTCTGAGAAGTCAGCATGGTTAACAAGAGAAAGAACAGGGGGAAAAATGAAGACATGGGGTAGAGATACAGGTGAGCAGTGAGCACATCCAGGTCGGCAGATGCAGGTGAGCAGTGAGCACATCCAGGTCTGCGGATGCAGGTTGTCACAATGATTATGACGATCAGCAGGTGAGAAGGTATGGATGAAGAGGTAAGTCGTGAAACAAACAATCTCTTTCTTACCTGCTTGTCATGTGATTGGGTATGACGCTTTCTTACGATATAGGCCTACTTGGGGTTGTATTCAAGTGCTAAAATGAGTTAAGATGTGTTCCGATATGTAGCTATTTTTAGATATGCCCTTCTGGTTAACCGCTCAGACAAGACTTGACTATTTGCAGTCATTTGTGTATTGGGTATCAGAGAGTTGATGATAGAGATATGAAAAGTTATATGCCAGAACTCTTCCCCCCTTTCCAATCCCCTTCCTTAAGACCACCTCCCCCTGAGCGCCTCGTGCCTAGATGATCAGGTATCAGGTGCAGATATGTATACATTTGCACATGAATTTGATTACAAAATAATAAATGATCTGAGGTTCCCGTTCTCCTAAAACCTCTCGTCATGAGGTTTTGCTGTACTTTCCATTTGTTTTGCATTCATAGAACAAGGGATATCAACGTACACTACAGTACTAATGGCGATAAGAATTTTATTGAGGATTAGATTATGTATTTCTTTGCCTGTATCCTTGAGTATATATACCACACCTCCTCGTGCCTTATTGCTTAATTATAACACTTTGCTTTATAAGGCATTATGCAACTTGGGCATAATACTCTACGGTTGGCGATATAGATGTTTATGAACAGCTCATAAGGTGTTATTAAATGAGCTTATAATGCATTATAAGGGGTGTTACCCGAAAATACAAAGGGTTGTTAATTAGCATGAAATGCTGTTTCCTTTAGTAAAAAAACAAAAACACATCTGGATTTATACGAGCTGGATTGATTTTAAGTTTTACTTTTACTTTATGGTCGATGGTTGTCAGATACTGTAAGTGTTATTGAGATTCTAGGACATTATATTTTTACATTCCTGCTGATGTATCTTACATACAGTACATACAAACATATCCTAATAAAATGAAACATCCCTATTCTGAACACAGACGTAACTATTTGCTAACAAAGTGGATCAATAGCAGCAGCAACACAAGATAATAATTTATTTGGACAACATGCAAGCTCTGGGCATAAACCTTGGAGCTGGACTCTTAGTTTGTGACTGTAGACTAGCTGCAGGTTTCAGAAGGCCTTGGGACCAATATGAGTTCAATACACACTAGTATGCTCAATCGTGTCCTGCAGTTGTACATGATCATGGATGATATGTGTCCAGGCGTGTTAGGAGGTGATGAGTTGTGTGTGTGTTAGTGTGTGTATGTGTGTGCAAGCGTATCTGTGCGTGTGCGCTTGTGTGTGCGCCTCGGTAAAATCGTGACGCACCTGGCCCGTGAAGCGATCCTGACATGATGAATAATGGAGAACACCGCGCGGGGCAAAGAGGATCTCGGCAAGGCAACCTTTTCCACAAGGCTTTCTCCTGTGGGTCACATGATTCCCGTGGGGCCAGTCATTTTTCATGAGCAGAGCGTGTCGGCGGCCCTGCCCCAGGAGGAGTGCTCCTGGCCAGGCAGAGCTCCATGTGGCCCCAGCCTCCTCCTCAAGCACATCCACACACCTGACAGCCGGCCTGTCCAGTCTAGTGTACCCAGGGGCCCCAACACGGCTCGCTGCCACAGGTCAAATTAATTGTCTGACAGCTCTCGAAACTCAAGGAAGCTCTTATGAAACTGAAGGCCAGGAAAGCGGATGAATAAAAGATGCAGAGGAACGGAGGAAACTGAAGAGGTTGATGACAACGTGGAGGAAAAGGAGCCAAAACCGAAAGGTAAAAGCAAGTTTGATACCAACAGAGACGCCAAGCCAAACGGGGAGAAGAGCCCAGAGGAGTGATTTGAGAGTCAGAGGAGGCACCAGAGGAAGGGAGAGAAAAAAATGGGGAAAGCCACAATAAGGTAAAAGAGAAGAAAAAAAATAAGACAAAGAAAGAAAGCAGGCGATGAAGAGGGGGATGACGAGCAGAACAATAATGACACCACCAAAACCAAACCCAAGAAGAAATCCAAAGAAGAGGACATGACTGATGGAGAAGTTAAAGAAGAGAAGAGGAGAGGAGGAGATGGGGTCCAAAGACAAGAAGTCCAAAGATGGAGGGAAGAAGGGATGAGGAGCCCCTCTTGGAAGATCAGGAGGGAGAAGAAGAAGAAAAAAACATGAAGAAGCAGAAGAAGAAGGGATCGGCTGAAAGAAAGAAAAGACCAAGGCCAAGCAGGTGGACTATGCTGCCACAATGAGCTGATGACCTGCCACATGAACTCATCCGATGGCTATGAGGTTAAGTACCACAGCTGGGGCAAGACAGTATCTCTACATAGTTCAGGTAAGTCTGTAAGGTACTCTAGTTCTAAGCTGCTATCACTCACTGCGATCACTCACACTCACAATCACTGGCCACTTTAATAAATGGATCACCAGTCACTTTATACAATAATGCCACTTTGATAATGTTTACGTATATCTTACATTACTCATATCACATGTATATACTGTATTTTATACCATCTATTGCACCTCGCCTACGCGAGCGTCCAGCCATATACTTACATGTACATATTCTCATTCACCCCTTTAGATTTGTGTGTGTTAGGTAGTTGTTGGGGAATTGTTAGATTACTTGTTGGATATTACTGCACTGTCGGAACTAGAAGCACAAGTATTTCGCTACACTCGCATTAACATCTGCTAACCATGTGTATGTGACAAATAAAATTTGATTTGATTCGCTGTATTCTGAAGTGGGGCTGAGTTGTATTTCTTAAGCCAAGCTGGGCTCTACTGTGTTGTTGTAGGGCCTGTCTGGGGATCCCTCTGTGATTGTCCCTGGATGAAAGCTCAGTGTGTTCCACATGAATGGAGCCCAACAGAGACTTAGAGGCAGACAGGTGCTTGGAGCCCGGCAGGGGCCAGGGCCTAGGTCCAGGGTTAGGAGGAAAGGTTGGCGTAGAACTGGGGCTATGCAGGGGACAGGAACAAGGACTGAGACCAGGCGCACACACAGACACAGACAGACACAGACACACACAGACACACACACACACACACACACACACACACACACACACACACACACACACACACACACACACACACACACACACACACACACACACACACACACACACACACACACACACACACACACACACACACACACCAGAAGTAGAACTCTATCTTCTACACATCTAATCAGGTTCATCAGGTCATACCATTATCACATCTCTTTTTTTACTAATGTATTAGGTCTGATTATGTCAGGTCTCTCTCTGTGATCAGGTTTCATCGTCTCTCTTTCCCAGGTTGCTCTGTCTGATCAAGTTTTTTTTAGGACTCACTTTCTCTCAGGTATTTCTCTCCCACTCTCTCTCTCTCTCTCTCTCTCTCTCTCGTTCTCTCTCTCTGTCTCTCTCTCTCTCTCGTTCTCTCTCTCTCGTTCTCTCTCTCTCTCTCTCTCTCTCTCTGTCTCTCTCTGTCTCTCTCTGTCTCTCTCTGTCTCTCTCTGTCTCTCTCTGTCTCTCTCTCTCTCTCTTTCTCTCTCTCTCTCTCTCTCTCTCTCTCTCTCTCTCTCTCTCTCTCTCTCTCTCTCTCTCTCTCTCTCTCTCTCTCTCTCTCTCTCACACTCACACTCACACAAATCAAATCGTATGTCACCTACACTGAATACAACAGGTGTAGACTTTATTGTGAAATGCTTACCTACGAGTCCTTTCCCAACAATGCAGAGTTAAAAAGCAAGACAACGTGCTAATAAAAATAGAAAATAGTAAGACAATAAATAACAATAACAAGGCTAAGGAGTACCGGTGCTGGGTCAATGTGCAGGGGTACAAGGTAGTTAGATAAAATGCATAGCCATGGGAAGTAGGGTTGATGAAGGTGCTGCAGATGTTCAAGATGTGCTCAATGGTGCAGCTGTAAAACCTTTTGAAGATCTGAGGCGCCACGCCAAATCTTTTCAACCTCCTGAGGGGGGAGATGGCTTTCGCCCCTTCTTCACGACTGTGCTGGTATGACGCACGCACGCACGCACACCCCCCCCCCCTTCTCTGGGATAGTTTTCTCACTTTTCTTTATATTTTACTGAACCTAATGAACTGCTCCTCCATGGACTCGTATCAACTCTTAGGGCTGAGGCAGTGCTGGGGTCCTCCATCCAGAGGAATAGAACAAGGCCCCATTTTGTATCATTTATGAGGCTGTACAATCAAAGTACCCAATGTCATGCAGTATTTACCAGTGACTTCTATTTACAGCTCCTCGTGTTTACCCTGTACATACATTATTAACCATGACCTGCATGTTACATAATTCTGCTGACTGGCTAGAGGGTTTGACCTAAACCCCTTGGTTACATTACCCATTTACTATGTCCTGTACCATCAGTTATTAATGGTGTAGAATAGAAAGAACCCTAATGAAGCCTGCTAAAGGAAGAAGACCCATTGCAGGACATAATATTCCAAAGAAAGTCCTTTGGAGCCTATAACACTACAGGTTCATATTGTTTGCATAAAAAAAGAGCAATGAAATGTAATCACACCAAATTCAAGTCATTATAGAAAGCACTTACACTGAGTTACAGCTTAAGCAGCAAAACCAACAAATCTACTAAATGAAACCTACTTTAGTCACACACATAAACACAAAGTGACAACAGATAAACGTATCTACAGTGACAGCAGACATGTGTCAACTCCCCCCCCCCCCCTCAGACAGACGGGTGTGGTACAAACAAACAAAGCCATATGATACGGATGAGTGCTGAGTGTTCATCTTCCTCCCTGTCTGTTTCATGGTCAGTCAGAGAGAGAGAGAGAGAGAGAGAGAGAGAGAGAGAGAGAGAGAGAGAGAGAGAGAGAGAGAGAGAGAGAGAGAGAGAGAGAGAGAGAGAGAGAGAGAGAGAGAGAGAGAGAGAGATGCACATAAATCCAGCTCTGAAATGAAAAAGAGTCTCAGTTGGCTTGGAGCCAGGCATTGATTCACTCACGGCAGATTCGCTCCCTGGAAGCCCTCTATGGAAGGAAACGTAATGCTCCTAACTGTGCCATCTCTCAATGATTGAATCCTGCCAGTTCTTATGATCTGACTTTTACCCTAGAGATGGATCAGGCCCAATGTTCAGCTGATGCATATATCATATGTCAGCTTTGTAGTATTACTGAAAATAAATACTGGAATATATAACTTACTATAATGAACTACTGACTCACAAAGGGTCAGGGTTATAAAAGGACACACCCCCAATCATGTTCCATATAATCGTATAAACATAATATTGAACTCAAAATGCTCTGTCAATATGTTTTATATTTAGTATTCATTTATTCATATTATTGAATGAGATACGTATATTGTAATTCAGTGACACCTTTCAAGGTATGTATGGCATATGTTTTTAATCCTAATTCATGAACGTACAATGCATGTTTGGGTGTTGCAAATGGGATGTACAATGTGGAATTTGGGCAGAAAATAATGTTTTCTTTGCCAATTGTTAACCCTTTGCATTTCATTCTAATTCTCCAGCACAGAAAATAGGTATTTTTATCTACCTAAGGATGATTATTTATTACAGTATAATTACTTCCTTTGTTGTGTTGCATTGCGGGTATGAGGGCTGTACAGGAGTGCATTCCTGTAACTTTAAACTCACGAGCCTCATATAAACTGACGAAGCGATGCTGTTCTGTCAACTATCAAATCAGTACAATTGTCACAAAAAGCTACTGATCAAATCAAATCAAGTTTATTTTATATAGCCCTTCGTACATCAGCTAATATCTCGAAGTGCTGTACAGAAACCCAGCCTAAAAACCCAAACAGCAAGCAATGCAGGTGTAGAAGCACGGTGGCTAGGAAAAACTCCCTAGAAAGGCCAAAACCTAGGAAGAAACCTAGAGAGGAACCAGGCTATGAGGGGTGGCCAGTCCTCTTCTGGCTGTGCCGGGTGGAGATTATAACAGAACATGGCCAAGATGTTCAAATGTTCATAAATGACCAGCATGGTCAAATAATAATCAGGAGTAGCACGTCCGGTGGACAGGTCAGGGTTCCATAGCCGCAGGCAGAACAGTTGAAACTGGAACAGCAGCAAGGCCAGGTGGACTGGGGACAGCAAGGAGTCATCATGCCCGGTAGTCCTGACGCATGGTTCTAGGGCTCAGGTCCTCCGAGAGAGAGAAAGAAAGAGAGAAGGAGAGAAATAGAGAGAGCATACTTAAATTCACACAGGACACCGGATAAGACAGGAGAAGTACTCCAGATATAACCAACTGACCCTAGCCCCCCGACACATAAACTACTGCAGCATAAATACTGGAGGCTGAGACAGGAGGGGTCAGGAGACACTGTGACCCCATCCGATGATACCCCCGGACAGGGCCAAACAGGAAGGATATAACCCCACCCACTTTGCCAAAGCACAGCCCCCGCACCACTAGAGGGATATCTTCAACCACCAACTTACAATCCTGAGACAAGGCCGAGTATAGCCCACAAAGATCTCCACCACAGCACAAACCAAGGGGGGGTGCCAACCCAGACAGGAAGATCACGTCAGTGACTCAACCCACTCAAGTGACGCACCCCTCCTAGGGACGGCATGAAAGAGCACCAGTAAGCCAGTGACTCAGCCCCTGTAATAGGGTTAGAGGCAGAGAATCCCAGTGGCGAGAGGGGAACCGGCCAGGCAGAGACAGCAAGGGCGGTTCGTTGCTCCAGAGCCTTTCCGTTCACCTTCACACTCCTGGGCCAGACTACACTCAATCATATGACCTACTGAAGAGATAAGTCTGATCACGTTAGCTGGCCTCATAACGTTTACCAGGAGGTAATGGAAATGATATTGCTTGATGGATATGATCCATAACGAGAGGAGGCTAATCTCCTAATGCATTTGATGGAGGCCTGGCTAGAGTACAGAATGCATTCTTCTATACAGCTACATAATGGACACGCAGCGTATCTGGAGCGAGGAGGAACTACGTGACATGGCCGGTCTTCTTTTCAATTAGAGCAAATGAAAAAAGACCACGATGTCATTTCTATATAACACACTTCATCTGTGTTGGTAATATGAGGACCTGCACAGGGACTGTTATCATGCAAGTCGCAGGCTCTCTTTATCACTACACACCCATGGGCACGCAGATAGAGTTACACATATACAATATACTGTCCCTAATCTATAGTACACTTGGCTACACCTTGTCATTCAACCTGACATTCAGGTCATTCTCCCCTTCACATAAGACACATTGACTCAGTATGTAACATATGATATACACAGATGTACATACAGTAGATACTGTATACATAAATACATATGATTTTTTTACACTATATATACAAGAGTATGTGGACACCCCTTCAAATTTGTGGAGTCGGCTATTTCTGCCACAAATTGAGCACACAACCATGCAATCTCCACTGACAAACATTGGCAGTAGAATGGCCTTACTGAAGAGCTCAGTGACTTTTAATGTTGCACCGTCATGGGATGCCACCTTGCCAACAAGTTGGTTGGTGAAATTTTTGCCCTGCTAGAGCTGCCCCGGTTAACTGTACGTGCTGTTATTGTGAAGTGAAAACGTCTAGGAGCAACAACAACTCGGCCGCAAAGTGGTAGGCCACACAAGCGCTGAAGCGCGTAGCGTGTAAAAATCACCGGCCCTCGGTTGCAACACTCAATAGCAAGTTCCAAATTGCCTCTGCAAGCAACGTCAGCACAAGAACTGTTCGTCGGGAGCTTCATGAAATGGGTTTCCATGGCCGAGTAGCCACACACAAGCCTAAGATCACCATGCGCAATGCCAAGCGTCGGCTGGAGTGGAGTAAAGCTCGCCGCCATTGGACTCTTGAGCAGTGGAAACGTATTCTATGGAGTGATGAATCACGCTTCACCATATGGCAGTCTGACAGATGAATCTGGGTTGAGGATGCCAGGAAAATGCTACCTACCCCAATGCATAGTGCCAACTGTAAAGTTTGGTGGAGGAGGAATAATGGCCTGGGGCTGTTTTTCATGGTTCAGGCTAGGCCCCTTAGTTTCAGTGAAGGGAAATCTTAGCGCCACAGCATACAATGACATTCTTGTCAATTCTGTGCTTCAAACTTTGTGGCAACATTTTGGGGAAGGCCCTTTCCTGTTTCAGCAGGACAATGCCCCCGTGCACAAAGCGAGGTCCATACAGAAATCGTTTGTCGAGATCGGTGTGGAAGAACTTGATTGGCCTGCACAGAGCCATGACCTCAACCCCATCAAACACCTTTAGGATGAATTGGAACGCCGACTGCGAGCCAGGCCTAATCGCCCAACATCAGTGCCCGACGTCAGTAATGCTCTTGTGGCTGAATGGAAGCAAGTCCCCGCAGAAATGTTCCTACATCTAGTGGAAAGCCTTCCCAGAAGAGGGGAGGCTGTTATAGCGGCAAATGGGAGACCAACTCTATATTAATGCCCATGATATTGGAATGAGATGTTCGACGAGCAGGTGTCCACATACTTTTGGTCATGTAGTGTGCAGTATATGTCCAAATGTCAATATGTAATTAATTACAAATAGTTGTGACATATAGCTTTAATTATCATTACCATCATTACTACCGAGGATGAGTAAAGTTTCACCTTACTCAGATATAGCCTTTATATGTCCTACTTGTAATACGGAATGATCAATTAACATTTGCATCATGACACATGTAAGTGGTGGCCCTAGTTTTGAACAGGTCTGTGGGATTGGAACAATCAAGGCAGAGAGAAATGCAACATTTTGGAATTCTAATGGAATTGTGGGGATAACTGCTCAAATGGCATGAATTCCAAAGTTTGAGTTGGGGTTGATTTGTTCGGTCAATGTCAGTCCGCCATTTATTTTGAAGGTTCATTTTAGACACAGACAGGGCGAACTTGTTGGACAGTCATTTAGTGGCGGAAATGTTATTGATGCATTTTGCCCCTTTAATTAGGGAGGGCAGCCTTGGAATTGTCACATAGATTTGAATATTGACCATAATTGCCAAAAGGGGAGCATTGAGAGATATGTGTGTCAATGACAATGGCAGGTATATTCTCCATTGTTGGAGTCTATCGTATCTGATTCACCACCTTCCACAGAGACACTAGCCATCTGTCACTGTCAGAGGAGGGGGTAGCCTCATGCCAAAACCCCAGACTGGCTCTGGTCAGGTGTCCGATTCTACCACCCTGTGACAGAGACAACATATTAGGCCTCTATCCGAAGCCCACTGAATCAGATACTGAATAGTATTGTCTTTCAGGTAACACCTAATTTGATCGTTCTTATGACATTTATATGCAGTGGCATAAATATGACATAAGACTTGTTATGAGGTGTCATGTCCAATACATTCAAGTTCACTCATGCCAAAGAAAGTGTTACCATTGATATTTAAGAGAGGACAACAGCATATTGGGATTCTGCCACTCTACCAATCTGGCATGAGACCATCATTGTGCCACACACTAAGCTGATCTATCAGAAGCTCTAATTTACCAGATCTATCTTTATCCCTATTTATCTTGTAGCCCGTCTCTCCCCTTTTGCTCATACTATCTATCTCTTCTCACGTTACGGAAGCCGAACGGCATTTGAAAAAAAAATGAAGACAGACGTGTTCCAGATCAGAACACACAACGTGGGGCCATCGAAGAAGCTGAGGTACGGTATGACAATGGCATCACGGTGGCAGAAACCACTAGTTTAATTCAATGAAGACTACATTATAATAATTTCAGCATACTCACTGTACTGCAGTCTCAGACTGAGCTGAGACTGCCTGTGGGGTATTTCCTCGGAAATGCCACTGAGTGTTAAGCACCATCTGTTCTTTGGGGGTTGTGATGGTGCTAGAGATGGGATCTGGGTCACATCCCCAGTCCTAAAAAGGGAAGATTCATAGATGACGTCTGAGTGACTGCAACACACTGGGTGTTGGTAATAGCCTAGATCTATCTTTTGAGGAGTGAATATAATATATTTTTTTAAACATCTGCATTGCTGCAGGTCATCTGAAAATCTACAAGTGCGAAATACAAGCGGTTTCAATCTAGACCATCATTATCCAGTTCAATGTGTTTTGAAATTAGCTTACTGTAGAAGAATGTGCCAGGGCTAACTGTCAGTTAACCACCACCTAAATTAATAGGCCTAGAATTTCTGATAACGTAGGGTAGTTTATTTAAACTCTAAATTGCTACTTTGGGCGACATTTTATCTCTGCAAAATTTTATAGCTACGCAATAATAACTTAAGGCCAAGGCTACGAAGGACTGGTCTTGTGTTCTTTCATGATGTGACGTCTGTGAGAGTCAAGCACTTTGCCGCGGATTTCTTTACACCTCTAAAAAAAACAAAATCGCTGCATGGACAATAAGTTTAAAGATCATTCAAACGAGTGGCGTGTGGTAACGCAAAGCGGCTTCTGCACAACTGTACAGGAGTCAAGTTTTGCCTCTTCTTCCCAGCCGAGCGCAGGATCACACTACCAAGCGGAGCTCTTCACAAGTTCAACGACCCGACCGCTGCAATTGACTTCATCAACAAGAACTTGAAGGAAACTGCTCCCCCAGACTGACTGCAGCAACGAGATTGATATGTAGCCTTTCTGCAGTGCAGTGTTTTCATAGGTAGCCTCCTGTTATTTTATTTGCATTATACATACATTTTCCTCATTGTTCGCTGAAATAGTAAGCCTCTATTCATATAATATATAATTCTATTTATTTTGTCATTGTTTTGTTTTGTTATTTTTTCTTGTATGTCAGGTTCTGCTTACATTTAAAAAGCTACATTCATTTCCTTTCTTTCCAAAGTATGACTCATCAACCTAATTTTCTAGGGCAGTCGACAGGGAGTACACTTCCATTTTCTTTTTTTTTAGGGGTGGATCAGCTTTAATATTGCGGGAAAATTGTTGCTTCCATCAATGTAATTGTCTGCATCATTTCCAATCCCCAATATATTTTTGGGGTAAATATATATATATACATAGATACATACAGTACATACCTATATATATATATGTATACATAAACATTCATACGTATACACATACACAGTTGTAGTCGGAAGTTTACACACACCTTAGCCAAATACATTTAAACTCAGTTTTTCACAATTCCTGACATTTAATCCTAGTAAGATTAGGTCAGTTAGGATCACAACTTTATTTTACGAATGTGAAATGTCAGAATAATATCAGAGAGAATTATTTATTTCAGGTTTTATTTCTTTCATCACATTCCCAGTGGGTCAGAAGTGTACATACACTCAATTAGTATTTGATAGCATTGCCTTTAATTGGTCTAACTTGGGTCAAACGTTTCGAGTATCCTTCCACAAGCTTCCCACAATAAGTTGGGTGAATTTTGGCCCATTCCTCCTGACAGAGCTGGTGTAACTGAGTCAGGTTTGTAGGCCTCCTTGATTGCACACGCTTTTTCAGTTCTGCCCACAAAAAATATAGGATTGAGGTCAGGGCTTTGTTATGGCCACTCCAATACCTTGACTTTGTTGTCCTTAAGCCATTTTACCACAACTTTGGAAGTATGCTTGGGGTTATTGTCCATTTGGAAGACCCATTTGCGACCAAGCTTTAACTTCCTGACTGATGTCTTGAGATGTTGCTTCAATATATCCACATCATTTTCCTGCCTCATGATGCCATCTATTTTGTGAAGTGATGCTGATGCTGCCACCCCCGTGCTTCACGGTTGGAAAAGTGTTCTTCGGCTTGCAAGCCTCCCCCTTTTTCCTCCAAACATAACGATGGACATTTTGGCAAACAGTTCTATTTCTGTTTCATCAGACCAGAGGACATTTCTCCAAAAAGTACGATCTTTGTCCCCATGTGCAGTTGCAAACTGTAGTCTGGCTTTTTTTATGGCGGTTTTGGAGCAGTGGCTTCTTCCTTGCTGAGCGGTCTTTCAGGTTATGTCGATATAGGACTTGTTTTACTGTGGATATAGTCAATTTTGTACCTGTTTCCTCCAGCATCTTCACAAGGTCCTTTGCTGTTGTTCTTGGATTGATTTGCACTTTTTGCACCAAAGTACGTTAATCTCTAGGAGACCGAACGCGTCTCCTTCCTGAGTGGTATGACGGCTGCGTTGATCCCATGGTGTTTATACTTGCGTACTATTGTTGTACAGATGAACATGGTACCTTCAGGCGTTTGGAAATTGCTCCCAAGGATGAACCAGACTTGTGGAGGTCTAAAATTGTTTTCTGAGGTCTTGGCTGATTTCTTTTGATTTTCACATGATGTCAAGCAAAGAGGCACTGAGTTTGAAGGTAGGCCTTGAAATATATCCACAGGTACACCTCCAACTGACTCAAATGATGTCAATTAGCCTATCAGAAGCTTCTAAAGCCATGACATCATCTTCTGGAATTTTCCAAGCTGTTTAAAGGCACAGTCAACTTAGTGTATGTAAACTTCTGACCCACTGGAATTGTGATACAGTGAATTATAAGTGAAATAATCTGTCTGTAAACAATTGTTGGAAAAGTTACTTGTGTCATGCAAAAAGTAGATGTCCTAACCGACTTGCCAAAACTATAGTTTGTTAATAACAAGAAATTTGTGGACTGATTGAAAAACGAGTTTTAATGACTCCAACCTAAGTGTATGTAAACTTCCGACTTCAGCTGTATACATACATACATACTTTAAAAAAAATAGATCTTTATTATTCCCCGCAAACCCTACCACCCCTCCCCCAATTGGAGTAAACTAATAAACAATAACACTTAGGCTTCTACCTTCAGTTTATACATCTTATACACATTTTACAGACACAATCTATTTTACAATAGTTATATTTTGTTTGTTTTTAGTCCTTCCTCTATTTCTGATGTCCATCCAGTTTGATTTCTATTTGTAACTGCTATTTCACAACATTTCTGAACCTATATACATTTTACAGACCCGTATGTTATACATTGGTTATCTTGTTATTAGTCCCACCCTTCAGCTCCATTCAACCCATCCCATCTATCTCTTAACACCATCCATTTTGGATTTCTATTTGCCGTATTTATTCAACTGTGCTGTGATGCTTCCCAAAAGTACTGAACTTTTCTATTCTCATAGCTTCTACAGATTGTAAATTAAAAATATTTTTTTTTGCTAAAATAATAATTATATTATTGATTGATTGAATATGACTTTTCAAATCACCCAGTATTGCTATCTGCAGCGTTAGTTCTAGGTAAATGTTGCAATTCTTCAGCCATTCCTGGACCAGTGACCAAAAACGAGCTACATATAGACAGTACCAAAATAAATGATCTAATGACTCTGCCTCCTCACAGCAAAATCTGCAGAGCTGGGAAGATTGTATCCCCATATATACAGTGGGGAGAACAAGTATTTGATACACTGCCGATTTTGCAGGTTTTCCTACTTACAAAGCATGTAGAGGTCTGTCATTTTTATCATAGGTACACTTCAACTGTGAGAGACGGAATCTAAAACAAAAGTCCAGAAAATCACATTGTATGATTTTTAAGTAATTAATTTGCATTTTATTGCATGACATAAGTATTTGATCACCTACCAACCAGTAAGAATTCCGGCTCTCACAGACCTGTTAGTTTTTCTTTAAGAAGCCCTCCTGTTCTCCACTCATTACCTGTATTAACTGCACCTGTTTGAACTCGTTACCTGTATAAAAGACACCTGTCCACACACTCAATCAAACAGACTCCAACCTCTCCACAATGGCCAAGACCAGAGAGCTGTGTAAGGACATCAGGGATAAATTGTAGACCTGTACAAGGCTGGGATGGGCTACAGGACAATAGGCAAGCAGCTTGGTGAGAAGGCAACAACTGTTGGCACAATTATTAGAAAATGGAAGAAGTTCAAGATGACGGTCAATCACCCTCGGTCTGGGGCTCCATGCAAGATCTCACCTCGTGGGGCATCAATGATCATGAGGAATGTGAGGGATCAGCCCAGAACTACACGGCAGGACCTGGTCAATGACCTGAAGAGAGCTGGGACCACAGTCTCAAAGAAAACCATTAGTAACACACTACGCCGTCATGGATTAAAATCCTGCAGCGCACGCAAGGTCCCCCTGCTCAAGCCAGCGCATGTCCAGGCCCGTCTGCAGTTTGCCAATGACCATCTGGATGATCCAGAGGAGGAATGGGAGAAGGTCATGTGGTCTGATGAGACAAAAATAGAGCTTTTTGCTCTAAACTCCACTCGCCGTGTTTGGAGGAATAGAAGGATGAGTACAACCCCAAGAACACCATCCCAACCGTGAAGCATGGAGGTGGAAACATCATTCTTTGGGGATGCTTTTCTGCAAAGGGGACAGGACGACTGCACCGTATTGAGGGGAGGATGGATGGGGCCATGTATCGCGAGATCTACACCAACAACCTCCTTCCCTCAGTAAGAGCATTGAAGATGGGTCGTGGCTGGGTCTTCCAGCATGACAACGACCCGAAACACACAGCCAGGGCAACTAAGGAGTGGCTCCGTAAGAAGCATCTCAAGGTCCTGGAGTGGCCTAGCCAGTCTCCAGACCTGAACCCAATAGAAAATCTTTGGAGGGAGCCGAAAGTCCGTATTGCCCAGCGACAGCCCCGAAACCTGAAGGATCTGGAGAAGGTCTGTATGGAGGAGTGGGCCAAAATCCCTGCTGCAGTGTGTGCAAACCTGGTCAAGAACTACAGGAAACGTATGATCTCTGTAATTGCAAACTAAGGTTTCTGTACCAAATATTAAGTTCTGCTTTTCTGATGTATCAAATACTTATGTCATGCAATAAAATGCAAATTAATTACTTAAAAATCATACAATGTGATTTTCTGGATTTTTGTTTTAGATTCTGTCTCTCACAGTTGAAGTGTACCTATGATAAAAATTACAGACCTCTACATGCTTTGTAAGTAGGAAAACCTGCAAAATCATCAGTGTATCAAATACTTGTTCTCCCCACTGTATATATACCATTCTATTGGTTGCAAGAATTTTGTATAATAATTTAAATTGAAAAATGTGTAGTTTTGAATCCGGCGTTGTTTGCGTGTCAATTCATAAACCATGTGCCGTGGAATAGGTACATCGAAAATCTCTTCCCAACTATTTTGCAATTTATATGGCACAGCTGTCAATTTTTTGGTCCTTAAATTAAATTGGTATATGTTTTTATTTATCACAATTTTCTTTAACCATTAATGGTCTTTAATGCAGGTTCGACAGACAAGTTCCTTACTTTTCCCCCCTTCCACTTGCCTCTTCCATTTTTGTGGTAATGCTGCAATTAGTTGGTTGTAATTTTGGGTAGAGCAGACGTTTCCATATGTCTGTGTTAGCTGCATGTGTCATATAACTCCAGCAGTCCTATTTATGAAATAATTTACAAAAATACCTTTAAAAAAAAAATAATAATCGAAAAATACATTTAGTTTGAGTTTAGCCACAATATTTGTTGTATTATTTGTTCTGTCTTTTCAGGTGGATTAAACTGAAATTGCAACCAACTTTCTAAGGCTTGTTTACAAAATAATGATATTTTGGAGATTATTTCCTTTTCAAACAACCGAAAGTGAGCAGTTGTAATCTGAGTAAAGGGAAAAAGGCCATTCTTGAACATGGGGTGAGACATTCCTACCAATTTACTAGAGAACCATTTTGGATTTAAGTATAACTTTTGGATGACTGATGCCTGTAGTGCGAGGTCTATTGATTCATATTTAATAATTTCTGCCCTCCGAATTCATATTTGTTATATAAATGGGCCCTTTTAACTTTGTCTGGCTTGCCGTTCCAAATAAAATTGAATATTTTTTGTTCATATAATTTAAAAAGGAGGTCATTAGGTGTAGGCGAAACCATAAGCAAATAGTTAAACTGGGATATGACTAAAGAGTTAATCAGGGTGATTTTTCCACAAATAGACAGGTATTTTCCTTTCCATTGTAGCAAGATCTTATCTATTTTTGCTAACTTTCTATAAAAATGTATTGGAGTGAGATCATTTCTTTCTTTCGGGATTTGTATACCGAGTATGTCCACATCCCCGTCAGACCATTTTATTGATAAACTACACAGTAATGTAAAACTGGAATTCTTTAGTGATCCAATACGTAGTATAGTACACTTATCATAATTTGGTTTAAATACAGAGAAGTTAGCAAAAGTTAGCAAAAGTATCTAGATCCTCTATGAGGCTGTGGAGGGATTCTAATTGTGGTTTTAAAAGAAAACATGAATCATCAGCGTACAATGACACCTTTGTTTTTAAGCCACGGATTTCGAATCTCTTAATGTTATTGTTGGATCTAATTTTAACAGCTGACATTTCGATGGCAATAATAAATAGATATGCCGATAGTGGACAACCTTGTTTTACTCCTTTTGACAGTTTAAAACTTTCTGAGATGTAGCCATTATTTACTATTTTACACCTAGTGTTACTATACATAACTTTAACCCATTTTATAAGTGATTCACTTACATTTTCTAGTTGGAACTGTAAAGGTTTGAACCAACCAGTCAAATATAGTAGAGTACTTAATCATCTTCACCATCTGGGAACACAGATTTCTTTCTTACAAGAGACCCATCTGAGAATTTCAGATCACTTTAGATTGCGAAAAGGCTGGGTAGGTCAACTTTATCTCTCCACTTCTCAAAATAAAATCAAGGCGAGCTGCAATTCTGATACATAAATCGGTGCACTTTGTTTCTTCCAATGTTATTTCAGATGCCAATATTATTGTACCTGACAGAATCTATAATACTCCATTGATCCTTGCCAATGTCTATGCGCTTTATATCTTCACTTCCAGATATGACCTCACACTTATTAATCTTGGGAGGTGATTTTAATTGCTGGCTTAATCCTACTTAGCACACATTCTAAGTCTGCTAAGGCTATCCAAACTTTTCTTGAAGAATTTGCCGTTACAGACACCTGGAGTTTTTTCAATCCAACTAGTAGGGAATATTCATTTTTCTCCCATGTCCATCACACTTATACCCACATTGACTACTTCTTCTTAGACAACAGACTTCTTTCATTTGTATGCTCATGCTCATACAATTCCATTGTCATATCTGATCACGCCCCTCTGACTTTAGAGCTATCAGTTGGTGGTGGGACTGAGCCTTGTGTACCTTGACATTTTAATAGACGCTTGCTGGCTGATTAAAGTTGTCAACTTTCTGACTGCTCAGATTTATGTTTTTATAGCTACTAACAACACCCCCGACGTTTCAGCATCTGTTCTGTGGGAGACTTTTAAGGCCTTCATTAGAGGTCAAATCCTTTCATACGCTAGTATTTTACAGTTAGCCAGTACTTACGCTACTTCACCATTCCCAAATGTGTACAGGGATTGACTCTACAAACTGAATTCAATACCTTGTCAACAGGCCAAATTGAGGAACTGTAGGTTAAGTCGCGACATACTCACTATGAGTATGGTAACAAGGCAAGTAAATTGCTTTCTCATCAACTTTGCCAGTCTTCCTCTACTCAAAAAGATTCTCAAATTCAAACACCTACAGGCGCAACAATAGATCCCCAGCTAATAAATAACCAGTTTAAGGACTTCTATGCCTCTTTATACACTTCAGAACAGTCTGCTGACCCCTCTGCTCTTGATACATTTTTTAATACGTGAACTGTCCCAACAATTGATTCAGTCTCCAAGCTTCAATTGGTGGGACCTATCACCATGGAAGAGATTTCAGAGTCAGCACCTCGCTGTATATAGCTTCAGCACATATCAAAGCTGCAGGATATGGGTTAAATCTAGACTTGGTTTCCTCTATCGTAATCGCTCCTCTTTCACCCCAGATGCCAAACTAACCCTGATTCAGATGACCATCCTACCCATGCTAGATTACGGAGATGTGATTTATAGATCGGCTAAAGGTTCTTTACCATTCGGCCATCAAATTTGCCACCAATGCTCCTTATAGGACACATCACTGTACTCTATGCTCCTTTGTAAAGTGGTCATCTCTGTGTACCCGTCACAAAACCCACTGGTTGATACTTATTTATAAAACCCTCTTTGGCCTCACTCACCCATATCTGAGATACCTACTGCAGCCCTCGTCCTCCACATACAACACCCATTCTGCCAGTCGCATTCTGTTTAAGGTCCCCAAAGCACACATCCCTGGGTCGCTCCTCTTTTCAGTTCACTGCAAAAAACACTCAAATTGGAAAGTTTTATCTCCATCTCTTCATTCAAAGACTCAATCATGGACACTCTTACTGACAGTTGTGGCTGCTTCGCGTGATGTATTGCTGTCTCTACCTTCTTGCCCTTCGTGCTGTTGTCTGTGCCCAATAATGTTTGTACCATGTTTTGTGCTGCTACCATGTTGTGCTGCTGCCATGTAGTGTTGCTACCATGCTGTGTTGTCGTGTGTTGCTGTCATGCTATGTTGTTGTCTTAGGTCTCTCTTTATGTAGTGTTGTAGTGTCTCTCTTGTCATGATTCTTTTTTTTATTTGTAAATTTTTAATCCCAGCCCCCGTCCCCGCAGGACGCCTTTTGCCTTTTGGTAGGTCGTCATTGTAAATTTGTTCTTAACTGACTAAATGTTAAATTAAATTAAATTAAAACAAGTCAAATCTGAAAAAGACCAAGCTTTTTCCTTTAAATGTGGCAGCTCGTAACTACCCATTACACATATTGGCTTTCAGAGTAGTTTTCAACAAACTTACATACTTGGGGGTACATGTCACAGACACATTTGATAACCTTTTTTAGGCTAACTTTACTCCTCTCCTTACTCTGGTGGAGAAAGATTTTGAATGATGATCATTGCTCCCCCTATCATTAACTGGTCGAATTAATTCGGTTAAAATGAATACCCTAAATTCTCCGACCTCTTTCAATGCATACCTATTTTTATTCGATGGGATTATCTCAGACTTCATCTGGAATTTAAAAAAAATCCAAGGATCCGCAAGGTGTTCCTGCAAAGGCCTAAACCCTTAGGGGACGTGGCCCTAACTAATTTCCAGTTCTATTATTGGGCCGCCAACTTCCATGTAATTCAGTACTGGATCCGTGCAGATAACTCACAAATCATTCCAGCATGGTTGAAGATAGAATCTCCCTCATGTATGCCATCCTCACTGGCTGCTTTGGCACATTCCCCTATTCATTCTGCTACTTCAAGTTATACCAAAAACATTTGAGTAAAAACCACTCTCAAGATCTGGAACCAGTTTAGACGTCACTTTGATTTGCAAACCTAAATCAAGGTAAAAAAATGAAAATAAAACCAAAATGAAGGGCACCTCTACTCATAATTACGTTTTCCATCCATCCCTAGTAGATGGAGCCCTCTCCATGTGGTTCAGCCTTGGCAGCAAATCATTCAATGATTTGAATATTGACGGCACTTTTGCATCGTTCCAACAACTCCGAATAGTCATTTCTTTAGATATCTACACATACGTAGCTTTGTCCTTGACATGACCTCTCAATTCCCTGGGCCCTCCCACTGATGCATTTTTCACACCATCCCCAACAGTAAAAGGTATTATTTATTATAGCTATGATCAAATTTACCCTCTTCACAATCAATCCTTCATTCGCAGCTTTAAAACGTTTATGGGAACAGGATCTGGGTGATGAGTTTAATAATGACACATGGGAAGATATTCTGTACCGTGTCCACTCTTCTATTTGTGCCAAACATGGTTTGATCCAATGCAAAATCCTCCACCGCACTCACTGGACTGAACGCAGGCTTTCTAACATCTATCCTGATGTCGACCCTGTTTGCGACAGATGTCGGCAAGCTCCTGCTTCCTTAATACATATGTTTTGGTCCTTCTCTTCTCTACATAACTACTGGTCTGCAATCTTTGATAACATATCTAAACTATTACAAGTGCCTTTTGCTCCTACTGCCATAACATCATTATTTGGGGTAATACCTGATACTATAACACTACCAAAACACACATCTGACTTTGTAGCCTTTGTGAGTTTGTTGGTGAGAAGGTTGACTTGACTTCTGTTGAAATCGCCCTCGCCTCCAGCTGTTTGCTTAGAAATTCTAGGGTCAGTAAGGAGGCCTGCGTCTTGTGACCGTAGCGTACGTGTAGGTATGTGCGGCAGGACCAATTCGTAAAGATAGGTAGGAGCAAGCCCATGTAATGCTTTGTAGGTTAGCAGTAAAACCTTGAAATCAGCCCAGCTCTAGGCTATCATTCCCAAATCCAGCTATAATATTGTGAGTATTATTGTTGTTTTTAGAAGTTCAGTGCCATTTCAGTCATTAGGTAAATGTAGAATGCATTCTCCACAGTAGAAAGGAATTGTTTTAAAATAGCCTGCAAATAGCCTAAGCTTCCACCATTTTCAGTGTTGAAATGGTGTGCAAATGTCCCCCCTTTGTGCCGTTTTGAAGCTACAAAAAGCTATTTTCTCTCAGCTCAACGGCAAAATGTGTAGATTTGCATGAAACTAGCTTTAAAACTGCAAAAATATCAAGCAGCTCCATTGGGAAATGTGTAGAATTGCAGGAAATTGGTTTAAAATTCTAAAATTGTCACGCCCTGATCTGTTTCACCTGTCTTTGTGCTTGTCTCCTCCCCCCTCCAGGTGTCGCCCATCTTCCCCATTATCCCCTGTGTACTTATACCTGTGTTTTCAGTTTGTATGTCGCCAGTTCGTCTTGTTTATTCAAGCTTAACAGGGTTTGTCCTGTCAGCGCCTGTCTTTTCCCAGCCTCTCTTTTTCTCGCCCTCCTGGTTTTTGACCCGTGCCTGTCCTGACCCTGAACCCGCCTGACCACTCTGCCTGATTCTGCCTGCCATCTAAAAACCTGTTTTTGCATTGTCATTATGTGGTATTGTGTGTAGATTGAGGATTTTAAAAATGTAATCAACTTAAGAATAAGGCTGTAAGGTAACAAAATGTGGAAAAAGGGAAGGGGTCTGAATACTTTCCAAATGCACAGTGCATGTGGACACCCCTTCAAATTTGTGGATTCGGCTATTTCAGTAACACCCGTTGCTGACAGTTGTATAAAATCGAGCACACAGCCATGTAATCTCCATAGACAAACATTGCCAGTAGAATGGCCTTACTGAAGAGCTCAGTGACTTTCAACATGGCAACGTCCTAGGATGCAACCTTTCCAACAAGGCAGTTCATCAACTTTCTGCCCTGCTAGAGCTGCCCCAGGCAAATGTAAGTGCTGTTATTATGAAGTGGAAATGTCTAAGAGCCGGCAAGTGGTACGCCACACAAGCTCATAAAATGAGACATCCGAGTGCTGAAGCGTGTAATGTGTAAAAATCATCTGTCCTCGGTTGCAACACTCACTACCAAGTTCGAAACTACCTCTGGAAGCAACATCAGCACAATAACTGTTCGTCGGGAGCTTCATGAAATGGGTTTCCATGGCCGAGCAGCCACACACAAGCCTAAGATCACCATGCACAATGCCATTGGACTCTGGAGCAGTGGAAACACCTTCTCTGGATGTAATCACACAAAGCGTCCATTTTCAAGATAGCATGCATAGGTCGTCGCAGGAGATCTTCACAATTGTAATAATCTACGCAGACTCTCGAACGGCATTGATCACTTGCACCATGTACTTTCAATATAATCTCACCTGCAACTCAATGTTAGGAAGGTGTTCTTAATGTTTTGTACACTCAGTGTAGGTTGTAATCTCATTGATCAAATCAAATCAAACCTTATTTGTCACATGCGACGAATACAACAAGTGTAAACCTTACCGTGAAATACTTACTTTTACAAGCCCTTAACCAACAGTGCAGTTCAAGAAGAGTTAAGAAAATATTTACCAAATTAACTAAAGTAGATAATAATAAAAAGTAACACAATAACATAACAATAACGAGGTTATATACAGGGCGTACCGGTACCGAGTCAGTGTGCGGGGGTACAGGTTAGAGGTAATTTGTAGGTAGGAGCGATGTGACTATGCATCGATAATAAACAGCGAGTAGCAACAGTGTACAAAACAAATGGAGGGGGGGGTTCAATGTAATCAATCAATCAAATGTATTTATAAAGCCCTTTTTACATCAGCCGATGTCAACGTCTCAACCAAATATTACCCACGATAAAATGACATGGGGTGCCCAGTGGGATCGTGGCAAAATTGTAGCTAGTAGTTGCAAGATTTTTTGCAATTGTTTTGGTGTTTCTTTTAACAATAACGTCATGTGTAGGTGTCAGAGTATCAGAAGCCCTAATTGTCAAATGAGGAGTTGTTACCCCCAATAGCTGACTGCCACTGTGTCCCCAGGATTGAACACGACAACACAGGTGGCTTGAATGCCAGCTGGTTCCTGGACTGGGTCGTGGTCACCGACATGAACCGTCCGCACCCGAGGTTCTACTTTCAACCTGCAACAACTGTCTGAGCCGAGAGGAGGGGGACAAGGCTGTATGTCAGAGATCTGCTGGGCAGCCTCAACCCCATGGGCATCCCCAAATGTAGGTCGATCTGGAAAGCACACCTTTACACACAGTACAGGACGCACATCCAAACGACATAGAATATAGAAGGCGACACTGCATGAGGCCCATGGTTCAGAAACACTCGAATCAATTGCACTGAACACGCATACAGTATAAGCTGCAAAGTATAGGGCAACTGAAACACAGATTTGCATCATTTAGGAGCTACACAGCCAACTTGATTGGTAGTTAATGCACACGTCATGTTCTTAAAGGTAAGTTACTCTGCCTACTGTTGCTTGTGGGTAAGGTGCCTCATGGAGCCTAATCGTCTGGTAAGCCTTATACTCCTCTTGTTACCACGTGACCTTCATCTTACATCTCATTATCAGACAGCGAGAGGAGGACGCAGGGTGCATGTGTCTTGTGGCCAAACGTGACCACCGGTAGTGGACACATATCATGCCTCCGCTCGCGCCTACTTTTCCAGTGTATTCAAGACTGGAGGAGGGGTCAAAGTAGACCCGTTATTCCGAACCAGACAGTTGTCATGGGACCAGACACACCCTGACAGGCACACTTACACACACCTGTAGTCAACCTATTAATATTTCACCTGGAAACTGGATTATTGGGATTAGAGGAACTCTGCCTGATGTCTATTGCGAGAGAAGGGGAGGAGATGCACACACTCGCACAAGGCACGAGACTTGACAGGAATTAAAGAGAGGTTAGAGGTTACGGTAGAATGTAAGTTTCGTTTCAGTGACAATGATTGCATAGCATGAAAAGTACCATGATGGCTGTGTCTATGCCCCATGTGAAATATCCCGAACAGACCATAACCAGTTCATGAATGTCCTATCCTGTTTGATATTTTGTGAATGTACAGGGAATGTATAAATACAGTAATTGTGTTCACCTCTGCCGAGAAGGGCAGTGGGTCAGATGGCGACGTCTTCCTGAATATCTTTGGAGACCATGGTGACACAGGTGAGATAAGACAATCTTCGTGTTCCACATCTCAAGCGTTAGTTGTTCACTGAGTCAGCTGTGAGAATACAAGCACTGCACTGTAGCTGATCTTTCTGTCATTAGCTGTTTGACTTCATTCTATATCATTCTAAATTCTATATTGTTTCATTTAACATCATCAAAGAGGAGAGGTGGCTAGCCAGTGACAAAGATAACTTTTTGCTGAGAAGTATTTTGGTCTGTAATAAATCCCTTTAGTGGGGAAAAACTCATTCTGATTGGCTGGGCCCCTGCCCAGTCATGTGAAATCCATAGGTTAGGGCTTAATGAATTCATTTCAATTGACTGATTTCCTTATATGAACTGAAATTGTTGCATGTTGCGTTTATATTTTTGTTCAGTATAAAAGGGGGCGTGTGAACACTTGCAATTTCTTTCAACATGGAGCAGGATAGACGGCAAGGGAGAGGAAGAAATCAAAGAGCTTGTGGACAAGGGGCCCGTCAGAGAGGTGGTCATGGTGTAACGGCTTTCTTCCTGGGATGAAGGAGAGGACCAAAACGCAGCGCGGCTAGTGTTCATCATGTTTAATAAAGAATAAGAACGAGAACACTACAAGCTACAAAACAATAAATGTGAAAACCGAAAACGGTCCTATCTGGTGCAGAACACAAAGACAGAAAACAATCACCCACAAACCAATAGTGCAAACAGGCTACCTTAATATGGTTCCCAATCAGAGACAATGACAAACACCTGCCTCTGATTGAGAACCATATTAGGCCAAACAACAAACCCAACATAGAAACACAAAACATAGAATGCCCACCCAGCTCACGTCCTGACCAACTAAACAAAGACTAAACAAAGGAAATAAGGTCAGGAACGTGACACATGGGCCCCATCAAAGAGGTAAAAGAGGTCAGAGGCCTTATCATGGCAGAGGTCCTTAAAATGTGTTCACCCCAATCTGGAAAGATCAACTGTCAACTCGATTATGAGAACATTTCGCCAAGAAAACCGGTAAGTCTGCAGGATATGCACTATATTTAAAATGTTTGCCAATTCGCAGACACTCTTATCCAGAGCAACTCGGGTTAAGTGTCTTGCTCAAGGGCACATCGACAGAGCCTTGTAGGCTCAGGTTACTGGCCCAACCCTCTAACCACTAGGCTACCTGCCTCCCCGCTATCCTTTACCATTACATGTTCATTAAATTACATATCGTAATGCATGTAAACTCACAAAACATGTTACAGTAGTCTTACACTATGATATATTGACAGTATACTCTGTTCTACCGTCAGAATTGACAGAAGACCCCGTGGCCGTTTGTGGCATCCATCATCCTACCAACAATCACCTGCCTTTTGAAGAGGCACCAGGTATTTATGAAAAACATTTACCTGGTGCCTTTTGAAACAACGACCAGGTGAGAAAACTGCGGACCGAGTATGTTCAGGTGTAGCGCTATATACTGTATTACTGTTACTATTTGATGCACATGCTACTTAACAATTTCATATTGGAACTACACTGTAAAAATAACTAACCAAAATATATTTTTTAGAAGGAGATGGTGCTTGATGCTGCTGTGAACCATCACAAGTATATCTTTGTTGGTTGAAGTCCGCTTCATCATTCACAACAATACACAATCTAAAAGTAAAATGATGGAATAAAGAAATATGTAAATATTAGGACGAGCAATGTTGGAGTGGCATAGACAAAAATACAGTGGAATAGAATACAGTATATACATATGAAGCATATGAACATATAAAGCATTGTGTTTCTCAATGAAATTGGGCAGGACTGTCAAAATGAAGGGGTCACCTTTGTCATTGTGTGGGACAATTACAGTAGCTTTGATTGGACTGATCATGTCAACATCATACTTTCAAAATCTTAGCTAGCAATCCTCATCATGAATCAAGTTGACAATCTACTGGCAAATCCTTTTTAATCCTTGTCATATGAAGAGAAATTATACATAAAATGTATCGGTGCTCATCGGCCATTGGAAATAAGCATTACACAACAAGCTAGAAATCGCAAATGCAACAATGAGTGGTTTGGAAGGAATCAGTGGCTAAATGCAAGCATTGCAAAGCAATCAGTGGATTGCAAAGCTATTCAGTGGAGTGGCTGTGTGGTCCCATGTCTAAGATTAAGTGTCTTGTTTCCTAGTTTAAATCCTAAACATTCAACATTGGCTAGGCTGTCAATGAAGCATGAGTTGTGCCACGCTCAAAACAACTGTTAACTCGGGAACTGCAAAATCTGACTTTATTTAGTTAAAGAAAACTGGTAACTTGGGGAAAACGAGCTATAATTGGGAAAATACGTTTTGAACTTTCATCGGAACTCGGGCCTCTTTCTAGAGCTACAACCTGACGATCACTGACATCATCAGGATTCAACCTTTTTTTCCCAAAATCCCAGTTGTCTTGAAAGCACCGTAAATACAGAGAATGCCAGACTGATGACAAGGTTTGATGACAAAATGTGCCCACGAAGGACCTCCGCGCCACCTTCCTGTTCACGTGAGCACAGCACAACAAGGTGAGTCCAAAAATGTCTTGTATGCTGCTGCATAAATTATGTAATATGCCAGGGAGATATGTATAATGTAGCTAAGAAAGTAATACTAAGTGTATGTTGTGTAGTAAGCTGGTAGTAGCCCATGTGCCTATTTTCACCTCTTAACCAACTGTTCTGACTTGGTGGTGCACATGTAGCCTATAACCTGTTTTTTGAGAAATGTAATCATTGAATATTGTAAGAGCTTTCATTGTCTGCTTATATACCCCCTTTATTTATCATATGGTCTTGACTTGGTGTTCTGAATTCTGTCGCTGTACATTTCAAAGGTGCTGAACAAATAGTTATATTGACTACATCCATCCTAGCTCGCTCATTAATGTCTTAATCAAAATGACGGATTGCCTCTTATCTTCTTGTCCCCTTATGCCATAGTTTGTACATCTCAATTGTCAGTGGAAACCACATTTGTTAAAGCAAGTCAGCCATATCAGCTATATTTTTGAAAAAGGAAGTAAATGAGGCTGAATTAACTGTTTCACTGCCAGACAAGGCTCTGCTGATAGCCAAGGGCAGAAGTGGTAAGGTGTTGGGACAGCTTTATGTAGGCCCTAACAGTTCGTGGGCACCGTTATAGTGCAATTAATGTATTGTTTAATATTGTGCTGTGTACCGCCTTTGCTGGCATGCATCCCAATTTATTTATTACATTTTTTGCCACACCAAGATTTACAAGTTAAAATCGCAACTGAAGCAGACCAATGTCCAACTTGGATTCACCATGCCAAAAGGTTTTTCCTGCTGTGCATGATCAATGAGGACATTCCCTCTGATGTGGATGAGAATGTATGGCCAAATGCTCAAGCCAGGCTTGATGAAAATGAATGCATGCGAAACATTGTTTCAGACAGTAAACCTGTGTTGCAATTACATCTGAACAATGCATGAATGATTGTAGAGCAGTGGTCACCAACCGGTCGATCACGACTGGTCGAATCTTCAAGGCATTCCTAGTCGATCATCAAACATTTCTGTAGAAAAGCCAAAGATAAAGGCATAAAGGCTTGCACTCCTTTGTTTCCCGTATTGCGCTGTTGACGGTATGTGTAGTTGATTCAGAAGCCCTGCGCACCGGGTGGGCAAAGTGGTCCCATTTTGAACCAATTAATTTGTCTGCGGACAAGGAGATCTGTGGCTAAATCGAGTGTGCCTACTGTGGTGGCCAATCAGATAGCTCCTTCCACCAGCAAACACATCTGCACCAGAATCAATAAAGCAAGAGTAAAAAGTCTGGAAATCTGGACAATATAGAACAAATACAAAACTTAAAATATACCAGAGCTGTGTACTGGCAACTCTCCGTTATGGTTCAGAATGCTGCAAAATGACAGAAGCAGAGTTGAAAAAATGACACCTTCCACACAACTTCCCTCCGGAGAATCATGCACATCGTCGGGCCAAACACAATATCAAACACCAACCTCCTTAGACAAACGAAGCAGGAAGCCATGGATACCATGCTCAAGAGACACCGCTGGAGCTGGATTGGACACTTCCTTAGAAAGAGTACACTCCTAGGAAAAAAAGGTGCTATCTAGAACCTAAAAGGGTTCTTTGGCTGTTCCCACAGGAGAACCTTTTGAAGAACCCTTTTTGGTTCCAGGTAGAACCCTTTTTGGTTCCAGGTAGAACCATTTCCCCGGAGGGTTCTACATGGAATCCAAAAGAAACCTGAAGTCTTGTGTTAGCTCCCAGATCTAATATCTAGGCTTTAGCTCAGTGGGCTAACTTTGTTTTGAGTGGTTAATCTGCCTAATTTCTCCACAAACTGATGAGTTCCTGATCGAGGCGGTGCCGTTGGGGCTGGTGTGCAGGGTGCGTATCGGCCATGATGAGTAGGGCGGAGGTTGCGGCTGGTTCCTGGATAAGGTGTTGGTCAGGGAGGAGGGCCAACCAGAGTCAGTGGCCATAGAGTTCCCCTGTAACAGGAAAGTCAACCAACCAGCCAATCACATGATATCTTTAATAACATAATGGGAGCATGACCAACTAACTAACTTAAAATAATTAGAGGCAAAATGTAAAGGCAATGTTCTCGCGCTCCTCTGAGACTGCATTGACGGTAAACGCTGCATATGTCAGCTCAATCGGAAATGACCTTGACATTTAAATCGTGCTACAGCTCTGATCTTCAGCGCTACGGATTGAATCGAGCCCTTACCCAACATTTTTAACTGACATTTACCCAATTTATTGAAATGAACATTTCAGAGAGTTTGGAAAGTTACTTTCATGGGATACATGGACTAGTGCTATGCGACAGGGACTTTTTTCCCTGATAATGATTTTCATCTAATCACTCACGTCCCTCACTAGTAAAAGCAAAAGCACCAAACAGCCAATCACACAGTGTTTCACTAACAGCCGTACTGCCTCAGGGAAGACAGTCATCCGGACCGGCCACGCCCAGTCTGTCTCTAATGGCCGTTCTCCAATGGACACGCTTAAGCAGTTAGCCAGCTGATGGACCAGCATCCCATTACAATTTACAGTGTGTGTGTGTGTGTGTGTGTGTGTGTGTGTGTGTGTGTGTGTGTGTGTGTGTGTGTGTGTGTGTGTGTGTGTGTGTGTGTGTGTGTGTGTGTGTGTGTGTGTGTGTGTGTGTGTGTGTGTGTGTGTGTGTGTGTGTGTGTGTGTGTGTGTGTGTGTGTAAAAGAAATACAAGTAAAAGGCCTAAGAGGAGAAACCCACGCCTCATATTATTTTTAGATGTCAACTACCATATCTCGGTGGACAGGCAGCATCAAAGGGGCCAGCTCAGACTCCAAGGTGTTTGTCAAGCTGTACGGGAAGAAGGGCGACACCACAAGGATCCCCCTGGTGGTCTCCGACAACGACCTGAGTAACTACTATGAGACGGGGCAAACTGATATCTTCACTGTCGAGACCTACGACATCGTACAACTCTATTCTTTATGTTTTATAAACGTAGAAAATACAGATAGAATACACTATCAGAAACCTAGAAACGTAGATTACAGTCATCTTATTTATACCAACTTATTCCTACAGTATGCAATTATAGTGTATGTCTCAGGTTTTTGGAGTTGTATGGTGCCTTAAACATCAGAGTTGTGGGTTTGATTCCTGATTGGGTCTCACATACTGACAACGCTAACTGGATAAAAGCATCTATAATGACCATCAATCCCACCATGATTCTTACTTCCTGATTTCTCTCTGTAGATCCACCGTCTTCTGATTGGCCACAGTAACAAGGGTCTGGGTGCAGTTTGGTTCCTGGACATTGTTGCAGATCATTGTGCCAGTCCATGGATAGCAGTACAAGTTCCCCAGCCACCGCTGGCTCTGTAAGGAGGAGGCTGATGGGAAGATGGAGGTAGAGATCTACCCCAGCGAGACTCTGGACATCGAGAAACGTAACAGGACGTTTACTAGAGTTTATATTCTGAGACAACGCGTGCATTATACTGTACAGGGCAGTGGGTAGCCTAGTGGTTCGAGTGTTGGGCCAGTAAGGTTTCTAGTTTGAATCCCTGAGCCAAACAAGGTGAAAAATCGATTGAGCAAGTCACTTAACTCTAATTGCTCCAGGGTCACCGTTGATAATGGCCGACCCTGGCCATAACTTCACTCTCTGAGGGTGTCACAGGGGGAGTGGGATATGCAAAACACACATATTCCAATTCTCATATGCGTATTAACAGACTCGTGTGAAATGGGACAAATAAGCTTCACCCTTTACCCGCATGCTGTGCCAGAGAATTCTATTATATCATGTTAAAGTTAAATGAATATATTTACAGTGTGTATTTATTTTGGCCAGAGCAGAGGTAATATTTATACACACTAGGTGCTGTACTAGAGCTTTCAAATACACTGAGGCATTTGTATACACAATGTAGCTACCCAAGTTCTCTCAAGAACACCCAATGGAAAAAGTACAGGAATACCCAAAATGATAGAATACCTCCATGGGCACTGAATAAACCTGTAACCAAATGACTTCACTTGATAAATACAGTTCTGTCCTGCAAGTGATGAACTCCTACTTAGTGATGATGATGGATTGTGGTGCATTAGCCCACTCTCCATCATCCTGCCATTGTCTAATTGGTTAGTGACATGTTGCTCTGCCCTCTCGTTTGCAGTGATAAACTGCGAGATCACAGCGGTTACGGGGAACAGCGCGCGAAGGTGGCACCAACGTCAATGTGTTCTGTCAGATCTATGGAGAGGACGGCAAGACTGAGCTCATCTGCCTCGAGAGCCGCTCCTACGACTTTGAGCGCGGGACCACAGAGATATTTCAAGTCAGACACGGTCAGTGAACCAGTAGAAGTAGTCACATTCATTGGCTTCAAATTGTGGGAAGGAAAGTATTTTCCTTTTTGTGAATTAGTTGGATTCACAAAGAGCACAGCTGTCATTGGTTTTGAGAAGACTTAGCGTAAAATCAGGCATTCTGCCATGTTGTGGAGTGAAGAGGACAAATCTCTGAATAACCACCATTGGCCTGTCTTACAGTCTCTCACCCCTCAGATCGAGGCACTGAATGTGGGCAAATTATTCAAGATCTGCATCGGGTAGGACGGTTCTGGTATGGGCGACGGGTGGTTCCTTGAGACGGTGGACGTCAAGTGGCTCGCTATGGTGCAGAGAGAGGTGGCGAAGGAGAAGCCGAAGGATGACAAGAAGGAGGACGAGGAGCATGTGACAGAGCTCCAGGAGGTGGTGGAGAGCGTGACTTTTCCCTGTCAGCGCTGGCTGGCCCGTGACGAGGAGGATGGGGAGATCGTGGTGAAGCTCCTCCCAGAGGACTACTGAGACCTGGAGGGCTTATGTATACATCAACATCTACGGAGAGATCGTCGACAAGGGCCGAGCGGAGACTCAGGAAGTCCCAACAACCTGACCACATTTGAGAAAGGGCAGGTGAGACGTCTGTCAATATGATGATGATGGTGTCAATATCTGAGTCGCTGTTGAACTACAACCTCTTTCCCATTGACCTAGCTGTTTGACCTTTGTGCACGGTCCCCTGTTGTTACGAATCAAATAAATTAAAAAATGTAAACAATTATTGATCATTGAACAGGTACCTTTTTATTAACCTTTTATTTTTGCCTTTGAACTCTGACCTTTCCCGTGGTTCTCTGCGGGGTTCAGGAGGACGTATTCTCCATCCCGGGCCATCGATCTGGGCGTTCTTAAGAAGCTGAGGATTCGCCATGACAACAGCCAGCCTCATGCCGCCTGGTTCCTGGACTAGGTGGAGATGGTAGACAACAAAGACAACACCACGTACGGGAGGGGAGGAGGCAGGCACAGGATTACACAATAAGAGAGGATTATTAACCACTTTATTATACCATTTGAGATAATATTGCCTATTTTCTATTTTCTTATTACCACTTATCTACATTCTACACCATATGACACACCATTCATGCACATCTATATAGCTAGGAAGGTGATTTATAGATAAATAGCTGGTCCCAAAAAATATATGCATCTCTTCCAAGACTGTTTGTTTGAGAAAAGGTGTGGTTTTGCAGGATATAAAAAGGTCTGCCCATTGGTCTAAGAAAACAACTGCACAGCTCCCCTTGGTGGTCAGAAATGGTATTTATGGGGTTATTATCAAATCACAGACAGACAGGCAGATAGGCCTAGAACAGGGGTGGGCAAACTTTTTGACTCGAGGGCCACAATGGGTTCTAAAATTTGACAGAGGGGCCGGGCCAGGAGCATTTGGAGGGAGTGTTTGGGCCGGATATACTAAAGCATTAAATGTAGTGTGTGCAAACCTCATAGCACAGTAAGAACACTACAACCCAATTTATTAACTGTCTTTCAAATGTGAAAAATAGCCCTTATCAGTTAATAAATTTGTCTCAAGGAATATGCAAGATATGGCATTTACATACTATTTCGCAGATACCGGGATGAGGAAATGTAAATAGATTAAAATAACATACGCACTGTGATTTATCAAGATTGCGTCTGTTTTTAATAAGTTTCAATCGAAGGTGCAAAGTTAAAGAAATCAACATTTATTGAAAAATGGAATCACTTTCAACATTCAAAACATATTATTACACAACGAAATACTCAAGCTCAATAATATCTACTTGTGTTAAACTCCGCAAAATCATGGATGGATTGTCCTGACCGCGCGCTCTACAAACTCGCCACGGACTCGCCAAAATTAAAGTGAAATAAAGAGAAATACGCGCCACTCCAACAACGGTCAATGTGTTTTGAGTGCGCCATCTATTGGGGAAACGTGGGCATTGCAGGGAAAGGGGAAAAAAAGGAGGTTTTTACTATAATTTGGACAAGTTCGGCGGGCCGGATTAAAAAGCCTAACGGGCCGTATGTGGCCCGCGGGCCGTAGTTTGCCCATGTCTGGCCTAGAAGCCTGGCAGTCTAGGCTAGTGTGTAACGGCTTTCGTCGTTGGATGGAAGAGAGGAGGACCAAATCGCAGCGTGGTACGTTTCCATATTTATTGGAACACTTATAAACACGAACAAAACAATAAACAGAATGAAACCAACGACGCTACAGACCTGAACATGTGAACCTAGAGAAAACAAAGAACGCAATGAACAGGAACAATCACCCACAAACAAACAGTGAACACAGCCTACCTAAATATGGTTCCCAATCAGAGACAACGTAAAACACCTGCCTCTGATTGAGAACCATATCAGGCAAATCAGACACACCTAAACCAATGAGACACATAACAGAGACTACACCCACCCAGCTCACGTCCTGACCAACTAAACAAAGACTAAATAAAGGAAATAAGGTCAGGAACGTGACATAGTGGCAGACAGACAAAAACTGTGTTCTAGGTACTACTTCCCCTGTAAACGGTGGTTTGATGACATTTGATGACATTGATGAGGACGACTGACAGATCACCAGGGAGCTGGTCTCTGTGGACAAGGCCTTTTATGAAGAATGGTGATGATGAGGAGGAGGAGAAAGACTCCAGTTCAACACTCGTCCTGGAGCAGAAGGGTGATAAATACACACACCAGTGGCTAGAATTACAAATTGTTTGCTCCTGTTATTTTCAGAGCAATTTTCATAAGAAAAAATATGTTGTATGTTCTATTCCTTCTGGAAAATAACAGATGCAAACATCTAGGCCTAGTTACCCACATTTCATTAATCAGTAGTTATACAGTATATCATTTGATTGAATAATATCAACGCATTATACCATGAATACATTCTTATCTGATTTGGTTGATCTCTCTCTGTCAGCCATGTCCACCACCTTCACAATGAGGGTAAAGACTGGAGACAAGAAGTGTGCGGACACCGATGCCAACGCATTTGCTACCCTGTACGGCACAAAATAGACATTTTGATAATACACACGTTTGTGTCTGTGATCGTGTGCATTTGAGTATACTACTAACTGTGCCATTTACTGCTGTGTGTTTTCACAAGCAGTTATGTGATACGAATACATAAGACAGAGAGGTTTCATCCGACACGTTGGTGCGGTTAACCGAGAAGTGTGTCAAGAAGCAGTGCGGCTTGGCAGGGTCGTGTTTTGGTGCACACATGGCTCTCGACCTTCGCCTCTCCCGAGTTCGTACCGGAGTTGGAGTGATGGGACAAGACCGTAACTACCAATTAGATATCACGAAAATAGGGGAGAATGTTTTAAAAAAGGAGTAAAAATCCAAATGAAATTAAGACTGAGAGACCAACAGACAGACACACACACAGTCCAACAGGCTGGTTCCTTGACTGGGTAGAGGTTGACGCCCCGTCCCTGGGCCAGATGCTAAGGTTCCCCTGTGGTCGCTGGCTGGACAAGGGAGAGGAAGAACGACAACGGGGCCATTGTCAGGGACTTGTTCCCTGCAGACCTCCAGACTGATTTCGACAAACCATGTAAGAACCAACCTGCATCATGCTATACTTAGATAACCCATATTATAGCCTAATAGCCAGCATACCACAACCCTATACAGTTTTACTATCTTACATCATACCATATCAGGTCATATCAGCACACTGTACTTATTGTAGATAATCCATATCTTATAATCCATACCAGCCCAGTACCACCAGTGCCTACACCACGCACCAGGCTTCCTGTGCGTCTCCAGAGCCCTGTTCCTCCTCCACGCACTAGCCCTATGGTGCGTGTCTCCAGCCCATTACCACCAGTGCCTACACCACGCACCAAGCCTCCTGTGCATCTCCAGAGTCCTGTGCGTCCTGTTGCTGCTCCCCGCACTAGCCCTGAGATGCGTGTCCCCAGCCCGGTACCACCAGTGCCGGCACCACGCACTAGGCCTAATGTGCGTCTCCAGGGTCCAGTATGCCCTGTTCCTTCTCCCCGCACTAGCCTGAAGGTGCGTGTCCTTAGCCCGGTACCTCCAGTTCCGGCACCACGCACCAGGCATACCGTGTGCCTCAGCCGGCCAGAGCTGCCCGTCTGCCAAGCACCGTCAGAGCTGCCCGTCTGCCAAGCACCGTCAGAGCTGCCCGTCTGCCAAGCACCGTCAGAGCTGCCCGTCTGCCAAGCACCGTCAGAGCTGCCCGTCTGCCAAGCACCGTCAGAGCTGCCCGTCTGCCAAGCACCGTCAGAGCTGCCCGTCTGTCCCGAGCCGTCAGAGCTGCCCGTCTGTCCCGAGCCGCTAGAGCCGTCCGCCAGACAGGATCAGCCAGAGCCGTCCGCCAGACAGGATCAGCCAGAGCCGTCCGCCAGACAGGATCAGCCAGAGCCGTCCGCCAGACAGGATCAGCCAGAGCCGTCCGCCAGACAGGATCAGCCCGAGCCGTCCGCCAGACAGGATCAGCCCGAGCCGTCCGCCAGACAGGATCAGCCCGAGCCGTCCGCCAGACAGGATCAGCCCGAGCCGTCCGCCAGCCATGAGCAGCCAGAGCCGTCCGCCAGCCATGAGCAGCCCGAGCCGTCCGCCAGCCATGAGCAGCCCGAGCCGTCCGCCAGCCATGAGCAGCCCGAGCCGTCCGCCAGCCATGACTAGCCCGAGCCGTCCGCCAGCCATGAGCAGCCCGAGCCGTCCGCCAGCCATGAGCAGCCCGAGCCGTCCGCCAGCCATGAGCAGCCCGAGCCGTCCGCCAGCCATGAGCAGCCCGAGCCGTCCGCCAGCCATGAGCAGCCGGAGTCGCCAGCCAGCCATGAGCAGCCGGAGTCGCCAGCCAGCCATGAGCAGCCGGAGTCGCCAGCCAGCCATGAGCAGCCGGAGTCGCCAGCCAGCCATGAGCAGCCGGAGTCGCCAGCCAGCCATGAGCAGCCGGAGTCGCCAGCCAGCCATGAGCAGCCGGAGTCGCCAGCCAGCCATGAGCAGCCAGAGTCGCCAGCCAGCCAGGATCTTCCAAAGCCGCCAGTCAGCCAGGATCTACCAGAGCCACCAAAGCGGGTATTGACAATGGTGGAGTGGGGGCCACGTCCCGCACCCGAGCCGCCGCCATAATAAGGCCCACCCCGGACCCTCCCCTTCAATGTCAGGTTGTGCGGTCGGAGTCCGCACCTTTGGGGGGGGGGGGGGTACTGTCACACCCTGGCCTTAGTTATCTTTGTTTTCATTATTATTTTAGTTAGGTCAGGGTGTGACATGGGGAATGTATGTGTTTTGGTTTGTCTAGGGGTTTGTACGTTTAATGGGTCAGAGTCTTGTCTAGGTGTTTGTATGTCTATGGCTGCCTAGATTGGTTCTCAATTATAGGCAGCTGTGGTTTATTGTCTCTGATTGAGAGCCATATTTTAGGCAGCCATAGGCATTTGGGTTTTGTGGGTAATTGTCTATGTTGTACGTTTGTTGCTTGTGTGATGCACTTACGTCGTTAGCTTCACGGTCGTTTGTTGTTTTGTTAAGTTTGTTATCAGTGTTCGTTTCTTGTTTTTTCCTTCTCTAAATAAAAGAATGTATTTTGCACACGCTGCGCCTTGGTCCTCTCTCTCTCCGCAAGACGATCGTGACACAGGACCTTATCCTACCAACTACCATGCCATATCATACCCGTGTTTCCCCTCTGTCGCAGTTGTGCCGTACGAGATCAAAACCAGTGACCTGTTTGCAGCGGGTACAGACGCAGACGTGTTCACTGTGCTGTACGGTCGAGACGGGGTGTGCAGCCAGCAGAGGTCTCTCTGTGTCAACAAGAGGGAGCGGACCATGTAGTTTGAGAGGGGAGCTGAGGATATGTTCATCGTTGAGGTGAGACCACACTGTAGTCACCTATTAAAACACCGTATAGAGCAGACAGTTGAGTAAGGAATATATGGTTCTTTCATGAGGATGATGGTGATGATGAAGAGGATGACAATGTGGGGGATGATGCTCTTGATCCTCATGATGATGATGTTTCTGTAACACCATGCAGTTGGAGGACATGGGCGACGTCATAGAGAAGATCTATAGTGGTCATGACAACTGAGGGAGAAACGGAGGCTGGTGTCATTTAAAAAAGCTTAGGACTGCGGTTAGAGCAGACGACTGCTGAGGAAGAGAATACACAGTAGAAAGGCTACTTACTACGCTACAGATCTAGGATAAGCTTACCCTTCACAAATCCTAACCTTGACAATATGGGGGAAAATGCACAAAACTGATCTTAGTCCAGTGTCAAAGGTCAGAGCAATCCTACACCCGCCTTCAGTAAAAAGAGACGGATGACGTCATATTATAAATCAAAACAATACAATTTCTAGTCACAAGGTGGTGCTCTTCTCACGGAGAGACCTGGTGTGTTTTCAGTCACTCACGCATTGCTGCTCTGTGTCTCTCTAGGGGTCGGAGACTATCATCTTCTCTTGTGAGTGCTGGCTGGCCAAGTCAGAGGATGACGGAGAGACAGTGAGAGAATTAGTACCTTCTGACATCATAACGGAGAAACTACTACGAGACGGAACCCTGAAAGTCAACGAGATTGAGGTGGAAGATGCACTGGAGAGTACATACACACAAACGCAAGCGAACACATACGCACATGCACACACACACTGAGGAGGAAGGCTCGGTGGAAAGTACACACACATGCACACACATACACACCGGAGGCTGGCCATTACAGCAGAATGTGCCTTTTCGTTTGTCAGATTCTTTGTCTGCCTGCCGTCTTTGTCTGACAGGTAAATGATGTGGCAGTTCTCTGCTCGAAATTGATGTCTTTCTCCGCTGCAGTCACACAGTGTTGGGAATTTGTACCCATTTGGACACTTCAGCCCATTATTATGCTTT